>NC_056741.1:201489633-201626745 GCF_019279795.1 Protopterus annectens
GGCAAGTCATCCTTATATACGTCGATACCTGAAACGTGGATTCATCCCGCCAATTGGTGTTTCTGAGTGACTAATTACTTGCATATCAGCTGTGCAGCTACTCCATTCGCCAATTACGCGGCGACAGTGGGGTATAATTGGATTCTCCACTTGGGCGTTGCCTATTTGCCCTACCTTCAGGGAGACGGTCTGTATTGTGTTTTGTTATGTGTAACTGCAACTGCTATGCATGGAGACAAGTATAGTTTGGATTCATGTCCCCCGTGGATTGTGTGTGACAGGTAGAGTATTTGGTTCAACATGTGGTTGTACCTGTCATCCCGACATCTGATAACCGAGTATTGCAATCAAAACCTGTAACATGGCTGTTTGTTCCATTATACAACGCCTGCAATTTTGCATAACGCCTTTAATTGTGTCTCTCACACGGTATGTTGTGGGTTCTGCAGATGTAATTGACTGACTGGATGTTTGTGCTGCTATTACAGTTTGTATTGCTTTAGTTTCTAGTGTGGGGGATGTCGGTGGTTGCACGTAACATATACGGTTTGTGGGCCTTGCATTTCTACATAATCCATATATATGTGTGTGGGCTCTGTCCCTAATTAGAGAGCTAACAGTTAGTAGACTTATGTTACGGGATTGTACGTTGGGCCATTGTTAATTGGTTTCTATATTGTCTGCAGGTGAGCTTGCTACTTGTATACCTCCGTAATTGCAGCGATATATCAGGGATATGTAAGTGACAGCTATCCCTTGTATTTCTGTCCCAGATATTTGCAGTCATTGTGGTTGTGTTGTTAAAAGAGCCTGTTTGCCATGGGTTGCCACCTTTTCATATGGTCATTGTTGGACACTTGCGGGACACAAAGCGGTGTTTACAGGCCAACACATAGCCACGGTCAGTACACATACTTTTATCCTCACTACATACCTATTGTTGTGTGACTTTGGCTACTTATCATATTGCATGTAACATTTAAGTTTCTTACATACAGACATAACTATTAAATACGACTGTTACATTATATATGGGACATATTTATGTCCTACCATCTCGGACATTTGCCATTTGTACTGTTTTATGTCAGGACACACCTGCCCAGGGTGGGGCTGTCCTCCTACTGTGGGACAGGTAGTAACCGTATGCCTACGGCTAGCTGTACCCACACCTGCCGTACTGATCTGCCTCTGACTTGGCACCAACATACACATGTTGCGGACACACACACAAATTACAGTCACACAGAGACGCACACGGCACCCTCAACGCACAATTACACAGACTACAGCACTCACAGACACAGTTGAACACAGTACCTACGTGGACCACGACACCGGCAGCGGTGACTAACTGTCCCTTCATATCATCATACTATTACTCGCGGATGTACTGTTCTGGTACTGTGTTCTATCGGTCTTTCAGCCTCGTGGTTACGCATGTCGGTATGTTACACATTCCATGGTTGGCGGTATACTATTTATTTGTACCGCCAAGATGTTATGAATGTCGTTGAACTATCTATTATATTTGCAGATATCGCTGAATCCATCTATATCACCATATATCCCTCTATTGCCCTTTCTTTCTGTATTATATATATCTGGCGGGGAACGTGACAGGCATACAGCACCACCATATGATGTAAGACTCATGTACTGTTCAGGTGTTGGCATTCAACAGGTGTAGCCTCAACAGGTAAAAGCAACAAACAGGACAAACTTTAAAAGTGCAGGTGCAAAAACAACTTTAAACAGTTTAAAACAGTTCAAGAAGCAGAAATACTTGCAGTTTAGCTAGATCGGACAGTTGCCCAGGTAGTAGCAGTAAAACAAACACTTTTATCAGGTTAGCAGTCGCTCTATTAGCCTCTCTGCTGCTAGCACCACTCTGCAGGACCACAAGGAGCTTGGCTGAGTAGTAACAAGCGCAAAAACCATGCCAAAGTGGGTTTTATACAAAGGAACTTGAAAAAGCTAGAAATTGGCCCAAAACGGCCAATAGACTACCAGATTCTTGTGCTGGGAACACTCCTCCAGGGATAGATAGGCTGCTCCAAGCTCCCCCACTGCCACTGGTGAACAAAGAAGCCTCCCTTTATCCAAGAAAGGGAATGGGCAACACAGGAACTTTCCAAAAGTCCAGAATACAGCAAAGCCTGTATTTGGACTACTCTAGGACAGGAAAGATGGGAAACAAGGATTTTTTTTTCTTTTTTGCAACAAACAGCAAAAAAATGCAATAAATATGTAACACAGGCTAGCGCACTTGAGTGTGTAGCCTCAACAGGTAAATGCAACAAACAGTACAAACTTTAAATTACAAGCGCAAAAGCATGCTAAAGCTGGCTTTAAAGCAGGGGGTTAGAAAGAGATAGGAAATGGCCCAAAACGGCCAATAAGCTACAGGTCACTGGGCTGGAACCACTCCTCAAGAGTCAGATAGGCTGCTCAGAGCTCCCCACTCTCACTGGTGAACAAAGAAGCTTCCTCCTATCCAAATTAGGATATGGGCAACACAGGAACTATGACACAGCCCAGAGATCAGCAATACCTGAAGACTGGACTATTCTAGTTCAGTAAAGGCGGGAAACAAAGATTTTTTTTTTTACAAAGTAGCAGAAATTAGGTACAGAAACACAGTAAATGCTTTAGTTCGGCTAGCACACTTGAGTGTGTAGCCTACCAGTTAAACTAAGCAAAAACAAACTTTAAAAGTGCAAAAAACTCAGAAATGCAGGCAGGAATGCAATAAAACAACTTTGCAGAGCTTATTTAGTTAAAGAAACAAAGAAGTCTATATATATACAGAAAAGCAGCTAAAACACACAAACACTTCAGATGCAGTGCAACCTAGAGCACTTGAGTTGTAGCAATATTAAGGCAATGAGCTAATGACACTATACTGGGAGGAGTGTCACAGATCAGATTTACAGTAGGGGCGGGCAACTGCAAAGCCACCAAGTATAAGAGCATGACACCAACTGGGAGGGAGGGTGAGGACAATATCCTACAGACAGTAGCACTAGAGAAAGCACAAACAGATAAAGATTTGTAAAGATACAGAATGCTTTTAACTGCAGACAAATCAGTTACTTGTGCAGATTAGTTAATAGCAATACAATACACTCGAAGACTAAAAAGCAGACAATACAAGTGCTATATATTAATTGTTAAAAACAATAATCTGTATAACTAATCGAAAAAAAACAGGATACTTATATATCTCAGCTAACAGCTGCGGTCAACAACTCTTATCCACTCTGCTCAGTGTGTATAGACCACTGTGTGTGTGTGTGTGTGTGTGTGTGTGTGTGTGTGTGTGTGTGTGTGTGTGTGTGTGTGTGTGTGTATATATATATATATATATATATATATATATATATATATATATATATATATATATATATATATATATATATATATATATATATATATATATATATATATATATATATATACATATATGTATATATATGTCTACTTCTAAATTTTGAAGTTTCATAACTTTGATTTTCAAAGTTTTGAAAATTCAAAATGTAAATAAAAAAATAAAAACAAAAAAATCTTTTTTTTTTTTTACATTTTTTCAGGGGACCCATGCACCTCCCACATCCCCTGCTAATTGAATATACCAACTTGGAGATTACACTACAGAGAGAAAAATGGGTAATATACTGTTCCATACTGAATGGCTATCTGCATTTAATTGGTTCGCAATTTCAAACTTCGATCTTATGGTCTCGACCATAAGAAATTTGAAGTTTTGAAACTTCAAAATTTAGAAGTAGACCCACTCACACACACACACACACACACACACACACACACACACACACACACACACACACACACACTCACATGCACACACACTTACACACACACGTGTGTGTGTATATGTCAGATGATCGAGTTTTCAGAAACTTGAAATTCATTAGGTCGAGACCATATAATTGAGTTTCCAAATACCTGAACATCAAAAAAAAGCCAAAAAATCTACCTTTTTTTACATTTTTGCAGGTGGGCAAAACCCCCCTTGCACCCATCTTGTGGTGAGCTGTGCTCCCTCACACCCCTTGCAAGTTATATATACCAACCCCAAAATCGTACTACAGTGAGGAAAAGTGTAAATTTCCCAATCCTCACTGCACTGTGAGCTCCATTCAAAAGCTTTGAGTTTTCACATACTTGATTATATGGTCTCGACCATATGAATTTCAAGTGTCTGAAAACTCTAGCAACTGATAGAGAACCTCACACACACACAAACATATAATATATGCAAAAACATTGTTGTACAATTCAGTTCAAATATTGCACTGAGCAGGGATAAGATTGATCAGAGTACAGATTTTGATAAAGTAATTTCCAGCATAACTGAAAAAGAGACTTCAATGCAAAGTAAAATTGCTACTGTTTCAGAGCAAAATAAAGAAATAATTCATTCCACAGCTGTCTATAAAAGGTGTGGCAATCCAGCACCAAACCAGAGCATTAATCTGTCAATGTTTCGGTTAAAAGAAAAGACAATATTTCATTGTTTACAGGCAAATCAACTTTAGTCACACAAAGATCTTTATTAGAGGCCACAAATGCAGTTTTGTCAGGATTTAAAGTGTCAAAGATTACAGCAGCTGACAGTTCAAAGTGTAACAGCTCTGTAATAGGTATGAACATGTCATTAGAGTCAAATGCTGTTTTAGACTTCAGTAACAAGATTTTTGCAAATGTACAGAATTTAAAAAAATTGGTTATGACAGGAACATGTAGATTTATGGTTTAAAGATAAAATAAATTCCAGTTCAGCTGGCATAACTAAGTGCTCAGAAAGACATATTGGGTGTGGCCAGTTAAAAAGAAAAAAGGGTAACTGTATGTATCCATGTTGTATAAGGTATATCAGAAATGACAGTCAAGTTAATTCACAGAAGAAAGGATTTACAGTTACAGATTTGGCAAATTGATTTTTTGTGTTATTGTTTGTTTAGCAGTCATTAGTTAAGAGCTTTGTATATTTAGCAGCAGTTTACAGAATGTAAACATCAGTGATACATTGTAAAAGTGACAGTACAGTCCAAAGTTCAAATCCTAAGCATAAAAAGCGTACATCATAAGTGTCATTAAAGCCACAGGTTCAACTCTTATGTTATAAAGAACAGACAAGTAAACTTATAGAATTAGATCAGTTTAACTCTAGTAATAAATGTATTTATGTAATCAGTTGCAGACTGTATATATTTCATACAGAAATTGCAGTTTACCAAGCACACCAGATCAGATTACAGCCAGCTTAGCAAGCTAAATTAAAGACAGTACTGTATGCCATAATGCAGTATGGTAAAAATTAATTTAATGCATTTACAGGTTTTACTATTTATCCAAGAAAATTGTGGACAGTAATGATAAATCCTTGCAGAATTCACTAGTACTAAAACATTAAATGATGTCAGCTAAACGGTTATTCTGAGACAGTGAGTGGAGTTTCACTCACCAAACAGTATATTAAAATCTAAGGGTCATGAGAGAAAATGTAAAAAGTTCAACAGTTAAGATTAATTTAATGTTGGTGCAGAAATGCACAGTGTTACTTTACTACTTTAGTTTCATTTGTGGTTATCAGTTTGCTTACAGACTTACAAGAGTTTATTAGCACCAAATGTTGATTTCATGCAGAAAAAATGTAAAGTCAGCACAATAAGCAATGCTATCTTTTATAATTGTTAAAGATGCAAATGTTACTTTAAGGACCTGATGCTAAATACAATCAAGAACTTTAGCCACCCAGCCCTGCACAAGAGAAGAAAAGGAGATGTTCAAAAGGTCTAACTATAAAAAGGGTACTTGGACATTAAAGCAGGCCTTCCAGTACCTCATCAGTGACTGAAACAATGCAGAGTAAAGTTTGGCAAGAGCTGTGGTGCAGATGCTGACTGTCTATGTGTTTCAGTTATTTCTTCAATGTTTGTTTAAAGTTAAAATGTGTGAGTTAAAGCAAGTATGTATGTTTTCACTTACATAACAGTACTAGTTTCAGTTTATGTTTTAATCTATGTTCAGGTAACACTGGCAAAAGACATTCCTTTAGTATTAGTTTAGTTAGTTTCTGGAATATCCACATATATTTTAAATGTTCAGCATAAATATCTATCACATTTCAGCCATTCAAAATATGACATTCATACTCTGTTATGTGTTCAGTATAGTACATTTTAGTCAAATATCAGAATATAAAATAATATCCAGTTACTTTATATTATTCATTAGTTTTAAGGGTAAAGTAACATATTTACATGATTTAGTCACTAGTTAAGGGTAAAGTGACAGACTTATTTGTAACAGGCTTATTACATCATACATTTCTACTACATCATCCATCACATTATTCAGTCATTAGTTAAGGGTAAAGTGACAGAATTATCTATTGCAGGCTTATTAAGATAAGTTATCTAAAAATAGGTAGTAATAGTTATTCAATGCACTCAAGACGTAACAGGGCAAGCTTAATTTATTAATTAGTTTACAGATTACAGTGCATGTTTACAAATGACAGTGTATTTTACATAATTATTGTACATTAGTCAGAAATTTAAAAGGACATTAACAGAAAATGCAAAGGTATAGATTTGAAATACAGAAAGCATAGGTTTTAGTAAACTATTATAGCTCATAAATATTCATAGAATATTTCAGACACAAATTTAGGAGGCAAACATCTATTACAGCACATAAAAGATCTTTATTCTCTCTCTCCCCCTCAATGAGTGGTCCTGAGGTGTATGTGAGCCTTCCACAGGCAAATAAAGCTACCTGAGCAGTCCTGATGCCCTCTGGCCCACTCTAGCTGGAAATTCACCTACATAGGTCATAGGTTAGTACTAGGCTAACTGCCCTTTTTGGGCCATTTGAAGCCTAGCCAGTTACCCCATGTGAGAATCAAACCCTGCAACTTGTGTCCTTAAGGTAAATACCTTAACCATTATGTCATCCACAGTCAAGTACCTCCAGCGTGCATCCCTCTCGAGTGAATACCATCTAAGCAAATAAAGCTACCTGAGCAGCCTTGATGCCCTCTGGCCCACTCTAGCTGGAAATTCACCTACAGTCAAGTACCTCCAGTGTGCATCCCTCTCAAGTGAATACCATCTAAGAAAATAAAGCTACCTGAGCAGCTCTGATGCCCTCTGGCCCACTCTAGCTGGAAATTCACCTACAGCCATGTACCTCCAGCATGCATCCCTCTCAAGTGAATACCATCTAAGTATGTACACCTCATCAGTAAAGGATACCTGTTACCATTAATCTTTGATTACTCCTCTGCTGGCTCTTTCTCACCTGCAGACTGCACCCTGTAGCTATTTTCTCTCTTACACTTGTCTAGTTATCCCTTTTTCTTCCAGAATCCCTCCAATCTACTCTACTCCTCTCTAACTTATACCTCCTGTCTGAATTGCTCCTACTACCTACCAAACCCTCTTTGCCTGTCTGCTACTCTCTATTAAAGTTAATAGTGTTTTCAATCCTGTACACCCCTCCTAGCTAGTCTCTCCTGCTGCCTCAACTTCTAAAGTCCTACTGACCTAAACACAGCCCAGCCTCCTCTGCTCTTACCTAGAACGCCCTGCCTTTCCTGCTCACATTTTTGTCCTTTTCACCAGCTTCTCTGATTGTTTTCCAAGTCCTTCCTTGTGGGTGTAATACCCCCCGGAGAACTCCTGCACTCTTCTGCTTGTCCCCACCCTCCTTTGCCTATTCCTATACTTCATCTTGCTTTTTTACCTAACTCCTCATTCTCCAGTCTATCGTTTCTATTATTTACTATTTTTTTCTGTCTTTCTCACCTGTTTGCTTCTCTGTCTCCCCCCCAGTATGGTAATTTTGTAGGTTACCCTTACTCCTTTGCACCCTTTTAAGCCTTGGCATGGTTTCCGTCGGCACATTCTTTACTCTCTCTCTCTCGCCCCTCAACAAGCGGTCCTGAGGTGTATGCGACCACAGTTAAGCCTTACTGTTGTTATGCTATTGCTGCTACTTGCTAAAATAAAGAAGAGTAAATAAATAGACTGTGAGGGGAACAAAAGTCAAATGCTATAATACGATAAAACATGTTTGTGCTTGCCTGAAATCGGACAGTGTAGCCTTTCTAGGCTGTTTTTGTGTTAGCTCTGTTTTTTACTTAACTGGTGGTATTGCTGCAACTGTAAAAACTAGAGGATTTGACTGTTACACTAGTCTGGCCATTTTTGTGTTTGTTCTGCTTTTTTAATTCATTGCTGGTATTACTGGAACTGTACAAGCTAGAAGGGTCGACTGTTACACAAGTCTGGCCGTTTTTGTATTTGCTCTGATTTTATAATTAATTGCTGGTATTGCTGCAATGGTAAAAGCTAAAAGGGTAGACTGTCACACTCTAGCTCCATCTCACAGATTTGTTGCTGGATTCTAATACACTAAATAGCATTTCACGATGGTTCTCTTCTTTCTCTGTTATACTGATTGAAACCTACTCAATGGGATTTCCCACTTTCCGCTCTCTGTTTTAGGACCTAATTAGTGATTCAGTAGCCATTTTCCCTTGGATACTACTCATTTGTCCGCATGTAGACGTGGGAGCCAGTTAGCAACCAAACAGTTTTCCCTTATCAGTACTGCACCGAATTGTCTTAACTACAAATTGTACTGAAGCTTGCAAGTGATAACGACTGCCATACACAGTCTAGTAACTATCAGATAAAGCTCTGCAGACACCTAGTTACCTTTCCTGTGTGAGCCCTATCCAGTCTTCTGACTGTAGAACTGATATGCTTGCTTGTAAGCACAATTACTAGACCCTTGGTTATCCCTTCCCTTGCTTGATTGTACACACAATTACTAGACTCTTGGTGATCCCTTCCCTGCATCTTCTACCACACGCTGGTTTTCCTCTCCTTAGCCTTATTCCTAGTACTCCTCGGCCACTATCCCTCCATTTTGCAGCTAGCGACCTCTGCTTTAGACATTATTCTTTGTTTTGTTTCTATCCTGCTACCCTACCTCTGCCGGCGACTACTGTAACCAGACCTCAGCTAGCACCCACTGTTTAAATATTATTTGCTACCTCAGCTAGAACCACTGTTTTTTAAATATTATTTTCTCCCTGTTCTTGCTCCTATCCTGCCTCTGTTGTCAAGTGCCTTAACTAGACCACAGATAGCGACCACTGTTTTAGAAATTTCTCTTTGTATATATTGATATACTGTTATATACATTCTACTCTGACTGAATGCCTACTTTGCTTTGTTGCTGACTACACCTGTTGATTGTGGCTCTGCTTAAGTGACCTGCACTGAATGCTCATTTGAATCCTGTTGTAACAGCTAATGTCTGTGAGACTGTTTTTAGTATGATTGCCACTCTGTTTTAATTGAATTGCTGATTCTATTCATTGCATATGTTGCATCTCTGTTTTTTATCATCTCCTGTTTACCAACAAATTGTGATATTGCATTATTCCACTGCATTGTGTTACTTTTTTATCAACACTGCTGTATCATTTACTACTACTCCTTTACCCGTCCATTCATATCTCAATCACCCTATTTATTCTTCACTCAGTTTAAACCCACACTCCCCCCATTTTTTAATTAAGTGATCTCCTCCCTTTTTTCTATTGTTTGATCCCCAAACACTCACACACTTCTCCCCTTTACTCCACAGACTATATAGATTCTAACCCTCTTTATATCTCCCTCTACCCCATAAAACTCACTCTGTATTCTTTTGTCAGGCAAATAAAGCTACCTGATCAGCCCTGACACCCTCTGGCCCACTCTAGATGGAAATTCACCTACAGTCAAGTACCTCCAGCATGCATCCCTCCCAAATGAATACCATCTAAGTATGTACACCTCATCTGTAAAGGATACCTGTTACCATTAATCCTTAATTACTCCTGCGGTGGCTTTTTCTCACCTGCAGACCGCACCCTGTAGCTATTTTCTCTCTTACACTTGTCTAGTTATCCATTTTTCTTCCAGACTTCCTCCAATATACTCTACTCCTCTCTAACTTATACCTCCTGTCTGAATTGCTCCTACTGCCTACCAAACCCTCTCTCCCTGTCTGCTACTCTCTATCAAAGTTAATAGTTTTTTCAGTCCTGTACACCCCTCCTAGCTATTCTCTCCTGCTGTTTCAGTACTTCTGCCTCAACTTCTAAAGTCCTACTGACATAAACACAGCCCGCTACCTCTGCTCTTATCTAGAAATCCCTGCCTTTCCTGCTCACATTTCTGTCCTTTTCACCAGCTTCCCTGATTGTTTTTGGAGTTCTTCCTTGTGGGTGTAGCCCCACTCCGTTCTTCCTCGCTACACTTGGGCTCACTTCGCTCCCTTACCCTACCCCGATTTCCACCCACCCCGATTAAAATTACCTTTATACCTAACTATCCCTCCCCTTCCTGTCCTACTATCCACTACAGCTCCACTTTCTGCCAATTGCCACTCCCATCTCACCAATCTACAATCTTATCAATATCACTTCCTATACACCACCTACTCTCCCAACCCAACCATATTCTACTCTAACATGCAATATCTACTAATATCTTCTACACTACTTCTTTTTCTGTCTATCACCACCTCTTACCACTCCAATCTGTATGGCCCACTCCAATGCTCTCTAATTTCTCATTCATATAACATACCTCCAACTACTTCATCTTTTACTATTTCCCCAGATCTCTTCACTACCTCTACCTCAAGTTTATTCAAACCATCCTTTTTACAGGTTATTAAACCTTTCCCTAAAGCTAAGTCAAAGCTATACAACTCTATCATTTACTACACTCTCACCTCTCTCTAATAAACTACTCTGCTCTGGTGATGTCCTTCCCAACCCTGGCCCCTCTTCATCTCAACTCTTCCTCACTCTCCCCAAAACCACCTCCACAACTACCTCTACACTGCCTCTATCTTACACATCTTACAATCATCACTCTCAGCCACAACAATCATTTCCAGTCAAAGGCTTAACCATTTACTCTCTGAATATTCAGAGCCTAACAAATAAGGTTACTGAGCTGCACTCACGGATTGCTCTCAAACCCCCTAGCATTCTTTCCCCTATTGGAAACCTGGCTTAAGCCACATATTTCAGACAGTGAAATACTCCCACCTGGTTATAACATCTTTAGATCTGATAGACCTGTAAAAAAGGGGGTGGCATAGCCATCCTCTACTCTAACAACCTTACCATCTCACCATACCCCTCCTCTATTCCTGACTTCCTCCCAGCTGAACTCATCATCCTTAACTGCCATCTGAATCCACACAAAAAACTTGCTCTAGCTTCCATCTATCTTCCTCCTGGCAACAATCTGCCCATTCTAGAAAACATCCTATCCTGGTTCTCCAACAGTATACCATATGAGATACTTATCCTTGATGATGTCAACACAGACTGGTCCAAACTCAAAACTGACTCTCCCCAACTCAGCATCCACCTTCATGGGTTCCACCAACTTATATCATCACCCACTCACTTACATAAAAATTCAACTTCCAGCACCATATTAGACTGGATCCTTATCAATACCCCACTACTACCATAATCCCACCACCTTACCTGATTCCCTTAGTGACCATCTCTCTACCTCCATCCTTAGACACTACTACCATACTCCCAAACCCTACCTTATCAAGGACTGCCGAAAACTATCTACTTTCAGTTCTTCCCACTTCATCTCTATTCTTCACAACACAGATTGGTCCATCCTTAAACTGCTCCCCCTAAATGATGCTGTAAGCACTTTCAATAGCATCTTCATGAGTACTCTAGACTCCCTGGCTCCATCCACGAAGATCAGAGTAAAATCAAATCATGCTCCCTGGATTTCCAAAGAGACTAAATCCCTTATGAAACAAAGAGACAGCACTTGGAAAGCCTGGATTAAAACTAAACAATCACATCTTTTTCTCAAATATAGACAACTGAGGAACCTTGCAAAAAAACATACCACTAATGACAAAAAGTTATACTACAGTTCTGCCCAGCTTAACAACAAATCCAATCCTCGGAAATTTTGGTCAACTCTCAACAACATTCTTTATCCCAAAAGTGCCTCTAATCCCTCCCCATACCCAAACTCATCCCCTCAAGAAACTGCCACCCTCTTAAACAAACACTTTATCTCTTCCATCCAAAATCTCAAAACCTCTAGTCCTAACTCTACTTCTATACCTGCCTGTCCTAGTGTAGCTAACATAACTTTGTTTTCCTTTCAGCCTGTTCCCACTACTTATATCACATCTCTACTGCTCAAACTAAAACCATGCTCTCCTTCCACTGACAAATTACCACCTACATTCCTCAAACTTGCTGCTGACTCTATTGCCTATCCTATACCTATACTAATAAACAGATCCATTCTTGAATCAACTGTCCCCACCCTCTGGAAATCTTTCTTTACTATCCCTCTTCATAAAGGTGGAAACTCCACTGAACTTTTATACTACCAATGCATTGCCATTCTGTCCCCCCTCTCTAAGATACTAGAAAAATGTGTCCACTCTCAGCTTCTCAATCACCTCCTTAACCACCACTTGCTTACCCCTACCCAACATGGAGTTTGTCCCCACCATAGCACCACCACTGCCCTCCTCTCCTTCACACACACACCATCGCAGAGGCCCTAGACAACAATAAACTGATTTCCTGTCTCTTCCTGGATGTCTCCAAAGCTTTCAACACTGTCTCTCATCCTTTACTATTATCAAACCTTGCTAGCCTACACCTATCCCCCTCCACACTTGCTTGGTTCAATAGTTACTATCTGGCAGGGAACAATCTGTCAAATGGCTGTCAGCCTCATCCCCTTTTCTTCTCATCTGAACAATCTGTCAAATGGCTCCCAGCCTCCTCCCCTTTTCTTCCCATCTCTACTGGTGTTCCTCAAGGCTCCATCTTAGGACCCCTTTTGTTTAACATCTTCACCAATGATCTTTTAACCTCTTGTAAAGAATCTTCACTCATTCAATATGCTGATGACTCCACACTTATCTCTATCTCTAATAACATTTCTGAACTACAATCCCTAACCCAGCAAGCCCTACTATCCACAGAACAATGGCTTTCTCACAACCTACTATTCCTAAATCCCAAAAAGACTAAACTCCTACTTTTCCTTCCCCGTTCTCATTCTCACCATAAAACATCCTTTGTTATTACATCTTCTAGTAATACAACTATCCAGTCTAATAACCACACAAAACTCATAGGGGTCATCATCAATGATGAACTAAAGTTCAACCTACACATACTCCATTGTATAAAAAGAACACACCAGAAATTAGGCCTGCTATATCTGAACAAAAAATTCCTAACTCCTGATGCTAGACTTACCTTGTGACAGGCCCTCCTCCTCCCTACCCTCCTATATGCTGCCCCGGTACTTACCAATATTCAGGCCACCACTCTTAACAAACTTCAACAAACTTACCATAAAATAGCCAGATTTGTTACTAACTCCCCATACAACTCACACCACTGTATTGCTTTAAACTCTCTCCAATAGCTTGAACTTCCCCAACTACTGTTACTTTATCAATTTTTGCATGCTTCACTCTATCCTTTATAAACCCACCTTCTGTCTATCTCTCTCTTCCTTAGTCTCTATCTGCACTCCATCCCGAACCCTCTGTACTTCTAATCAACAATTACTTGATATTTACCACCCAACAAAGTCTTTAGGCAAACTACTCTATAAACACTCAGTTGCCCATGCCTGGAACAGGCTTCCCCTTGACTTACGTTCAATTTCACACTCCTACCACTTTAAAAATTAACTAAAAATGTATTTTCTCAATTCCAGGACCTGCCCTTGCAAAGACCCCACTTAGTCTCCCTCACCCACACATGCCCTCATTAAAGACCCTACTTAGTTCCCCTACACACCTCCCATGAGGTATTTGCATAATTCCACACAAACAGCAGAAATATATATACTTTGTTTTACTTTCAACCTATTGCATTATCTCACTGTAAAATTATATGTTTCTTAGTTTCATTTTTTCCTTCTCCATACTTGGAACTTTAACTTGTATGTATGTACTCAACAAATGTAAAACTTTTGCTCTATCTAATTGCTTCTCACCTCAATATTTTGTGTAAACACTATACTTTGAAATAGAAATGTATTGTTGGAGCTTTTCTCCTCGGGTCTCCACTGAAAATGGGCCACAAGCCCAGTTGGACTAATCCGGTTAACAAACGTCAATAAATAATAAATAAATAAATAAATAAAAAGTTAAAAAGGTAAGTAACATTATAGAGCAAATCTAAATGAAATTTTATAGACACATGTTAATACAGTATATGATAATTATGCTTCAAGACCGGTTATAGAGTTATGTCTTTAGTGCCGATTTCAATTAGTCTTCAGAAAATAGCCATCATGCTTGATGTTCTATACAATAAAAAGAAAGAGTACAATGTTTAAAGATTTAAATATATGAAAAAACAGAAAAATGTTTCATTTGCTATAAGAGAGAGACATCATAGTACACTAAGGCACCAGTTCATGAGGTAAAAAACATAGGCAATAAACAGTGTAATTTTACCATTGTAGCATACAGTGATATGGAAAAAAAATAGGCAGGGTTAACAGTTCATACACTGCCTAACTTAAATAAAGATTCACAAAGGCAGATTAATCAGCTTTAAAAGCCACAGAATTAAAAGACACTCATTTTCAGAATAATATACAGGTTTTGAATATATCACTCATACATCAGAACTTTGACTTCAAGACTCTAAATACTATGAATTTAAATTGCAAGTTTATTCACCAGATAAAGAAAAACAGTTGCCTAGTTATAATTAAATCATAAAGTTAAGAGTCTTCTATCCAAACAGGCCATAAATGTTCAAGTGACACCTACTGGTTAAAATTAAAACTGCAAGTTTATTTACCACATACATTTTTTTTCAAGTTATGAGTCAGGTAGCATAAAGCTGTGTACAGTAATTAGCAATACAGATGTAAGGTAACTACAGAAGTATAAAAGTAAAAGCTGCCAGCACCCACTGGGTAAAACTATGGTGGTGTAAGATAAGTAAATGCACAAAAAGAATATAAATACACCACCAGAGGTAAAACACAGCTGTAAATCAATGAAAACCAAAACACAGCCAGTCAATCAACGAAGTAAAAATCCACTATTTATTCCAACATAAATCCAGGTAAGCGCTTTCGCATAGGAGCTTCATCAGACCTTTAATAAACAGTATACCTAAGCCAGCTTTTATCTAAAACCAACCCATCTAATAAGTCAATTAAACAATCAACCCTTAAAGCTATAACATAAAATAAATAAAATAAAAACAGAATAAGAGTGTTACAGAGGATATTCTTAAAACAATATCACTATAAAAACCATTGTCATTAGACCATAACACATTGACAGAATGCTTTCAAGGATACAAAGACTGCCAAAAATAAACTTTATTTACGCAGTCTCCTTTTCTTCAAAATTGGCTTAATGGAGGCCCTTTCATTAAGGCCATTGCCCCGATCTGCTCTTAAAAGCACAATCCACCGTGTTTCCTTGTATTCAGTATGTGTAATAATGTCACCTTCCCTGATACTGGGTGTAACAACTTCAATCACCTGAAATATAAATGTATGAGTACACCCGAACTCAGTGACATGCTTAGCAAGTGCATTATGTGGGGACCCCTTCTTAATGTGATACAGATGTTCCCTCATCCTATCACGCAGGGGTCTGTTGGTCTTCCCAACATAAAATGCACCGCATGCCACACACCGGGCCAGGTAGACAACATGTGGGGTCATACAGTTACTAACCCCTTTAAAATGAAATTCTTGTTGTAGATGAGGATGGTGAAAAACACCAGATGAATCAATATAGCCACAGAAATTACAAGAGCCACATGGTACAGTATGGCCACAGTGAAATCTATCAAAGTTATGGGTCCCGGAACATAATAACCTCTTGAGGTTCTTATGATTCCTATACTGAAAACTAGGATAACTTCCTACAATATTACCAATGTCATGGTCTACTAAAAGAATAGGCCAATGCTGATAAAACAAGTTAGTGACCTGCTTATAATCATTAGTATAAAAAAGGGGAATTTTAGTCTTACTGCTTCTAATAGGTGCAGAGGAATTATCCAACTCTGTGGTTGGGCCAAAATAAGGACGCGCCCTAGTGGACCTTAAATCAATAAGATCAGACCACTGTCTGTTCAATTCATCTCGGGTGTAACCCCTATCCAAAAATTTCTTCTCCAGGCTAGTCATCTCCTTCTGAAATCCTACTAAAGAGGGATTTAATCTCAATGCTCTCATACCCTGTCCCCTGATAAGATTCTTAAAAATAAAACCTGGATGCATGCTGGACCTGAACAGAAACGCATTTCTATGACATGTTTTCTGATAAATCCCTGTGTTAATCATGTTGTCATTCAGCTTTTCAACATTAACATCCAAATAATTAATGCTTTCATAAGACAGACTATAAGTGAACTTAAGACAATCAGTCAAATTGTTCATGATCCCAAAGGACACAGCAAATTGCTCAGATGTCCCTCGCCACAACACAAACAAATCATCCACAAAACGTCGATAAAAAAACGACGTGATTTCCAAACTCCATAAGTGGAAACAAAAACTCAGATTCCCATTGGGCAAGGAACATATTGGCGTAGTTATGGGCACACTAGGTGCCCATAGCTACGCCATGTTGCTGCAGAAACATATCTTCCCCAAAAATAAAGACGTTGTTCAAAACTGTCTCTAGAAAGAAACAAATCAAATCAATCTGCTTTGGTGAATACCCACTGTGTATTGAAAAATATTTCTGCACACAGTGTATCCCCAGTTCATTAGGTATCATTGTAAACAATGACTGGACATCAAGCGTGACAAAAGCCAAGTCTTTGATGTCGTCTAGTCCACTAACACAGTCATATAAGTCTAACAAAAACTGTTTAGAATCCTTCAACACAGTTGGATTTAGACTGATAACCGGTCATAGAAATTTCTCTACATACAACGACAAGGGTTCAGTAACCCACCCCCTACAGCAACAATCGGCCTCATGGGTGGGTTCCTAGGTTGTTTGTGAACCTTCGGCAACCCCTGTATGACCGGAATCAGAGGGTTGGTAACATCCATAAATGAGAACAACTCATCAGTAAGGAGACCAGCTGCATGAAGATCTCTGATGTCATAATCCACAGAGGAAATAATCCTGTGCACATCTGAGACAGTAATCTTATTATAAAAACGTGTATCATCGAGCATATGACACATAGCTTGATGATAAAAAATACTATCCATTATAACAATTAATCCCCCCTTATCAGCAGGGCTAATGATAAGAGAACTATTATTCTGAAGTTGATTTAAGGCTTGTCTCTCCATATAACTAAGATTGTGTTTAAAGGCCCTCTTATAACATTGCCTATTATCATAGAATTGTAATATATCCTCTTCAGTTAACTTAAAATACGCTTCTACAAGGGGATGATTAGTTGGTACAAAAGTACTCAACTTCCTAAGGTGGACCTGTGGACTACTTCCATCATTCCCACCAGCGGTGGGTCCACCATGGATTAACTGCAGAATCACATCTCTACAGAAAGTCTTTAAATCTGGATGGTATCAACGATGTTGCTGCTACAACTTGGTATAAAACTGAGCCCTTTCATCAAAACATTAGATTCATAGGGGGTCAGACAATGGCTGGAAATGTTAAAAATCAATGACTCTTGTTCGTCCCCCACATCTTCTTCAAAGTCTGATTGGGAAAATGTTCCCCTGATAATTTCCTCTTGTGTCGACCCCTGCTGGCTGACCTCCCTTGCACCCCTGCTCTGTCCAACCGGGCAGGCAATGGAAAAGGAAGCTCATTACCAGCCCCTGTTTTTGAAGAAAAGGAGACTGCATAAATAAAGTTTATTTTTGGCAGTCTTTGTATCCTTGAATGCATTCTGTCAATGTATTATGGTCTAATAACAATGGTTTTTATAGTGATATTGTTTTAAGAATATCCTTTGTAATACTCATTCTGTTTTTATTTTATTATTTTTATGTTATAGCTTTAAGGGTTGATTGTTTAATTGATTTATTAGATGTGTTGGTTTTAGATAAAAGCTGGCTTAGGTATACTGTTTATTAAAGGTCTGATGAAGCTCCTATACGAAAGCGCTTACCTGGATTTATGTTGGAATAAATAGTGGATTTTTACTTCGTTGATTGACTGGCTGTGTTTTCGTTTTCATTGATTTACAGCTGTGTTTTACTCTGGTGGTGTATTTATATTCTTTTTGTGCATTTACTTATCTTACACCACCGAGGTTTTACCCAGTGGGTGCTGGCAGCTTTTACTTTTATTTTTGGATTTGTGATTTTATTAGTGATACTGCTGGCTATCCTTGGGGACATGGTGACTGAAAGACAACTAGATATTGAATTGGATTATGTACCACCGCTTGATGTGAGTAATGCTGTTAATAGTAAACCATCTGGGACCGCTGGTGCTATATCGTCTTCAATTGGACATAGCTCTGTGTCTCATCCCCTTGTGGCGAGGTTTACACAGTATTTGGAGAGAGATGGGAACTGTTTGTGGATGACTGATGTGGGTGGAACCGCTGATGACGTAACTAAACAAACGGAAGACTTGAAACTATTACAATCTAGTATGGAGGATGTTGAATGTGATTTTATTCATCTTAAGCATTTGCAATTACATCGCTTACACTTTGAGACATGTTTGAATAAAAAGATTGCACCCAGAGGGCTTTGTGTCCTCAATATGCCCAGCCAGGGTTCTCAATATCCAGAACTGTTAGCCAGCTGGCAAAGATTTAATTTAGAGGTGAGTGCCAGCTATATGCGACTACTTATCGATTTCTTTGAGCCCGAGGAGGCCAGACTAAAGCAGTCTTTATGCCTTAAGCAGGATGAACTGTTTCAGAAATTTCAGCACAATATTTTGACTCAATTGTTTGAAAGACTTTTAGACAGCGTTGCCGTTTTTGAGTGTAAATTAATAGAGCAGAAGAGAACCAAACTTGCTAGAGACTTATCTGACTTTCGGGCAGGCCACGTCTTTATGTGGTCATGCACAAATCGTACATCTGTTGGTTATTCTCATAACAATGCTGCTTTATGTTCTGATGTTAATGGAGCTATGTTAACAAATGATACTAATACTGTTAATGTTTCAACTGATTTTAATGCTATTTCTCGACAGGATAGGGTTCCATTGCCTTCCGCTAACTCGGGTAATGATACTGTTACCCCTGTAAGTAGGAAGGACAGCACTAATTTAACTGATGTTGAGTCTTTTGCTGTTCCTGGCACCCCTTGTACAGTTGGTGTAACAGGAAGTAGATCTAGTAGTAGTATCATGTCCACCAATGTTAAGGTTGGACATAGTTTTGAAGCAGTTTAACATGATTCAGCTTCAATGAATAAGAAGAGTATTGATTGTTCTGTTAGGCCTAAGGATAATAATAGATCTGTTATTCAGGACAGTATGGTTGAGGTTGCCCTGACAGGGGCTGGTAATGAGCTTCCTTTTCCATTGCCTGTCTGGTTGGACAGAGCAGGGGGGCGAGGAAGATCAGCCAGGAGGGGTCGACACAAGAGGAAATTATCAGGGGAACATTTTCCCAATCAGACTTTGAAGAAGATGTGGGGGAAGAACAAGAGTCATTGATTTTTAACATTTCCAGCCATTGTCTGACCCCCTATGAATCTAATGTTTTGATGAAAGGGCTAAGTTTTATACCAAGTTGTAGCAGCAACATCGTTGATACCATCTTAGATTTAAAGACTTTCTGTAGAGATGTGATGCTGCGGTTAATCCATGGTGGACCCACCGCTGGTGGGAATGATGGAAGTAGTCAACAGGTCCACCTTAGGAAGTTAAGTACTTTTGTACCAACTAATCATCCCCTTGTAGAAGCGTATTTTAAGTTAACTGAAGAGGATATATTACAATTCTATGATAATAGGCAACGTTATAAGAGGGCCTTTAAACACAATCTTAGTTATATGGAGAGACAAGCCTTAAATCAACTTCAGAATGATAGTTCTCTTATCATTAGACCTGCTGATAAGCGGGGATTAATTGTTATAATGGATAGTATTTTTTATCATCAAGCTATATGTCATATGCTCGATGATACACGTTTTTATAATAAGATTACTATCTCAGATGTGCACAGGGTTATTTCCTCTGTGGATTATGACATCAGAGATCTTCATGCAGCTGGTCTCCTTACTGATGAGTTTTTCTCATTTATGGATGTTACCAACCCTCTGATACAGGGGTTGCCGAAGGTTCACAAACAACCTAGGAACCCACACATGAGGCCGATTGTTGCTGGAGGGGGTGAGTTACTGAACCCTTGTTGTATGTAGAGAAATTTCTACGACCGGTTATCAGTCTAAATCCAACTTTGTTGAAGGATTCTAAACAGTTTTTGTTAGACTTATATGACTGTGTTAGTGGACTAGACGACATCAAAGACTTGGCTTTTGTCACGCTTGATGTCCAGTCATTGTTTACAATGATACCTAATGAACTGGGGATACACTGTGCGCAGAAATATCTTTCAATGCACAGTGGGTATTCACCAAAGCAGATTGATTTGATTTGTTTCTTTCTAAAGACAGTTTTGAACAACAATGTCTTTATTTTTGGGGAAGATATGTTTCTGCAGCAACATGGCATAGCTATGGGCACCTCGTGTGTCAATAGCTACGCCAATATGTTCCTTGTCCAATGGGAATCTGAGTTTTTGTTTCCACTTATGGAGTTTGGAAATCACGTCGTTTTTTATCGACGTTTTGTGGATGATTTGTTTGTGTTGTGGCGAGGGACATCTGAGCAATTTGCTGTGTTCTTTGGGATCATGAACAATTTGACTGATTGTCTTAAGTTCACTTATAGTCTGTCTTATGAAAGCATTAATTATTTGGATGTTAATGTTGAAAAGCTGAATGACAACATGATTAACACAGGGATTTATCGGAAAACATGTCATAGAAATGCGTTCCTGTTCAGGTCCAGCATGCATCCAGGTTTTATTTTTAAGAATCTTATCAGGGGACAGGGTATGAGAGCATCGAGATTAAATCCCTCTTCAGTAGGATTTCAGAAGGAGATGACTAGCCTGGAGAAGAAATTTTTGGATAGGGGTTACACCCGAGATGAATTGAACAGACAGTGATCTGATCTTATTGATTTAAGGTCCACTAGGGCGCGTCCTTATTTTGGCCCAACCACAGAGTTGGATAATTCCTCTGCACCTATTAGAAGCAGTAAGACTAAAATTCCCCTTTTTTATACTAATGATTATAAGCAGGTCACTAACTTGTTTTATCAGCATTGGCCTATTCTTTTAGTAGACCATGACATTGGTAATATTGTAGGTAGTTATCCTAGTTTTCGGTATAGGAATCATAAGAACCTCAAGAGGTTATTATGTTCCGGGACCCATAACTTTGATAGATTTCACTGTGGCCATACTGTACCATGTGGCTCTTGTAATTTCTGTGGCTATATATTGATTCATCTGGTGTTTTTCACCATCTTCATCTACAACAAGAATTTCATTTTAAAGGGGTTTGTAACTGTATGACCCCACATGTTGCCTACCTGGCCCAGTGTGTGGCATGCGGTGCATTTTATGTTGGGAAGACCAACAGACCCCTGTGTGATAAGATGAGGGAACATCTGTATCACATTAAGAAGGGGTCCCCACATAATGCACTTGCTAAGCATGTCACTGAGTTCGGGTGTACTCATACATTTATATTTTAGGTGATTGAAGTTGCTACACCCAGTATCAGGGAAGGTGACATTATTACACATACTGAATACAAGGAAACACAGAGGATTGTGCTTTTAAGAGCAGATCGGGCAATGGCCTTAATGAAAGGGCCTCCATTAAGTCAATTTTGAAGAAAAGGAGACTGCGTAAATAAAGTTTATTTTTGGCAGTCTTTGTATCCTTGAATGCATTCTGTCAATGTATTATGGTCTAATGACAATGGTTTTTATAGTGATATTGTTTTAAGAATATCCTTTGTAATACTCTTATTCTGTTTTTTATTTTATTATTTTTATGTTATAGCTTTAAGGGTTGATTGTTTAATTGATTTATTAAATGGGTTGGTTTTAGATAAAAGCTGGCTTATGTTTACTGTTTATTAAAGGTCTGATGAAGCTCCTATGCGAAAGTGCTTACCTGGATTTTTGTTGGAATAAATAGTGGATTTTTTCTTTGTTGATTGACTGGCTGTGTTTTCGTTTTCATTGATTTACAGCTGTGTTTTACCTCTGGTGGTGTATTTATATTTTTTTTGTGCAACTACAGAAGTATGTCCCTGCATACTTTCATCAGGGACCTCAAGGGCAAATTTTAGATTAGGGACTTCCGTTTTAAAGTAGTTATTAGGTATTATGCAGACTAAAAGGTAATATATGTAGTGTCAGACATTTTAGAAAACACAGTTAAACAGAAGGAAAGAATAACTTTGCTGGTTAAGCATGAGATATAACAGTTCCCAAGGGAAGGCTACAGACCATTCTTTTTCTGTTCTCTTTCTCAAGGGAAGAATCAAGAAAATGTTAGATAATGGGACAGCTAGGCCCCTGAAAGATTGTAAATCAATACAAGGCCTGAGTATAGAAAACAAGTCAAATAAAGACGGTTTCCGTTTACATTGTTCAGAACAATCAGAATATGATGTGCAGAAACTTTATATATATTTAGCAGCACTGTTTTTACTAACCATCATCCCAACATTTCTACAGATTGTTATTGTTTATCAGCACTGTTAATGAAGACAATATTTGGATATTGTGAACATCTAATAAAGCCTTATTAAATGAACTGCAGTGTTTGTAGAAGTCATCTGAAAAGTACACAAGACTTGGCCCGTAAAGTAGAGACTGGCACCTGTTCAGCACGAATTTAACAGATAGAGTTTCATTCCAGTCTCATTTCAGTTGTTTTCAGTTAATTCCAGTATACTACAATCTCAGTCAATTATTTCAATATATATATATATATATATATATATATATATATATATATATATATATATATATATATACACATATATGTGTGTGTGTGTGTGTGTGTGTGTGTGTATGTAGATATATATATATATATATATATATATATATAGATATAGATATAGATAAAGATATATCTTCTTGACCGTATTAGTCCTGCTGGGCAGGCAAAGTCCATTTTTTAGAAGAGACCTGGGGAGAAAAACTCCCAACATTATATAAAATGCTACTTATCAAAGTCAGAATATACATACTCAGCACTATATCCAATCCAGATAACCTTGATCAATGTAATATAGGACATATACATTGAAGAATAAAGTTGTGATGTTTATTAGATGTACATAAGGAAGTGAATGAGAGATATCTGTTGCATAATGAACAAAATGGTAGGTAGCAGTAGTTATATATATTCACTAATGTAGGATAAATAATCATAATGGAAACATTTTAAACTATAAATTTTAATATTTTCAGTGGAATACTTGAGCATCCTGAAATCTGTATCTGTTGCTTGTAACTGCATTTCAGTGCAGTTCAAGTTATTCACTGAAAATCAAATGAACTATTCTGTCTCATCACCAGAAATGCATACAGTTACACATGTTCTTGAGCTTTCTATGAGTAAACTAACATAGGGATAGTTCAACTCACAAAGGAGCATCATGCCTCACTATCTAATATAAACACAGGTAAAAATTGTTCACAGTATAATTTTTCAACCTGAAAAATGCCAAATGCTAAAAAATATTATCCATCCTTACTCCCAAAATAGGAATCTTCATTCTACTGGCAAATTCTTACTACACTCAGTTAAATGAAATGATACTGCAGGTGATTCATCATATTCCTCTCATATGTCTAAACTATACCTCTCAACTATAGCGAATTCCTCTGTATTTCTCGATTTTGACGGCAAAATAGTGGGGTGCCGCAAATTCCCAAGTGGCCCCTTTAAATCCCAATTTTTTTTAATTTGTAATTTGTAGTTACCACTGAGACTAGTACACTCTGGACTGAGTAACCATATCACTGACATTCTAAATCAGAAAATGTGGTAAAAATAATACGAGGCAGCACATACTTACACACTGTTACCTTTGGGAAACTAACAGAAAAATGCACAGATGTTTTGGGACTCTATACAGATTATCAAAAGTTTTTCCAGAGGAGTTATGACAACTGGAACACACCAGTGTTATTGCAGAAACAAGAAGCTGTTCGTCCACAAAATGTCAAGTTAAATATTTAACTT
Organism: Protopterus annectens; assembly: GCF_019279795.1. Lineage (NCBI taxonomy): Eukaryota > Metazoa > Chordata > Ceratodontiformes > Protopteridae > Protopterus > Protopterus annectens. The sequence goes on from NC_056741.1 coordinate 201,513,992, forward strand.
TAGGCATTCAAAAAATATGATAACTTTCAAGAAATGGTTGCCCATTTTTTTTCAACAAGAAGCTAGGTCAGACTGCTGAAAAGTCTCTATGTTTAGCAGCATTTTTAGCTGGAATATGTTAAGAAATTATTAAACCTGATGTGAACCAGCCTGGTTGCATTATCTAATAGTCATTAACTTAACCAGTTATGTGACAACAATGTTCTGTCAATTAAAATAATATTTAAAATCTTAAGCCAATGAGACAGGAAAAAAATTTGTTGAGACCTGCTTTCCAATTTTGGACAGTTAAACTTAAGGACACGTTAACTACTGGAAAAAAAAAATTTTCAATCGTGTTTTTTTTAAACATAAAAGCTATCATTCAAAAATTATACACAAACACCCTACTTAGAATAGTCTAATTAAAACTTTGTCCTCTCTCCCGTAAGAAAAATATATCAGTTCTAAAACATATGAAGACTCCATGGCTTTAGAAGCGGAATATTTATTCCACTGTGCAGTCCGTTCGACGCATCACAGATAACGAAAACAGTTGAGCAGCTAAAACAGTCAGAATATAAACCAAAAGCTCACAGTTGCAATAAAATGTCTCCACAGTAAAGTACACAAAAATACTTCCACAGTTAACCGCTTTCACCTCCTCAGGTGAAAGCGCTTAACTGTGGAAGTACTTTGTGTACTTTACTGTGGAGACATTTTATTGCAACTGTGAGCTTTTGGTTTATATTCTGGCTGTTTTAGCTTTTCAACTGTTTTCATTATCTGTGCTGAGTTGAATGGACTACAGAGTGGAATAAAAATTCAGTTTCTAAAGCCATGGAGTCTTCATTTTTACTGGTTTTCTGCTTGGTGATTTTTTTGAGTTCTAAAACATAAATTAATTAGGTGGTGGTTACAGCTAATTAATGGTAAGAAGTGCTGCATCCATTAACTGAAAGGCAGATTGGACCCACCCATCCCAGAGAAGCACCGGTTGTTTTAAAAAGGGGCATCAAGAAACTCTTACTGGAATGTATCGTTACTGCCTAAGAGGCTATGCCTAAGATGTTGGAGGTGTGGTTATTTTATTGTGGAGTTGTAATATGCACAGAAATAGCACAGACTGATGTCGAGGAATTTCCTTTTTTGGAAAAGTGAGTTTATAAAATGCCAAAGGTGGAGTTTATAGATTAACTGAATCTGGTAAACAGTTCTGATTTGAAGAAGGAATGAGTTGTCCCCAATGAAGAATAAATTGATCAATTTGACAGTTTCTTTTCTTATTGGTGGTAAGCTATGGATTCCCGCCATGTAAACATCATATTCTACTGTTCGTTTTGTAGTGAGGTAATTACCAATGAATGTATCCTGTGACCCTCAGAAAAACATTAGCTGGTGCTTCCATAAAGGAGACTAGAGGATGGCACTTTGGTGTGATCCATTGTGAAATGGAAAACCCATAGGTTTGCACGGTTAGGAGACAATGGTATTTATAAGTTTTCATTTTTTGTAATACCTATATAAACTAATAGGTAGGCTTTATAATCCTTGAATTTCATTGAGTATAAATATACAGATTTTGTGGTAATGTATTTAATTTTGCAGGGTCTTCACTGGGCTCCCTGATGCCTGATTTGTTATAATGAGCAGTGAAGGAATCTTCTAAGTAGATTGTTACTGCTTTTGTCTTTTTTCTTTCAATGTGTTATTCAGTGGCTCCAAATGAATTAGGAAGAAATCCAGAAATACACTTTTAAAATTTTAGTACCTTTAACTTTTGTTATACATTTGCATTAACTTTACTCATTTGGATCAGTCTGTGAAGTAGTGTATTTGTGATGGATACTTGCCACAATTGTAGTGTTAGATATTTGTAACCAACTGTAGTAAAAAACTGCATTTGTTTGTTGAGTATCGATTACGTGGTCTAATTGCCTTAATTGTTTATTAATCTAAACTGCTTGCTGGAAGTTTTGATTTTTCCCATCTGGTTGGCTGGCGAATGTGGCCTGTTTTTGAAAGACAGACTGTATGAGTTTGTTTTTCTGTATGAGTGCTTGTTTCATTTGTCTCAGGTTGATTAGTTATTGGAGGACAACACTTTCATTGCTTATTGTGCAGCCTTCAACTAATGGGAGCTTACTGGGTTAACTTGCTGGACAAGACCTGTCTACAGAAGAGACAGGACCTGGGATGAAGAGAAAATCATGAGACAAATGTATAAAGCGTTGCAGAGGAGGCAGGTATAATGTAAAAAAAAAAAACAAAAAACAAAAAAACAAACAAAAAAAAACAAGTAATATGCTGCAAAAGTGTGATAACAACAGGTACACTTTTCTGGATTTCTCATTCTTTGAGTTCATGGAAACTGTTTTAGCTTCTGTTTCCATTCAGATCTTAGGCTTTTTTAAAAGAACACACTGTACTCATTCTCAAAAGTGTGATGATGACAGGTAAACTGTAACTGTTATTTCTCATCCTTTGAGTTTACGCTTCTGTTTCCATTCGGATGTTAGGCTTTTTTAAAAGAACACACACAATATCTCTCAACTTCTTCAGTGATGGTATCCCACAATCTTATCAGAGTGGGTGGTGTCCAAAGTTATATATGCCAATTTCTTGTTAATCAGCATCCCAGTTTTTGGCAAGTTGTACCTAGTTTTTCATGGGCCTTTGTCCAGATTTTTGATATTTCCAGGTTGAGAGGTATGTTCTAAAGTCTGGAATTTCATTCTCCTCTCACTCAGACAAACTAACAACCTGAAATCTTTCGAGCTACTGTTGAAGCAACACTTAAAAGTCTTATGGTCTTGCTCACGTTCTACAGCTGGCTAATCTCCCTAAACTGTCCTTATTCATTCTATCCCATCCTGTTCCAAAATGACTCTGTCAGTACTAATCATCTAGCCTATCCTGTAATATCATATCTACAGGCAGCATACAATGTACCACACTCTCCTCAACTTTACATTGTTATAAAAGTTCGCCTTACCACTATAATACTAACATAGAATACTATGGAACTAAACTCTGTTAGTCTTAACAGTTATTCTAATCTCCATTGGAATAATCTTCACAGTATTGCATTGCTTGTATCTTGATTATAACATTTTTATATGCTGAATATTCATATGTATCTTGTCAATGTTTTTGTTTTCTCAATTTTATATGCTCGAACAAACATTTGGTAGTATTCATAGCCCAAAAGTTTAAACTTGCACAATGGTTATCTGGCCTGATCACAAAACTACACCTATATGCAAATACAGAGTGCAGGCTAATTGTGATGACTGTAACAAAGCAAAAGCCTATATGAGGGAAGGTACTTTACAACTGCTTAAAATGGGGCGATAGTTTATTTATGTATGAGTCAATTTACTAATGTGTAAAGTCTTGATTATTTTTGGATATTACCAGAAGCTGTGTACAGGCACGGCACTGCAGAACCCTGTTTGAACTACTGGTTGGTAGTTAAGGCAAGTGGTGCTTAGCACAGCTATTCAGAATGAATTTTAAAACAAGATGAAGACACTATGTATTGACTTAAGGGGTGCCTATATGTGGACATCTTAACTGGTTCCTTGTAAGGTATGAAAGGGGAAGACAGGAAAGCTAGAAAATAGGGAGAGATAACTTAAGGAACACAAGGAAGAAAGCCATGAAGAAGGTTATACTTGAGAAGGTAGGAGAAGAAGGATACTATGTTTTTGGAGGGGGGGGGCAGTCCCCCATAATTTTCAATGTATTTTTATAAGGAAAGGAAATTTGAGGAAGGAAGTAGGGAAGAGGGTATAAGAGAGAGAGAAGTTTAGGGGAGGAGGAAGGTGAAATGGAATTGGGGCAATGCCCACCCTGATTTGCAGGGTCCCAAAGGTCATGCAGTGGAAGACCACAATCATGTGGGGGTGGAGATCTCCCATGGCTCAGTGGCTGGACCCAGCTGTGGCAGTGAGTTTTGCACCCACTGAAGAAGGTTCTATATGAGCCAAAGGTTCCTCTCCACTGCCCACTCAAACTCATCCTCAACCAGGTCCCAAAGCTCATGCCTTTCTCAGCTTCACAGGCTGTGCTCTGTGTTAAGGTGCCTACAGAACCAAAGCTACCATCCTGGCCCTTTGAGGACATTTCTAGCTGTCTGAGGGTATCCTTGTGCATTCTATGCCCTGGGATGAACATGCTTGGTCTGATCCTGGGATCTCTGGATCTGTTGAAAAGAGAACATAAAAGTGAGACAACCAATAAAAAAGAAAAGACAGGGGGGAGGAGAAAGACACACAAAATGGAGACAAGAAATTCACTCATAGATATTCCATTAAAACATACTTTGCTGACAGTGCCTATTAAGCATCTAGTAAACAAGTATAAGAAATGAAATGGTACTAATATACTGCTATATAGCACTGGTATGGACTGTGCTGAAAAGGTTATTGGTATTACAGTATTTCTGCTGGTCTAGTTTGATTACTATTTACACCTGAATGATTTCTTTAAAAAAACGTTATAGGCTATTTTCATTCTATTTGTGACAGAATTAATTGCTTAATCCTCCATAATGATTTTATAAGCATGAATAATGTTTGCATACCCAAACACGCCCTCAGTTAACCTGGCAAGCCATCCCTGGGCTTACTCCTTATTACATGATATCCCCTCCTCTGCTAGAGAAAGAAGAAAATAGATCCATAGCTGTTTACCTATCATGTATTTCTGTGCATAGATGTGTAAGACAACCTTTTCTTATTTACTATTTTAAAATATGTATAAAAATATAGTAAACTATTTTATTTTAATTAGACATGATAAAGTTAGTAAACAGCACAGTAGGTTTTATATCCTAACAACAAACTGCTAACAAGGATAACTTATTTCAGTGTATCACTGACCATTTTTTACTTCCTATTACTATTTCATCTTAACTTTGTTTATTACAACCAAAAGGTGCAGGATGTAATAACTTCCTCAGTTTTGATACACTGTACTGACTCCATCTTATCTGGTTGGTGGTAGGGTACAGTTTACAATTATTGCAATGCTGTATATTTTGCTTCAACTGCGTACTCTGCAGTATGGCTTGCACAGATTAACTGTATTTAACTGACTTAATATCAGCAAAAATAACTGTAAGAAAGAGTTTGTCATTTGTGCAAAAAAAAAAAATTGAAAGATTCAGGCTGCAATAAGTTATATGGGGTCATTCAGTTTCTAGTTTGTCCCCCACCCCACTAGGCCTAAGATGTGGGGGTTAACTCTGCTCAGCCATCTTGCATATGCTTCAACTGTACTGAAAGTAATGACTTTCTAAAAAATACAGGACAGTAAAAAGTAATTACGGCCTACATTGAAAACTGCATTTCTTAAAAGCTTCATGTATTTCATCGAAGTAGTCTTTCCTTACCTATGTATATGTATGTGTGCTACCATACACGGATACATACATGCATGCATGCATACATCCCTTTCAGTAATATATATATAGATATATATATATATATATATATATATGTATGTATGTATACACATATCTAGATCGATAGATATAGGTATATACATATGTATTTATATATCTGTAGATAAACCCAAAAAGAAGCCAGAATAGCTGATCGAACAAGCTGGTTTTGCTCATGTGTGAGATTGCAGGTTACAGTGGGGAGTAGGCAATTTGCCCTTTCCCCACTGTATTGCAACCACATAGGTATCATATATAATTGGAAGGGCTTTCCACTGAAAAAAAGCTTATAGTTGTTTTTTTTTGTTTTCGCTGTAGGGTGCATTTTGAGCAGTTGTGCTCAATAAGTTGTGGTAAAATATTTTGCTTTATCAATAAAGCAACATACACCCATATATATGTGTGTGTGTGTGTGTGTGTGTGTGCTTGTGCATGTATATATATATATATATATATATATATATATATACATATGTGGGTGTGTGTATATACATAAATATATATATATATATGTATATATATATATATATATATATATATATATATATATATGTCTATATATATATATATATATATATATATATATATATGTCTATATATATATATATATATATATATATATATATATATATGTCTATATATATATATATATATATATATATATATAGATATAGATAGCTGAAGATATCTGTGTGTGTATGTGCACATACATATATGTATGCAGATATATACAGTTATGGGACTGATTTGTATATTGTCACAAATCTCTCTCTCTCTCTCTCTCTCTCTATATATATATATATATATATATTAATACATATATCAAGAAAACAAGAAAAACCCAGCCAAGCTACATTTTTCACCTTGTAATTCCTCAATTTATTTATTTATTCATTTTTATTTAACATTTGTTTACTGTGAAAGTCTGACTGAGACGGAGCCTATTGTCAGCAGAAGCCCATGGAGAAATGCTCCCAGTTCCTGCCTTTGGAATGTGGGAGGAAACTGGAGCACTCAGAGGAAACTTATGTGAATGTAGAGCGGACATGCAGACTCTGCAAAGAAAGCACCCCAGCTGAAAATCAAACTGGAGAACCTCTTGCTGTGAGGTGACTTTGCCAATCACTGCACTCCTGCGCTGCCAACTCCTCCACTTCCTACAATAGAGGCTCATGGGATATATGCAAATGCCCCCTTAAGGACATCAATGCTTCAGCAACATGACTTCTGAATTCACATGACTGTTTTCTCTTTAAGTCTTTATGGATACATTCAGGCCAATAAAAGACAATAATGCAAGAAAAACCCAGCCACGCTAGTTTTTACTGAATGGTTTGTTTGTGTTACCTATTTACCCTTTAGTTTGGATGTTATTTGAGACATTTTAATTGCTCTTTAATGTTTATGGGTATCAACTTGGTTTAAAGACTGTGTTTCTCAAGCGTAGCCATATATTCCACTTATTCTGTGTTGATGAGGTCAACAAAAAGGCTGAAGCATGCATGTCCACAGTTAGTAGAGTCTGGCTTTATTGACCTGCTACAGATGGTCAGAGTAATGCAGGGTATATATATATATATATATATATATATATATATATATATATATATATATATATATATATATATACACACATGAAGATTTCCAAAAATATATTGAAATGGTACAAAAGTAGGATCATGCCATTATCACTGAATTGTGCAGTATGATGGTGCACACAGCAACCACCTCCACTGCCATGCATGCACCACTCGGGACATATCAGACTCAAGTTGCTAACAGACATGTGGGAACACAATGGGATACACACCACATGATTCTATGTGCTTGAAAAAGTGAGGGGATAGACCCCAAAGATGTCAGACAGGCCTCATCAACATTAATTTACATGTAGCAGAACCTCTTATTTTAGTTGCAGTTGCGCAGCACTGTGAGATCATCTTCATCCAGTATGTCATGCCATCTCAGAAGGTCAGCATCAAGCTCACATGGCAGAACTTCCTCATGATCATGGGCACCATCACCCACATTATCCTTAGAAGATGGTGAGTATGAAACTTTTGACCTACTGTGAGTCAGGGTGCACATTGCAACTACAGAAAATATCACATGTGACAGTTCACCAGCATGTGTTTCACTAAAGTCTTGTCTCTTGTTAAAATAAAAGGAAATATTTAAAAAAAAAAGAGGATGAGAAGACTGCAGTGTAGACCAGTGTTAAGGGCCTATTCAGCAGCATTTTAAAAAGGTGGGGGTGGAGCAACAAATTGCAATATAGAACAGTATTAAGGCCTAACATACAGGAGAGGTGAATGATTACAGGAGTAACACAAATCCTGTCAACAACACTAGCAATGGTGGCACTTTACTCTCAGCACAAATGATGTTTGCTATTATTTCTGATGATGCAAGGGTTGTTGTCTATGACAGAATTAAGTAATCTGATGCGCAGTACCTAAATTGGTAAAATATTTGTAATCTGTCAGAAAAGAAGTTTAGAACTTTAGTTCATAAAACCGAAAATGTTGCACAATTTCCCTTCCAGTGGAATCATGAAAGCTGTAAGGCTGTATTACGACAACAGTACATGGGAAACAAGAATATTTATTCATGTTACTCAGTCAAGTATTGCATTAGTAATTATCAAGTAATGAACATTTTAGCAGAAGCAGTACCTGCATATCTCGTTGCAGTCCCTAAACAAAACACATGTAATATCAATACAATACAAATTACATATTCCTTAAATGCTTCCAATGCCATTTCCTGTGCAGATCTCAGTGAGCAGACAGGCTTGACTCCAACTATATGGTGGAAATAAACAGAAGAGCTATACTAACTATATGAGCAGTTATACTTAAAAAATAAATAAATAAAATCTATAAAGATAAGTGGGAGTCTCTGACAGCATAGCCCACACATAGCATTGCATGCATCATCTATAATCTATGTATTTGTTTTTTTTTTTTTTGTTATTCAAGTAACACTATCCAGAATGTCATGGTCTATAGTTTTGGACATCACTGTCTAGATTTTTGCCTCATATTCTCTTGGGCTGTTCCTTGAACAATTTGTCATATCTGCAGCTAGTGGGGTTTGGCTTTACCGGCATGAAATTGTCCATTGAAACGACTTAAAAAGCAATAAGTCATGGGCATTTAGAACTGCCATATAGCTGAAAAACATGATGTTCTTAAGGGTCATTTGCAGACATCCCATTTGCCTCTGATACAAGAGGTTTGAGAGATCACTCAGTGAAAGCTCTAGCTTGGCTGGAGTTTTCATTTAGTTTATACTTGTTATCCTTAAGAAACTGCATGCTAACACAAATCCTATTATTCTAACAATTTATACAAATTATATTTATATATGTCCCTATTCTGGGGCCTTTGTCCCCTCATTATTTTAGTCTTTTTCCAGATTTCTTGTACTAAAAGGTTGAGAGGTATAGAGTAGATGCCACCTCTTCTCCTGCACAACTGTATACCATGCACATGACTGCCATGGGGGTTCCTTCCTACACCTGCTAATTGGTCACCAACACTATCATCAGTCATGGAAGTACCTATACTGGGATCTGCAGTGCTATCATGAGGCCAGAATGGTGCATGATCATGCTAGTGCAGAATGCACCATGTGGTAGACATGCATGAAGTGGCAGTATCATACTGAAAGGCAATCCCAGACTCATCCAGGCAATGGCAACAAGCTTTCAGCAGGCCAAACACTGACTCACTGACAGATTGTCTGGAACATGGCAGTGTTGGACCTTTCTTCAGCAGCTTCCATAGGATTCCTTATAGGTGGCATCAACCAGGACACAAGAGGATAGCTTGCATCAACTGGAAATGGTAGTTTAGTACTAAGCAATACATTTGCCAAGACACAGTTAATTACATAATTATTGTAAAAAAATTACAATTACCAACAAGGTCACCATGGGTTATCTTACCATTTAGGAAGAGGTGGTACAGTGAGCTTGTGTACCAGATATGAGAATCACGGGTACTGACAGGGTGTTGGGCCAACATATATGTGATGCACCACCCATGTATCACAAACTACCTGGTAGGTGATGGAATAGTAGCCTTTTCTATTTAGGTGCCACTCCTGTGATCCTAATGGTGTTGTAATAGAAACATTGCTGCAATCTATCGCACCAGGTATCTCAGGGAAATGTGCATTACCATAGGAGAACATTGGCAGACAAATATACTGGTCTTCACATTCCAATAGTATGTTGAGGTACTGTTGGAGTATCCTAGAGGCAGAATTCTGAGATATATCCAGTGTGTCTTAAGTCCACTCGTCAAGTATAGTGAGGGTATATCTACCTAAATATCCACAAGCATAGGAAGGTTCTGCATGCCCAACTACTGTCTGTAGACTATACAAATTCACTAAATGGCTTACAATGTCCACTCTAAAGCTATCAAAGATTTCTTGGTTATCAAAGTTAGAATGGATTCTTTCTTGTCTATATCTTCCTCTCCTTTGCTAGAGAGTGCAGCTGGCTGCAAGCAGATATGGCTCAGCCAAGACAAGCACCTCACAGCAAGAAATAGTTAAGCTGGCAGCAACTGCAAACATCTTTGTCAGATGCAAAAGTAGATATAAAAGACATGATTTCTCCTTTTATAATGTCTTTGCAAATGTCAAGGAAAAAGGTAGAAAAATGACCATGAATCATAAACAGGTGGGAAGAGGATTTATTAGCAAAAGTTCTAAAACATTTTTGATTTAAATCTCATTAGCTCTTCATTTTTATATTTTCATTGAAACCTGCCATGAATGAGCACTACTGACCTTTATGAATCACGCTGGGGATGTGCTTAGGAGTGACCTGCTCAGACTGGCTTTATGCCTAAGTGAGATGACTATTCTATTTACTTATTAGTGCATGCTCTAAAGATTCATTACATTATATATGTATGCGTGCATCTTAGTTTCGCTATCTCTGTATAGTGTGTACCTTTTCTCCCCAGGTCTCCAATGAAAAGGAATTCTGTACCCAGTCAGACTTTTCTGTTCAACCAAAATAATAAACAAACCCTGGGATTCATGAAACAAAATTCACAATGCAGGAACAGTGTAGCCGCTCCTGCATGGAATATGGCTGCCGAGCGATCCAGGAAACAACCGATCTGATGCATGAGCCTGTCGACACTGTTCCTGCATGGAAAGCTGTGCAGAATGCTAATTACCTCATTTGCTGGTGAAAACCATGCAAATGAGGTGAATTAGCGATTCAGGAAGCAGGCAGGCATCCATGCAGGAACAGTGCTATTTGCAGAAATGTGTTTGGTTACTAACCGAATGCATTTCTGCAAATAACAAAACAGAGGCATGACAGCTCAAATAAAAGCATGTATTATAAACTTTAGGCATGCCAATGGCCAAATATATGTCCGTTGGCATGGGAAAGTGTTTAATTTAATGTTGTGTCTTTCGGCTTTTCCCGGTTAGGGGTCGCCACAGCGGAACTCCAGTCCGCTAATGATTGGTAGTTGATTTTTACGTGTCGAGTTACCAGCCCTGATGCACAACCTTCAACGAAGGTACGCCCATTCACGCATGTCTCCACGCAGAAGATGATCTAGCTGAGAATCGAACCAGACAGCGTCTGACTGTGAGGCGACAACGCTACCACAGCAGCACCACCGCGGACTAAAGTGTTTAATTTAATAAAAAAATAAAATTATGTATTTTTTTGGCCAGTCTCAGCCATTTAAGTATAGGGCAGCGGCGCGCAAATGGGATTATGCCAAAAATAAGAAAAAAATATTAAAACTCAATTTAGGGGAAAACTGCATTTTGCCATTATAGTCAATGGCATGCTGAATCAAAACATTACCAAGTAACACTGGTTGTCAAGTGGAAAGGCTTCATGTCAGAGCAGTAACTATGGACTAAGGCAGTGGGGTATGCAAATGAGGGGAAATTTACTGAATTACAAAATATTCTAAGCCCACACACTGCACCTAACTGTGTAGGTGCTAGAACAGGACAGTGTAGGCAGGAGGAGCAGCTAACATAAAAAAGGGGTGTGTCATGCTTGCTGTAAGCACATTGGAGCTCCACGGTCCATGTTTGTGCTTAGCTAAGCACAGCTAAGCATGGGTGTGTGTCTCAGGCTGTATAGCTTTGTGTACATTGCCTAAATGGGTGTGCGAGGTGTGCTCCAGGTCTTAAACACAAAAAAAGAAGGAAAACAGGAAATGACAGCACTGTGTTCATGTAAGCAAGAGGGTCTGTCTGAGGCTGTATATCTTTGTTTACCTTGCCTAAATGGGTGTGCGTGGTGCGCACTGGGACTTAAACAAAAAATAGAAAATAAAAAAAAACAGGAAATGGCAGCACTGTTGACATTTGGATACTGTGTTTGTGCGGCACGCCTCAGGCCTTAAAACAAGAGAAATGCCAAGTGGAACAAGAAAATAAAATAAAGGGAAATAGCACAATACAGTCAGTTAAATGCAAGTAATATAGCTGGCAGGTGGAATGCATCATACTCAGCCAATCACACAGGCAGCATCTGCAGCACACCACTATAAATTGGGCAAACACCTTTCAGTCTCATTTTTCCCACAAACTCTGTACCATAGGTGTACACATATGGAGACATTTTAATTGACAAAACTAACAAAAAATGTTAGGGGCTGCTGTCACATCGATCTATCAGTATGTGCTAGAGGCTGAGAGTGGTGAGGAGGATAATGCTGACAACTGCCTCAGACCAAACAGGAGGAGAAGAGTATTCAGACCCAGGTTTACCTATCGGCACTACATGATCTGGAGATAGTAGAGCACTACAGGATGGACAGAGACATACTACAGCAAATCATTGAACTGTGCCAGCCTCAAATCAGACCTAGAACCAACAGAGGGGAACCCATCCCAGTGGATACCATGGTGTGTGTAGCCTTAAGAATTCTAGCTACAGGTACTTTCCAAAGACCAACTGGGAACATTATGGGGGTCTCACAGGCATCTGCATCCAGGGTACTCCACCAGTTCCTGGACGCTATGCTACCACATATCGGTGAGCACATTTACTTCCCCAACACCCGTGAAAAGAGGACAATCAATATGCATCTCTTCCACCATGTAGCAGAATACCCGGAGGTACTGGGTGCCGTAGACTGCATGCACATCCACATCAAATAACCACCCGGTGAATGGGGTAAGGTCTACTTAAACTACAAGGGCTTCCCCTCCATCAAATGCTAGGTCATGTGCATTGTCCAGGGTATTATCATGGATGTGGGTGCTGGCAGTCCTGGAAGCTATCATGACTCCCACATCTGGCATTCAACACATCTGTGTCAGGCATTTGCCAGTGGGGGCATCCCATATGGTCATCTGGTGGGGGATGCTGGTTATGCACTGGAGCCATGGATGATGACACCCCATCAGAAATGCACACACACACCCACACATGAACACCATAATGAGGCACACAAACCAGGATTATTAAAGAGCATGTGTTTGGGATGCTCAAGTCATGGGTCTGCTGCCTTGACATATCTGGTGGAGCCGTGCACTACTCTCCAGACACATGTGCACACATGTTCATAGAATGTGCCGTGCTACAGAATATGATCCTGTGGAAACAGCTGCAGCAGGAACAAGACAGGGAAGGGCCACACAACCCTCCACCATTGCCAAGGTCTCCATAGGCACAGAGGGACTCTGAGGAGGAACATCCTAAGCCTGCCCCTATAGGCAGACAGAGGCATGCCCAGTATGCTCTGGCCTAGGCAAAGAGGCTATGCATAGCACATACACTGACACTGTAGGGACCGAGGGACTGATATCTCTCTGACACGCACACACAGTAAAATGGATGCCAAACAACACACTGCCTATACCTTACCATGTATAGGCAGTGTACTGCATGCATCCAACATAGTCAGCCGGCAAGCACCATCCTCACAACTGCCTCAGACACAAGGTAAGTCAGTCTTCTTAACAATAAATGAATGGAGTAGAATGTTCTGATAGCATATCTATGGTATTGATGCAAGCATGCAAGGGAATGGGGTGGCTTACTGGGGTAGCAGCAGACAACTTGCAGCTATGTGAGACAACAAGAAGCGTATGCCCAGTACTGGCTTACCCACATTATGCAGTGCCACCCTAGTGGACAAATACCACTGCAGTATATGTGGTGAGCCAAATAACTGGGGGTCATAGGTCACATGCATGGATGTCAAAGTGGGGGTCCCATACTCACCCCCAGCCTCACCCAGCAGATCAGCTGTAGAAAACCAAACAGAAATGTCTGGCAAAGGCCCCCACATGGTGACATCCATGAAATTCCCACCTACAAACTTACACAGTGATATCACAGCAGGTCTGGCAGTGACAGTATGGCTCTGACAGGTAAGAAGTCTAAAACTAAAAATGTTTATGCTAGAACAATCTGACCTGTGGTTGATACTGTTATTCCTATAGTCTCAAATATAAGGCACATCACTATGAGAAATGGGACCAAAATGTTTAGCAAATATCAGCACAGTCTGTGCAAATGTGTATTATGTACAGATGTGTCACCCCCCTCCACCCATAGTCCCATAGAAATGCAGTAACATGTCTGTAGCCTTAAGCAGCATCCAGCTGTCACCCAGAGTGATGGCTCAATATAAACAGAAAGCAATCGTCAGTAACACCCAGTAAATTTACTGGTGCTATCCCAGGGGTATCAACTGTCTGGCAGCCTGGGAACATATGATCATCAAAATGCACTGCCTTGCTACAGATGGCTTGCATCTGTCACATCTGGTCTACATGCCTCTGTCAAAGGCCCATGCCTCACCCAAAGTGCCCTTATAGGGAGTGTCATGGGGTCCTTAACACCAACATAATACAGTCAACAAAATGCAAAGAAAGGCCATGCTGATAACTGATAGGAGCTAACCTGCCAGCCTTAGAGAGCCAGAACCCTGGACAAACCATGAATAATGGGGTGATAAAGGTACAAAGAGAAGGACAACTTTGAAATACTGCTCTAATAATGTTAGAAAGTTGATGCAATGATTGTATTAGCATGGAATGTCAGAATGGTATGAAGTCTGAAACTGCAATGTCAACTGTCAGTAATATCTGACTTCAACCCTGAGTGACTTGCAAAACACTTTTGCTTGAAGACCACACTTGTTTTGGTAATTGACCAGATATATGAGGCATGAATCTGGGCATTCTGTGAAACACCGTACAATTGACAAGCAGGGCTAGGAGTCTAAACATGGGAATGCACTCACTGCAGGCAGGCCTAACCCTGGAAGATGGTAACATGTCAGCACCCACAGAAACCGGGACCACTGCCATGCACTGCCATGGGGAGTAACAATCCTTCCCTGATGACTCATCCTATACAACATCCTGACCCCAAAATGTGGCCAGCCAAGCCAAATGAAGTGGGTCATATATATATGTGAGACACGCACACACCTCCAGGCTGGTCAAACAGTCTGACACACACAAGACCCTCCAAGTGTAGTCAACCTTTGAGAAGACCCATATGCAAAGTACTGGTAGCTACAGACCAAAATATCTAACCCAGGACACCCCATATATATCTTATCCCCTACAAATTTATCTGGAGTCTGCCTGTCACATTGATCCTGCCTGACTTATATAACCCAACCGTGGACTGGAAATCAAACCATGCCGGAACAGAAATGCACAGAGATTCCACCATCGGAATATATCACTATGGTGCTGAACTGTTTCCACAGCTCCAGCAGTCAATTGATTGCAGGCATACCTCTCATCAGGCTGGATTGTGCAAGAATGACTAGCATTTGGCCCATAATATTGGTGTGCATCATCCATCCTGTTTTCATCTAGTAAATCACTGTGATGATCTGAGGAGGTATGTCACGAGGTACTGAAATAATATCTGACAGTGTCAAATGTCATATATGTCAGATGTCTGCTAAAACAAACCCTGTAACCCTTGCAACTCATACATTACTAAGATAAATAGTCACAATTACTGCATGGCCCATTGTCTCTCCATTTTTGTAGGCTATCTCCAGATATCCTGCAACAACAGCTTGAGAAGTATGGCTGTAGCACAAAAAACACCGGACTGGAGTACAACAATCCCTGGAATGGAGACCCACATTTACCATAGAAGGTCACACTGGGCATGCTCCTACACTTAGAGAATTGTCAGTAGGATCTAGGAATTAACATGCCTATCCCACCCCGTGCACTTCCCATTTCCCTACTTTAGCAGTCCTAAAGATGTGTGTCACCTTAGATGTACCTATTGGCAGCCCTTTAACCTATAAGCTCTTTGGTGATACGATAACTGCATAACACTATAATATAAATAGCTAGTTAGGTAGGAGTTCTAATCTCAGTCCTGCGAAATGGAAAAGTGTGTGTTTATAAATGAAAGATTTTGGGTGCATTCACACCCAGTGCACTTCCCATTGTCGGACTTTAGCAGTCCTTTAGATATCAGTCACCTTAGAAGTAACTTTAGTCAGATCTCAGCCATATAAGCTCTGTGGCACTTGCGATAACTGAATAACACTGTTGTATAAATAACTAGATAGGTTGGAGTTCTAATCTCAGTCTTGGGAAATGGAAAAGTGTATATTTATAAGTGAAAGATTGTGGGTTCTTTCACGCCCAGTATACTTCCCATTGCCCTACTTTAGCAGTCCTGCAGATATCAGTCATCTTAAAAGTGCCTTTTGTCAGGTCTCATCCCTATAAGCTCTGTGGCAAGTGTGATAACTATATAACACTATAGTATAAATAACTAGTTAGGTAGGAGTTCTAATCTCAGTCCTGGTAAAACTGTGTGTGTTTATAAGTGAAAGATTTTGGGTCCATTCACACCCAGTACATTTCCCATTGACCTGCTTTAGCAGTCCTGCAGATATCAGTCAACTTAGAAGTACCTGTCATCAGGCCTCAACCCTGTAAGCTCTGTGGTATGTGTGATAACTGCTTAGCACTATCGTATAAATAACTAGTTAGGTAGGAGTTCTATTCCCAGTTCTGGTGTGTGTATATGTTTAGGTTAAAGTATTTTGTGGCCTCTCTCACCCAGTACATCACCCATCACCATACTTTACAAGGGCTAGTGATGTTCCTCACCTAAGAAGTGCCTTTGGACAACCTTCCCCTATAAGCTCTGTGGCACATGTGATACATATGTAACACTGTAGTAGTAATAAATAAATATGTAGTAGTTCTAATCTCTGTCCTGGCAAGTGTTTTTGTGTGCACAAGAACAGTATCCTGTCTGTGGGGTGACTGTTATGTTTGCTTGAGAACCATATCCATTTGGGGGTGTTTTTCGCTGTTGCCCACCCAGTACATGTACCAGTGCCCACATTACAAGGCCCACAGTTGTCATCCACTGTAGAGGGAGCTGTACACACTCTGCAGACTTATAAGCATTGTGCCACGTGCAATAACTATGTGACAGTATGGACTAGATAACAACATAAGCAGCTCATCTAATCCTTTGATACCACTCCTCACTCAGGAATCATATACAAACACACTCAGGTAGGCATCAACCCCTATATCAGTAGGTGGCCTGCAAAGTGACTCACAGATAGAACCCACAGTGTGAAAGCAGAGGACTCCATGTCAGACTACCGAACGGTCACAAGTGGAGTCCCACAGGCTGTGGACCTGGGTCACCTCATATTTGTGATCCACACCTCTGAGGACCAGCCCATTACGAAGGTGCCCTGGCTGACAATGTTTGCAGATGACTACAAAGTGGGTGCTATTATTACACCCCCACCTGAGGTTGACATCCTTTACAAAGGCCTCTCTGAGACCTATGACTGTTGTCAGAACCCTGGACATTAGCTCAATGCCAGATGATGTGCCACCATCCCTGTTGTGTACAACATGATTCCCATAAAGTAATACAGTGATGGTAGCCCACTGAACACTGATGTTGGTATAAGAGAACCGGGAACACAGGTTTACAGTGAACTCTCTGTTTACCATCACAGTGCCACTGTCTTCCAAAAGTCCTTCCTTGTGTCACTTCCCTTGACTAAGGGTGTTGAATCCAGGAAGTAAAACAACAGTGTTTCCCTGTGCTCTCTGCTCAGTAGGCTAATCAATATGTACTATGACCCATTTGCCATGTACCCCACTGGACACCTGCAACAACAAGAGAGGCTGCAAATGTACCTCACAAAGTGGGTCATAGGGATTACACACTTGCCCTATATGGACAGATATCAATAGCGCCAACAACTCTCTGTCCCATATTGGCTATGTAGGTGCAATCTCTGCCTGACTTATGCAGCTATGTTTGACCCAACTCTGTCAGGAATTCTACATCTGAGGAAACCAATCTGTCCACATCACATGCTCCAGAGACCTCAACTCCATCGTCACAATCAACAGGACATGCTGCAGGGATAGGTTCACAACCCAGAGTCTGGCCACGCTACAGAATAGACATCACAGACATGTCAAGCAGAGCACATCACTGGCCCTCTTCAACAGATATCTGGAGGAGAGCATGGGGAATAGAATACCCACCCTGGTGATCACTCCAGTGACTATACTCAGTAGACACGCTGGGGAGTATTGTCAGGTGGCATGATGCCAGGGTATTCCTATGGGCTAGCCCTGTAAAGCCTCCATGGCAGGTGGGACAGGTTCTTGTCTCAGAGACTTCCCATGCTATGGAATAAGCTGCCCATTCATGTCAAACAGAGCACCTTCCTGGCCCTGTTTAAGAAAAATCTGGACAACTTGATGTGGAATAGGAAATTTACCCCATGTATCACTTCTGTGACTCTGCTTGACAGGGGCCCAGGAAAATAAAATTCTGGGTGGCTAAAGCCAGGAAATCTTTATGGCTAGGCTTGTATAAGCCCTAGGGCTGATAGCCTAGTACCTACCTATGAACCTATGGACATTTGCCTAGCACACACCTATGAAGAGTTGCACCTATGGATTTCAGTACTGTCAAATTTGTGTGCATTAGTGTGTATACAAGTGTTTGTGAGTGTGTAAATATCTGGGTGAAAGTAGTTGAAGGCCCATCTCATCCAGTACAACTACCATTGCCATACCTTTCATGTGCTGTTGATGTTATACACTATACAGGTACCATGGGAGACTCTTCAACCTATAAGCTCCGTGGTGTGTGCAGTAACTGCATAACACCATAATACCAATAACTACATAGCTAGGGGTTCTAATATAAGTCCTGGCAAATGTGTGTGTGTGTGTGTATGTGTGTGTGTGTGTATATGTGTAGGTTACAGTATTTTGTGGGCTCTCTCACCCAGTACATCACCCATTGTAATAATTTGCAAGGCCTGATGATGTCCCTCACCTTAGAAGTACCTTTTGACAAGTGGCACCCCATAACCTCTGTGGCACATGTGATAAATGCGTAACAATGTAGTAGCAATAAATAGGTAGGTAGGGGTTCTAATATCAGTCCTGGCAAATGTGTGTGTGTGTGTGTGTGTGTGTGTGTGTGTGTGTGTGTGTGTGTGTGTGTGTGTGTGTGTGTGTGAGTGTGTGTGAGTGTGTGTGTGTGTGTGTGTGTGAGTGTGTGTGTGTGTGTGTGTGTGTGTGTGTGTGTGTGTGTGTGTGTGTGTGTGTGCGTGTGTGTGCGTGTGTGTGTTTGTGTGTCTGTGTGTGCATTGGTGTAAATAGCAGTGGATATAGACTTGTATGTGACACTATTATGAGTACTCTCACACCCAGTACACCCACCACTGCCATACCTTACAAGGCCACGTGATGTGATTCACCTTTCAGGTTTCTTGTAACACTCATCACACTAGTAGTCCTGTGCCACCTGCAATAACCGCATAATAGTGTGGTACCACAACATGATGGGTAGCGGTTCCAAACGCAGCACTGGTGACTGCAATCCTGTGCATGCATGTGTGTGCATGTGCGCATGTGTATGTGTGTGTGTGTGTGTGTGTGTGTGTGTGTGTGTGTGTGTGTGTGTGTGTGTGTGTGTGAGTAGTATTCTCTGTGTGTTTGATAAGCATAGTATCCTCTGGGGTTGTGGGGATTACTAATCTGAGGTATGTTCCACACATTACACTTACCATTGTCCACTCTACAATCGCTGATGTCAATCACCATATACTTATCTACAACCCCTCAGCCCTATAAGCTGCAAGAAACATGCAACAACTGTTACACAGACCTAGGAAATTTGTGCAGATACAACTGTACCTTGGCTATGACATGGCTGATGTGTTACCACACAGCCATACCCTTCATCAATGGTGTCTGCAGGGCCACATCATGCTGACACACAGACACCTGGAACACAAACAGAATTCACATAAGTGTTACTAACACCAATAATGCATTATGGCTGAAAAGCTACACATACTCTGATGTGTATCCATTACAGATGCCAGATGACAGCACCTTACTCAGCATTAATTAGTTACACTGTACTAAAGTCACCCTGTGCATCAGACCCATATTAGCATGTCTCTGCATTGATGGTATGGATGGCAGGAATGTGGCACAGGTACCATCATATGGACAGGGTGTTGTGTGGGTCTGCCAGAGGCCTAGGCTGGGCCATACAGTTGACACTGTGTGTGTGTGTGTGTGTGTGTGTGTGTGTGTGTGTGTGTGTGTGTGTGTGTGTGTGTGTGTGTGTGTGTGTGTGTTTGGGAAGTGTTCATTAAATGGGCTGTGCAGGGGTGGTGTGTGTGTGGGTGGAGGTGACTTGTCTAATGGTTATGTGTGTGTGTTTGTATGCACACAGTCACAGCATGTGGCCACCCTACACAGAGGTATTGTGGACAGCTGTGGGCTGTACATGGCAGGGTGTACAGTTCACCATCTCCTGTCATGAACACGGGAACTGGTACTGCCAGGGGTCTCACCGGCACCCCCGGGGCCAAGTCCGGATGCAGTACTACTCCCCGATGGTGACTGCTGTCTGCTGGATCCACGTCCCTGTTGGGAACATCCAGGACCATGTGCCCCTGGCCTGCTGCATCGTGGCATGGACAGCACACCTCCTCCAGTAGTGCTGGTGGTACTGGCACTGCAGGAATGTGATGGTGCATGTCCACGTAGATGCTCAGCTGATTGTGGTGTTGACCTAAGTCCTTGTGGGGGCTGGCCATCCCCTGCCAAATGCTCAAGCACAGATATTCCACAGTTGAGGAGTGCCAAGGCCTCCCTCCACTGTCTATCCATTACCTCATTATGCTCACAGATGGCTGCAGTGATTTCACGAATATAGCCATGGACACCAGGGATGTAATCATCCACAACCCTACATGTATGTCTGGTGTTACATTCAGTAGGTGCCTGTGCCACCATGATGGCCTGAAACATGCATCTGGTGACTACTGCTGTGGCACTTGCAACAGGGGCATGACAGGCTGTGATCCTCCTCTAAACACCCCTCTCCAGCTGCCTGTGTCTGACCTCACCAGCACTCTGAGCATGGCTAGTGCCTGCACCCTCACTTCCCAAAGTCATCACACTAGCCTTTTCCATGCCACCACCTGCCAACTGATCATTATCTGTGGCCACTGGTGACGGGGTATGTGTGGGCATTGTGACTGTGTGCGGGGATCGGGTTGACAACAGTGGGATGCCAACAAATGGCACAGATTCAGCTCCTGATAACCACACATGTGCCTCAATAGGAACATCATCATGGCCAGAGTCTGCACAGACACTGACATCAGAACCAGTGCAGGAGGGACCGTGGCCACCATGTCCACCTGTGAGGAATAGACAACATATGTAAATTACTACCTGTACTATATGGTTTGCAGGTATACACCCCCCCCCCACACACACACACGCATGCAGGTGAGGTGTATCAAGGGCATTACACAGACCTCACATTAGCCAACTGGTGACATCCACAACTCACAGTCAGACAATAACATATACACTCTGGACAGACCCTCAGCATCATGCAGTGCAGACCTTTCCATGTACTGTTACTACTAATATACATCTCTGGAATATGTCAGTGGTGTTAGTAGGTGATGGGCTTTCACCTAGCACACACTTCACCCATGTAAACATTATTGCTGTTCACTTGTATAGCACTGTGGTAACTCCTACAGAACATACCTCCCAACTGTACAGAGTTTTCTTGAATGTCTAGATGTGTGGCTCATATGTTTAGTCTGTTACTCAAAACTCCTATTTTGTCTTGATACATTACTGGGATGACCTGTGGAGTGGTGCCACTACTTAATGCCATAATTTGAGGTGCAGACTGCATAACCTGCAGTACATGTATGTCAAAACAAAGCCAGTTACTCAAATGACTTTCCAAGCTTACAGTGGATATAGTAAGTGTACATACCCCTGTTAACCTGCCAGGATTTTGTGATATATCACATGAGACCTCAGAAATCAGGTCATAACATTTCCCTCATTTCATGTGACATGTACCTTGTGCAATCCAAATGAAGAACATACACATCAGTTACGGGTAACATATGGTAAATGAAATAGGTACAATAGGCTGGTTGCATGAGTGTGCACACCTTTAAAGTAATTATTTGTTAAAGCACCTTTCGATCTAATCACAGAATTCAGTCCTCTTGGGAAGGTATCCATCAGCATGGCACATCTTGACTTGCCAATGTTTGCACACTCTCCCTTGCAAAACACCTCCAACTCTGTCAGATTGCAAGTGATTCTCCTTTGCACTGCACTCTTCAGGTCACTATGCATATTTTGTATTGAATGTAGGTGTGGGATCTGGCTGGGCCACTGCAGAATGTTGCATGTGTTCTGTTGAAGCCATCCTTTTGTTGATTTAGATCTGTGTTTTGGGCCATTGTTGTGTGGAAAGGTGGGACCCCTCTCCATCCACACCTATGTGGCAAACACCAGAAGGAATGGAGCCACAAGGGACCAGTGTTTGAAATTGTTCATAATCTCCTCCTACTTGGCTACAGCCCCAGTTCTAGCATGTGAACATCAACCCCAAAGAAGGACACGTCCATCACCATGCTTCACCATGGGGGTGGTGTTTTTGTGGTGATGTGCAGTCGTGTTATTACACCAAACAAACCTGTCAGGATTGTGGCCAAAGAGTTCAACCTTGATCCTATATGAGCATAACACATTTTCCCACTTGCTTTTTGAAGACCTGATGTATTGTTTTCACACTTTATTCAGGCCTGGATATTGTTTGTTGTGAGGAACTGCTGCCATCCTCAAAACCTGCCCTATAGTCAAGACATATGGAGACCACGGAAGATTGTTGTCAAATGTAGTACACACCCAGTACTTGCCAGAGATTCTTGCTACTTGCCAGAGATTCTTGCTACTCCTTCACTGTTGCAGTAGGGCTCCTGGCAGCCTTCCTGCCCAGTTGTGATGTATTCTCATAGAATTTGGAGGGATGTCCACTCCTTCACAATGTCACTGTAGCCTCATATTTTAACCACCTTTTGACGACTGTCTGCACCGTGTTCCATGGTATATGCAATGCTGTGGAAATGTTTAGGTACCCTTCTCCAGGCTGATACATCTCAGAAATGTCATCCCTTAGCAGCTTCATCAGCTGTATGAAAACAATGGCTGCTGCTGTAGCAGGCCACTGGGTACATGTTAGGATAATCCTGGTAGGGCAGCTGACCATTATTTGCTGTTAATCAAAGTGTCTCTGTAACTAATTGCAGGTGTGTACCCAATAAGATGTTCTGCTGTAGTTATATCAAAAGCAGTGTCAACACAGTATAAGCTTCAGCCTGTGCACACATATGCATCTAGGTTGTTGTATGATTGTTATGTGTCATAACTGTTCCCCTAACAGCTTTGTTTGCTTTACAATTTAAATGTACAGGTTATAGGTCACATGAAAGGTTGGCTGGATTTTGAAATTGTCTGTTGCGCTCTCATTACTGTATATCACAATTACCTGACATTCTAACAGGTGTGTACACCATTTATGTGCACCGCATAATACTATTTTACACAATATGACCCTAGTTTTGGGCCATTGTCCACCAGTTTTGACAGACTTTGTCCAGATGTCCTGCAATGACAGGTTGTGAGGTATGCTACAAATATTTGGCTTCTCCTGCAAATAGGTCCCTGTGTTGACCACCATGATGCAATGCAGTAAACCCCACCACAAGTGAACATGCAGATATTGCCATATGGCCGAGTGTCACAGTTGTGTGCATTGTCACATGCATGACCTTAACATGCCTGGGGTACTGGTGAGCCACAACATGAAAATCCCATACTTACCAGCTTCAGGCTGCTGTCCCATGTGCAGACCAGAGGTACCTATGTAGTTGTGGGGGAGAGGTATTGTTAGCAGATTCACATTTGGCAGTGGTACAAGATGAATGCTGAATTTCGGCACAGGTACAGTACACACTATGATATTATGAATATAAAACTGAAAAATAAACCAGATCTGAAGTAAACATCAGGGTACAGGACACAGCAGCATTCAATCATAATAAATAATTATATTAATTATGATTGTAAATGGCCAAAATGAATAAGAAATTTAAAATAAGAAAGTAATATCAAGTGTTTTTGTCTCTGACCATTCAGAGACTTTAACTGTCTTACTCATGTTGGCCATTTACAGTCATAATAAATAAAATTATTTATTATTGTTGACTGGTGCTGTGTCCCGTACCATGAAGTTTACTTCGACACTATGATATTACACAATTTGCTGTCTTGCACCATATATGTTTATAGGTTCATAGGTTGGCACTAGGCTATCGGCCCTAGGGCCTATACAAGCCTAGCCATAACAATTCCCTGGCTATTTCTTACCACACTATTTACTTCCCTGGACCCCTGTCTAGCAGGGTGACTTATGTGATCCCCGGGGTGAATTTCCTTTCTCCCATCCAATCGTCAAAGTTCCTTTTGAAGAGGGCCAAAGAAGCACTCTGCTTGACATGTATGGGCAGTCTATTCCAGAGTATGGGGAGTCTCTGTGTCAGGAACCTATCCCTCCAGCATGTTTTGTTTATTGTGATGACAAGGTTTAGATCCCTAGAGTGTGTGGCTCTGAGGTATTGGGAATTCTTTAAGTGTAGCATGTCCAACAGCTCTGGATTTGACATGGTCTTGTATGTTAAGCAGAGATCGCCTCTGAGTAGATGATATGTGACAGAGTATAGCTGGAGTTTTTTAAGGCGGTCAGCTTAGGGCAACTGCTTTAGGCTTGTGATTCTTTTAGTGCGGTATTTCTGCGGCCTTTCCAGTTGTTGCAGATGTCTTGAGAGGTACATACCAAACAGGGCATTGTATTCTATAATGGGATTACTGAGGGATGAGTATAGTGGGACAATGACCTCATTTTTCTGAATGAAAAGCCCTTAGTGATGAGGTATGCCACATAGAAGTATTTTCTGACTGTTGTGGTGATGTGGTTATCGAAGGTGAGACCACTGTCCACCCATGTCCCTAAGTCTCTTATCACACTTTCGGTGTTTAGTGGACTGCCACTTATGTGGTAATTCACGGGTACATGTTTTTTCCTAAAGGGGATAACTATACATTCCTTGGCATTGAGCTTGAGCCCATATTTCTGGCACCAAGCATCTGTTTCTGTAAGGCCTTTTTGTAGAGTATCGACATCATTTGAGGATTCAATAATGGCTCCCAGTTTGCAGTCATCTGCGAACTTTGTTAGCCAGAGTCCCTTAGTGTTGGCATGTACTTCAGAGAAGTAGATGCCAAACAAGAGCGGTCCCAGTACTGAACCCTGAGGTACTCCACTTGTCACTTGTCTGGAGCTGGATTTGGAGTCACCTACTTTTACAGTGTGGGTTCCATCAGTAAGCCAGTTGGCAACCCATCAAGTGATGTAAGGATTAATGCCTAGCTTAGTAAGTCTATCTATGATTCCAGAGTGGGGGATGGTGTCAATGGCCTTGGCAAGGTCCAGATAGGCTGTGTGGACCACCTTACCTTCATCCATGGCTATGGAGACTGATTAGAAGAAGTCAATCAGGTTCAGGAGACAAGATCAGTCCTTCACGAGCCCAAACTGTATGGGGTCCAGTGTTTGAAGGTTGCCAGTGTCTTTGTTTATAAGTTCCATGATAATACGTTCCATGGCCTTGCAAATCAGGTTCGTCAGACTGATGGGGCGGTAGTTCCCGGGATCCAAGGTGGATCCCCCTTGTAGAGTGGGATAACTGTAGCTGTGTGCCACTCAGTAGGCATGAAGCCTGAGGTGAGGCTATGATTAAACATGACACTTAGATGAGGTGCCAGTTCATTTTGTAGTTCATGTAGTACACAGCCCGTGATGTCATCTGGTCCTGTGGATGCTGTAATCTTAGCTATGGAGAGTGCGTTTTTTACATGTGTGGCCATTATTACCGGAATTTGGCAATCTTCCAGTGTTGAGATGGCCTGTTTAGGGGGTGAGAGGGGGTTGAAGTTGGCACTGAATTGATCTGCCATAATATTGGAAATATCCTTGGGATCGGTATATTTAATGCCATTCTGTTGTAGCTCAGAGCAGATCTGAGCATTGCCATTTAGATTCTTGACATAGTTATAGAATGCCTTGTGGTTGTCTTTGGAATCTTTGGCAATTTCATTTTCATAACTAGCTTTGGAGGATTTTATGAGGGATCTCAGCTTCTTACTGAGGCTGGTAAGGAAGTTTTTTGCATCCTGCGATTTTCCTCTTTTCTGCAACAGTTTCTTCCTTTTGTTGTAAAGTTTGTTTATGGCAGGGGACCACCAGATTGGCTTTCTTTTTTTGGAGGAGAGCATCTTGGTTCTATTCGAGATGGCATGATTCACGCATGAGTGGATGTGCTCGTACAGTGCCTTAGTGTAGGATTCAGCAGTCAAACTTTCAGTTCCCGTCTGCATGGGTGTCATAAAGTTTGTCACTTCTGAATTGAGTAGCATGAAGTTGGCTTTGGAGAAGTTTTTTATGGAGGTTTCCTTACTGGAGGGTGGGGGTGGGATGTGGATGTTAAGGGTGATTAGCTTATGGTCAGACTTGACCAACGAGGGGGTGACCATAGGTGTGGAGCATCGATTTCCCATGTTGGCAATAACCAGGTCTATGATATTAGAGCCTCTGGTGGGACTATGGATTAGTTGATCCAGGGCATTGGAATTTATGAATTCCAAGAACCTGTGGGAAAAGGTGTCAGTAGATGAGTAGTTTTCCCAGTTAATGGCAGGGTAGTTGAAATCACCCAGTATTAGGGTGTTTGGTTGTATCTTAATATTTTCTAGTATTTTAGAAAGGTGTAGTGAGAATCTTTGGGCATGGTGGGGGATCTGTAGCAAGCTACAATGTGGATTACAGTCTTACCTAGTGTTAGTTGCACCTGGAGAATTTCAGACGCATTTTGTTGGGCAACTAGCCCGGTGGTGTGAATATCCTTGGTGAATATGGACACTCCTACACCTTTAGTGTTTTGGTCCTGGTTTGGTGGCTGAAAAGTGTGGCAAGAGTTGTAGCCTGGTATTGCAAGGGTTCTCTTTGGAGCCTAGAACCAGGTCTCAGTTACTACACAAATATCGATGTTCTCTATTTTTAGGAGTGCCTCTAGAAAGTGCATTTTGAGGTTTAGACTTCTAGCACTGAGTAGCATTACCTTCAGATTTTGCATGCTTGTACCTGTTATGGTGGTGGCTTTGTCCTTTGAAATTTGCCTAAAAAAGGCACTATAGGAGTGGCAAGAGCCTTAGCCAGTAACCTGAATCCCAGGGGTGACAGGTGCAGACATATCTGGCAAAGCATCGTGGTCTGTCAATTATGTCATCCCAGGCAGACAGATACTGGATCCCCTTTGAATGACACCAGAAGCTTAGCCAATTGTTGAAGTCAATTATTTTGTTCTTATATTGTGGTATCATTCTGGGTGAAGGCAGGATGCTACTCAGGGCTAGGGTCATACCTGCCTGGGCCACATGATCCGAGAGCTCTTCCATGTCTCTTTTCATGTAGTCCAGGGAGGTATGTCTGAAGTCATTCACTCCAACATGGACAATGACAGAGTCATATTTGTACTTGTTGTGGAGTGATTTGAGTGCATGCGTTATGTGGTGGATCCTAGCACCCGACAGGCAGCTGACTGTAATTTTCTCCTTGTTCAGCCTGGTGAGTGGGACATCAGTGTGCCTGACTATAGAGTCAACTATGACTAAGTGTTAGGTACATTGTCTTGCATTAGGGGCTGTTGCTGGGTGGCACACTGGTGTTGTGAGCTATGTGACACTTTGGTTGTGATTGGTGTTTGTTTGCGTTTCAGCTTTGGAGGTACTTGTTGCTTGGGCAGGTTACAGTTAAGGGCCTCCACATATGTGGATTTAATGTTGCTATGTGTGGGTGTTGGTGGTGTGGGTTTAGAAGGGCTATGTGTTGCTTGAGGTGTAGTGCGGGTGTTAATCTTCTCCTCTTGACTGTCTAGCATAATCTTGGATGGAGAGATCCTTGCTTCCAGTTTGGCTATGTAAGTGCATCTCTCACAGGTTGTAGTGTTGGGTGGTAGGAGGAGAGGGTTGTCTGTGTACATGATGCAATTGCTGCATTGCCCCAGTATGCCCAGATTCACCAGGTGGACAGGAGAAATCACCGGAAGCTGACCCTTGGACGTGCCTGGTTTGGTGCTTTTTTTGTAAAGTACAGGTGCTATTTTCCCTTACCTTAGCAAGGTACTTTGCAATTATAGGCTGTTTAGTGCCTACAGTTAATTTCTCCTTATTAACAAGAAGAGTTAAGTGATTGTATCAGTCTTAGGCTTCCAAGTGTTTTTCAGCAGGTATTAGAGCAAGTGCTAGTCACAGGGACTAGACAGAATGTATGTGTGTGAATGAGAGGGAGGATAGAGGAATGGTGAGGATGCAGGGAGTTGAAGTGGCGAAGGTGGATGAGTTTAAATACTTGGGATCAACAGTTTAGAGTAATGGTGAGTGTGGAAGAGAGGTGAAGAAGAGAGTACAGGCAGGATGGAGTGGGTGGAGAAGAGTGTCAGGAGTGATTTGTGACAGATGAGTACCTGTAAGAGTGAAAAGGAAGGTCTACAAAAGGGTAATGAGACCAGCTATGTTATATGGGTTGGAGACAGTGGCATTGACAAAAAGACAGGAGTGAGAACTGGACATGGCAGAGTTAAAGATGTTAAGATTTGCACTGGGTGTTACGAGGGTGGACAGGATTAAGAATAAGTATATTAGAAGGTCAGCCTAGGTTGGAGACAAAGCCAGTAAGGCAAGATTACATTGGTTTGGACATGTGCTGAGGAGAGATGCAGAGTATATTGGGGTAAAGATGTTAAGGATGAAGCTGCCAGGTAACAGGAAAAGAGGAAGGCCTAAGATAAGGTTTATGGATGTGGTGAGAGAGGACATGCAGGTGGTTGGTGTGACAGAGCAAGATGCAGAGGACAGGAAGAAATGGAAACAGGTTATCCACTGTGGCAACCTCTAACGGGAGCAGCCGAAAGAAGAAGTTAGTCACAGGGATGCTTAAAGGTAAGATGAAAAAAAATGGTTTATGCTAAACACTGCAGTGTGCACTAGATAAGTTAGTTGTGAAAGTAGGTAACTTAAGTTTTACCTATATAAAAAGTTAAGTTTTAGTGGAAAGTCACTATTTATAAAACAGCACGATAGACTGAAAGGAGGTGGTCACTTTTGTATTCTGGTACTATGAAATACAGTAGGATGGCCAATAAATTTAAATAGTTGAAGGGGAGTTATTTCACAAAATGATAATGTTGTGCTTACTCACATAAGCCAGTGAAAGCAGAGAGGAAATGAGATATATGGTCAAATTAACATAAGAGGCAGGCGACTAGAAAGACAGTAGTATTTAAGAAGACAACAGTAAGTTGGCGGGAGTGTGGGGAAAAAATTTCTGCCTGACTCACAACAGACAGAGCTGTGGTCTCTTTTGAAGTTTTAATATGCAGTTAAAAGCAGAATACAAGTAAAGCTCAAGGTAAAGAAAACAAATTACAGTATTCAAAATATAAAAAGGCAATAATATAAAATACAATAAATAAAAAGCAAATTAACCTTTCCTTCACAGCAAAGTGTAGCAGAGTCTGGATGAGCCTTTCTAGTAAAGGCTGTGCACTTGTGTTTATTACTAAACCCCACCCACTAATTCATTTAGCACCTACATATGCATCTGCATTATACGTATACATATGCATCTGGAGACTCTATGGAAGACAGTTTAACAGCTACCTCATTACATTGTTGTGCACGTTGGCCTTACCTGGATGCTCCTCACCTGTTGCCTGGGTGCCACCCACCTCCCCAACTGATGTTTCACATGTTTGAGGTTGTGTGGGAGCTACCCCAAGGTTGGCAAAGAGCTCCTCCATTGCTGTAAGTGGGACCTGTGTGACCAGATCCCCACCTGTAGAGGTACAGTCCCTTGCAATTGCAGCAGCCCTTTGCCAGGCTCTGCATATCAGGTCAGTCGATCTATGCCTGACCTGATCGTACGTTCATCCATGGTGGCCCAAGATGTTCACTCTGTGGACTAGCTCATCCCACAGGTTAGTCCACTCCCACAGATTTTGCCAGCTATGGCCAAAAAGGATAGAGTACTGTGTAATCACGGCCTCTATAAAGGCCGCTGTCTACTCAGCAGTGTAACATGGTTGTCTTTGCATAGCACCTGGAAGACATAAACAGGGAAACACATCACAGGACCTCTGACATTGCCCAGGGTTCTTTACAGAGCCAGCACATGAATATTGTGTATCATTACCCACCACTTAGATGCATATCATACCCCTGTACCTAGCAACACTGTATGAACATGCACTGTGCTCCTAGTCCTGATGTGTCATGTTCCCCCCAATGAGAGCCAGTACATTGCATAAACCCCCATTCATCACTGATGTTTGTGTAGAGGGTTGACAGCGGCCATGTTCTTTGTAGATGGGATGTCAGTGGTGCTCAGGCTTTGCTCGCATACAGTGTTTAATGGAGCTGGAAGCATATGGCTGGGTTCATGTACAATGCAGACAGGATTGTTTTTAGGCCCCAAGGAGACCTGCTTTTAATAAGCTTGATTAGGCAGTCTGCACTTGATCCATGATGATGATGAGGGGAGGGGTGCATGTGCTGGTCATATCCACCTATATTTATGGTGAGCCAGGGGGTGATGTTTGCCCTACACCTGTCTGCAGCAGGTCGGCTGTGTATGTGGTGTGATCAACCACCATTACAAGGTAGTTTGTGTTGCTGCGTCTGAGACTGCATACATATGTGAAGATGGTCTTGTGATTGTCCTTAGTGGATGTGTCCAATTTGTAGTCGTAGTTAGCCTTACAGTACACCACCTGTGACCTAATATGCTTGTACAGACAAAGGTTGACATGCTGCCCAGTTGGGGCCTGCTCCTGCTTTGCCCTGTACAGCCAATATAGCATCCTATTATGTGCTTAGTGCATTGCTGCTGTCCAGCAAAGGGGATCACTCTACTTTGGTGAAGACGGGTTTCACAAGTAAGGTCTTGATGAGGCAATACAGCTATATGGGTGGTCATATATCTGTTTGTAGTAGGCATGGATACAAGGTTATAACACAGTTGGACACCTCTCGAATTTCAACTTGCTACTTATGCCTATTCTAGTACCCATGTCTGCGTCAGGCAATGCAAAAAACATTAGCTGCAGAAGTGTAACTCTGTTGGATGCACAGAAACTAAGATTACACACGTGTACAACGTGTGCAGCTTATTTACCTGTTGGTTTGCATCCCATGTCAGTTGTTATGAGGCAGTCGGGTACACCTACCCATACATACATATGTGCAGGTAATACCTGCTATACACTTCAGTTCTATTTCAGTATAGTACACTGTAATTACACTCTTGCTACCCGGTCATTCCTGTCAACCTGTTAGGGCAGGACATCTGGAAGATGCTGCACATACATGGTGAGCTCTGGACCACAATTAGTGACACTTTCTTCATATTGCTGTAATGCATGTACATCTTTTGATAGTACAGTAGCCGTTGCATTCACAGACATACCCTGGAAGATGTCCGACACTCATATAGCAAGCAGAGAGGTTAAAGGCTAGGAGTGTGGTAGTGATGGTAGGAACTTTTAATGTTGCGAGTATGACTGGTATGGGGACAGAGCTAACTGATATGATAGACAGAGGAAAGGTGGATATATTGTGTGGGCCAGAGACCAGATGTAATGGGGGTACAGCTGTGTGTATCACAGTTGGGCACAAAATACTTGGGTGCAACTGTTCAGAGTAATGGCGAGTGTGGAGGAGAGGTAAAGAAGAGAGTACAGGCAGGATGTGATTAGTATAGAAGAGTGTCAGGGGTGATTTATGATAAGCGATTATCATTAAGAGTGATAGGGAAGGTCTATAAGAGGGTAATGAGACAAGGTATATTATATGGGTTGGAGACACTGACATTGAGAAAAAGGCAGGAGTCAATGCTGAACATAGCAGAGTTAATGATGTTAAGATTTGCACTGAGTGTGACGAAGATGGACAGGATTAGGAATATGTATGTTAGTGGGTCAGGCCAGGTTGGTCGGCTTGGGGACAAAGCCAAAGAGTGGCAAGATTATGTTGGTGTGGACATGTTATAAGGAGATATGCTTAGTATATTTGGGAAAGGGTGAGGCTGCTATTTAAGAGGAAAAGAGGAAGGCCTAGGATAAGGTGTATGGAGATGGTGATAGCGGACATGCAGGTAGTTGATGTGACAGATCAAGATACAGAGGAAAGACATGGAGACAGCTGATATGCTGTGGTGACCCCCTAACAGGGTTAGCCAACAGAAAGAGGAGGAGATGTTGTAATGTCAGCGTTTACAGGTTTCAAATTATTTGCCAGACATAACACAACTCTTTGAGTAAATAACTACAAATATGAGGCACCCATATTGTCAGAGTGCTTAACACTGGACAGTTAAATGGTATGAGCTCGGTATATCACATGCAGGTCAACACACAGAGCTGCAAAAGTATTTCACTATGCAGATACCCTGTATAGGTCCCACACATTTCTGATAGAAACATGTATATCATAGTTGTATTGACATGTAACATATGGATAAGTGTGACAGCCCAGTAGCTGGCCTAGCAGTGTCACAGTCAGTATTGCTCAACACACTCCAGTAGTAGTCATATGTGAGCCAACCTTTCCTGGGGTGACTCAAGGGCCCGAGCTGTATTCCTTGTTACTGCATACAGACACAGATGCCATGGCCGCAGGTTCTGATTAGCAATACATCAGCAGAGCAAGTCTTGTCGAGACATATATGTCAAACTTCCTATTTCCCATTATTACATACCCCCTACTGCAGTCCATTACATGCTTACTTGTTTGACATACCATTTATTTTGCAAGTGTAGGTGGTTCTATCCTGCTTGCTGTTGTTTTTTTTTTTTCAGTCTGTTTCTC
This sequence comes from Protopterus annectens, assembly GCF_019279795.1. Taxonomy (NCBI): domain Eukaryota; kingdom Metazoa; phylum Chordata; order Ceratodontiformes; family Protopteridae; genus Protopterus; species Protopterus annectens. The sequence continues at coordinate 201,546,816 of NC_056741.1, forward strand.
TCTCTCTCTCTCTCTCTCTCTCTCTCTCTCTCCCAGTATGTAGAGTATACATCTGTTTTGCATAGGCATCAGCATGCCTTTTGTAGGTAATGCTCATGAGCACCCGATGGCCTGTCCATCAGTTGGGAGTCCCCAACTTGCTAATTGCATGTAGGACAGCTCTGGTATCATTACAATAGTGAATTGCATGGAAACACACTCCTATAACTGAGTACTTCATGTGGGCATTGCCCCTTTTCCTTGCCTGTGAGGAGGAATTCATGGTGGTATGTGAAAACAGCATCACAGAGGTTATTTGGAAATAACTCTTACAACAAACATTGTGGAGACATCCACTGTAGGGCTATCAGCAGACTGGTCAGAGTTTGGACTCTTATATTTGGTGTGTTACACATGTTTTGCCTTTGGAAATTCAATAGCATACTCTAAGGATTGCAGCCAGTACATGGTAACATCCATTTGTGTTTCTGACTTCATATCGCTCAAAACAGATATGTTACAACAACCCTGTTACACCAGTAACTTTCTCAGTTTGTAATAGCAATATGTCAATAATGCGCCTGTTTTTGGGCCTCTGTCCCCCATGTATGTCAGGCTTTGTCCAGATGTGATGCAGTAAGAGGTGGATAGGTTAGGTATATCGTTATTTAGTGACTTCATTCCTGATATCATCCCAGTGATGTATCAGACTGCCAGACATGTTATGTGTAAGAGGCCTTATATATGAAGACACAGCCTGGACATTCTGTGAGACTCTGTACAGTTGGGAGGTCTGTGTATTTCTGGCGATTGTTGACAGACTGTCAGGATTGTGTAGCAGTGTATTGTGAATGCTATTTGGTCTGTGTAGGGAGAGGAGATGTATGTGTTATGGTTCCTTTTCTATTTGACTTTGCATGCTGCTCAAGTTTCTGGTGCTCTGTCAACTGTTATATGTTTGTAGGGGCAGACTGACACATGTCCCATACCATGGTCAGGCATCATACTACACTGTGAATTGGGCCAGTATATATAGGGGTAGTGTGTGTGTGTCAAACATGCTGATGGTTTTGTTCACACAGTCCCTATACTCTACTGTTCATTTGGCTTATGAGCATGTGACTGTGACTGTAGTGGGACTGGTTGTGGGTATGCACTTTCACACTGGTGTCTGTTTTTCAGTGCTGTTACATCCCTGTAGTGCCTGATACCTTTACAAATACATGTGTATTTCCCCATAGGGGATTTGGGTTATTGTTGTGTCAGTCTGCGTGTAGTTTAGACAGTGCTTGGTGGCATGGTTAGCAGTCAGTGTAGTTTCCCTACTAGGTAGGTATTATATCAACTACTCTATATAGGAAACCCTGTTGGTGCAATGGGTTATTATGTTATGATAGCGTGCACCTTGACATGTTTATCCCAACATTGTGAAAAGGCAACTACTAAGGGTTAAAAGGGTTTATGAAGGTAGTAACACATATGACACAGAAATGAAACAAATGGAACAACATTTTGGAGAGAGAGGTTATAAAAAGCATATAATACAAGGGGCACAAAGTAATATTTTTCATAATACTTTTCATAATAGTCAGGATGGAGACATTACCAATGAGAATAGTTCTTCAAATAAGGTGTACTCTCACTCTTTTGTAACCAGTTCTACTAGTAGTAACAATGCCATAGATTCATAGGTTCATAACATTATTCAGAAACATTGGTCCTTACTATTGACCAACATACAGCTAGGATTGTGGGTGATACACCACGCTTTGCTATAAGGAATAATGTTAACTTGAAGAGGCTGCTATGTCAAGATAACAAGAAATTAGTTTCAACAGTTACTAACCCAGGTACACATCCATGCAAAAAGTGCAATTTCTGCTCTGTAATTAGTAACCAGCATGATTTTATTTGTCCCAATACTTTTAAGTTTACACCAAAGTTTTATGCAGATTGCAATAGCACAGATTTGATTTACCTAGCTACTTGTGTCTCATGTTCCAGTTATTATGTGGGTAAAACCACACAGAAGTTAAAAGAACGTATCAGTAAACATTTATATGAGTTATGCAGACAGAATGACAATAATGCTTTAGCGAAACATATAATGATGCATCCTAATCACCATTTTAATTTTAAAGTGTTGCAACTGGTATATGTTAATTGCAGAGGGGGGATATGAATAATATTTTAGAACAAGTAAAACTGAGATGGATCTTAAGACTACAAGCACACAAACAGCCAGGAATCAATAGCATTGTTAGTTTGAAACCTGTTATGAAAGCATGCAAGTTACAATAACAGTTTATGTATGTATCTCTTTAAGAGGTTAATTACCTTTTACTTTTATTGTTTTATTGTTTGATTGATTTTATGTGCTTATAAATGTAAGCTCTGAACAGATGCCTATATTAAGACCGGAGGAAGCATTTGCGAAATCGCTTGTCTTTTATCTGTTTTGTGGTGTCTTTCATTAAAATTGTTCCTGCAGTTGTGATTATCCAGCTGGCTCTTTAATTGTTTGGCATTTGGACTTCCAGTTTGGGTGTTTGGTGCATGCTGGTAATTATTTGTTACACCGTAGTTTCCCTACTGTGATGTTATGTCCAGATATTTGTGGGATGTATTGTTGCCTGGCCACCATACATGTTGTGTATTTCTGACACATCAGTGGGATGCTGTGGAGATTTAAATCACTGACCAGTGGGAAGTAATTGGTTTTTGGACTTCTGCTAGATCAGTCAATATATGTTTGAACAGAAAGGAGGGTGTTACTGCAGCAACTGTGTCAGCTTCTCTATTCCAGTATTTGAGATATGTCCCTATTTTCATGGTTTCCACTCCCCACTTTGTCAGGCATAGTCTAGATTTGTTGCACCAGGGGGTTCTGAGCATACTTCTCAACTGGTCTGATTGTCTCAAAATGTCCAGGTTTATTGCTCATATTTCTGGTCTGTTCCACACAGTTCTTAATTGTATTTCTCTGGTATATCAGTGTGATGATGTCAGGATGTGTGTCAGTAGGTATTGACATAATTACATTTTCTGTACTCACATCCTTCAGAACATGTATGCTGAAACAAACCCTGTTACTATAGCAACATTCCGTATTTATAAGAACAATATTTACATTATGGCCCTATTTTTGGCCCATTGCCCCCCCCCCCATTTTCACAGCTATTGGATCACATTCTTGCAGTAAGAGGTTGAGAGGTATGGTGCTACGGTATGACTCTACTACATGTTATGAGTATATATATATATATATATATATATGTATATGTATATATATATATATATATATATATATATATATATATATATATATATATGTATATATATATAAATATATATATATATATATATATCCTTTATATGTGTATATATATATATATATATATATATATATATATATATATATATATATATATAATATATGGGCTCACTACATAATCTTGAAATTTTGAAATACCGAATTTCAAAATCTCGAGACCATATAGCCGAAACCCCTAAATACCGAAAGACCAGAACCCACATATCTATATATATATATATATATATATATATATATATATATATATATATATGTATATATCATATTTTACATGTATATATTTTATATGTATATCTCTATAAATAGTTGTATATATGTTCTCATATTTTTCTCACTATACATATCTTATATGTGTATATTTATATATAAAAACATGACTGCATCCACAGTGTTTTTCACTACTGTTCAACACCTGCACTTAATGATATATTTGAAAAAGCAACAGAGATTACTTCAGGTCAGGTGGTGTAGTAGTACATTGTTCTGAATGATGTACAGGGTCCTGGGTTCAAGACTTGACAGGGCTAATTATTTTGTTGCTGGGCAGAACAGTGGCTGATGAAGACAGGGTGATTAAGGCAGTTTTAAGCAGTTGTAAGTGGGTTTGTGTGATGGTAAGCAATGCCAACACTTGGTTAAATGGGAAACTGCTTAATCTGTGTAGGCATCACTTAGCATCGCCAAAATTGCTTACTGCCGCTTACTCCTGCTTACCCCCATGGTAATTTCTTTAAAAGAAAAGAACAAAGGGGTGATAGGAAAGTGGTGAAAAAGGGGCACGCAGAGGGAAAAACAATATGAAAGATAGCTAGGGATGTGCAGGATGCGTATAGGGAAGGTCCATAGCTGTCCATTCCTTCTGCAGCAACAGCTGTACATGTCTAGGTAAATTTGGACACTCAAACCCCTGAGAGAGGGGTGAGGACAACAGTAGTGTGTTATCAAGCCAATTGGACCAGATTACATGTGTCCAGTAGACACATGTGCAGAATGGACAGCTATGTAGGGGGTGTAATTTTTTTCTTTGGGGAACAGATTGCCTTTTTTTTTTTTTGAGGTGAGAGTGGGATGGTGCGGAAGGATATTAGGTACAGTTGGAGAGGTACATTGGGTAGGAAGACAGACAAGACAGACAAGACAGCAGACAGGGGCGGCATATGACACATGGCTGGGTAAATACTCTGGACGGGGAGGGTGGTTGAGAACTGGACACCCACGAACCCCCAAATGGTTACAGTGGGACTGAGGTCCCCACCCATGGGCAGTCACCACTCTACCTTCATGGCCCCAAAGGTGGCTGTGCTGGGGGCTGAGGAAGAGGGGCTGGCTGACCCTCAATATGCACCACACGGCCCTCAAGCTGGCATAGCTGATCTCTGAACTCCTTCTGAAGCTTGTTACACACCAAATACTCGGACCTGACTATGGGTGACTGTGTCCTGTCTGGGCCCGCCCTCGGGCAGACAGGCCCCATCCCCTGATGTGGTTCCACCTGAAGGTGGTGCAGGACCACCAGACGAGGAGGTCCCGGGTTGGGTCCCAGGTTTGCTGGGGCCCAGTGTCATGACCAGATGAGGCGGGACAGGCGGATCCACTGGGATTGGACTTCCCCGACATGCTATGGTGTAGAGGATTTACAACATATGTTGGTTAATCATGAACAATACATTCGGGGATTAGTTATAACAGCATGCATGGGTGTTCCCATTAACCCAAAGTAACAGATTTGAAACAGTTGCATAGCAAACAGAACACATGCATATATGAAACCACAGTAGGCATTATAATGGCATGTAGGTTACACCGATAGTAACAGGCCACCAATGATAGTATTTGAAAAGGGAACATGAATAGTTAAATGTTTAAATATTTATAGAACATTAGGACACATGTCCCAACAGTAGGTTTGGTGAAAAACATACCCATACTTACAGCCTTCTTACAACTAATTTATACATTTTCTTACCTGCCAGTCCTGTGGAGGAAATTTCTGTTAACACTACCTGACTGTTTCTACCCATATTCACATAGTGAAGGTTACATATGTGCACTCATAGTGTGCGTGTTTGTGCGTGTGTGTGTGCGTGTGTATGTGTGTGTGTGTGTGTGTGTGTGTGTGTGTGTGTGTGTGTGTGTGTGTATGCTACTGCCATACTCTGCCTTGATTTCTATCACTCACCCTGGGTGTTGGCGGTAGTGACCACTAGCCGTGACAGCATGACACTTGTGGGATATTTCTTGGAGGAGATTACTTGGTGTATGTACTTATCTTGCTGTAATTTGCAGTCTTGAGGTTAGACAGTGGGTGTTGTACACATTGTATAATTACAGCCTTCTTATAGCTAATTTATACCTTTTCTTACCTGCCAGACGTGCGGAGGAAATTTCTGTTAACACTACTTATGTTTCTACACATATTCACATATTCTTGGGTGAGATTATGCATACAGCTTAATATCACTCCCAGGATTTAAACCATCCCTGTTTGTGCATAAAGGTACAACACGGTCATGTTTCATCACAATGAGCTATTAAGGGACTGCTGTTTTTTTCTTGACTGTTTTCTGCCTAATATTCTCTTGTTTGGACTATCTGCCTTTTAATTCTGACATTCATGTACGGCCGATAGTTCTTATACCATTTATACTTTGACATATTACAGTATGGAAAACAATGGTTAACACAACATTACTATTCAGGGATCAAATCTTGGTGCATGGAACATTTCTTATAGTTAATCTGTTTTACAACTCCACAATCTTTGTCAGATGAGCCTCAATTAATTAATGCTGTCAGAGCCATAGTTGCTGTGCAGAACCTGTACACATTTAGATTCATACTACCCCATACCAAAGTAAACACAACAGTCTGGGGTTTTGAGTTTTATTGACAGGTGCTGATACTTTTATTGATATATATCTTGTATGCCACTATTACTTTGCTAATGTCTAATTTATTCAGTACAAACAATACACATTTCTAACTACTGGCAGGTGACATTCAACTCCTTTCTATTTATTTGCCCTGACTACTCTAAGCTAGATTTGTACTCAACAGTCTCGCGACACAGCCTTAGCAGCCTGATGGCATGGGGATCCACATTTGCAGCCCTCTCATCTGCAGCTATACAGGAGATAGGGAAACATTTATGCATACCTATCCATCTCATACTTAGGCAGAACTTTGATATACAATAGTTGATACTGATACTTACACGCTGCTGGGGCATTCTGTGCCTGAGCGTCTTGGATCCACTGGTCCAAGAGGTCCCTCTTCCTATGCCTGAGGTCAGCATAATGGTGCCGGAGCTGCTCACAAGTCTGAGGTATGCTAGTAGCACTGATGTGAGTACGTGAGAGATGGTCCCAGGCCCCCACTTTGTACTGTGAGCCCTGATACCGACCCTGCAGCAGTCTCTTTTCGTGGTCTTTCACAAGGGGTCCAACCATGACCCTGGACTAATGAATGCCCCAGGGCTGCACCCGAAAGCGAGATCCCTCTCTAACTCCAGCCATGGTGCCTGCATTGATCAGCTACAACTGGTTTTAGGCTGTATTCCTGTCTACAAGGTTTAAATAGGGCTGATTTCTGGCCCTTTGCCATGATTGGACAATTTTGAATATGCTGAGCTAAACTAAGCGATGCGCAAACCCGCTTAGCTAAGAAAAGTATTGCTTAAAGGGGTAGATGCTAATCACTGCTTACCAGTGCGCAAATCCACTTAGCTACACTAATTATTGCTAAGCATTTAAATATAAGCAATGCTTACACCAGCTTAGCATAGCTGAGCACAATTTAGCATTGTTCAGCTTTTGCTTCATGGACTATCAGGATTGTGGGGATTGATTCCTCATTAATGACTTATTATGACATGTATGTTTACCTTCCATAACATTCCCCTATGTGCTTTCCTTACATTATATTCTTGTGTGGTTTATACTGTATGGGACACTTGTGTTTATATAGGGGTTTCACATCTTTACTACACTGACACCACACATTTGGACCTACTACACTACCCTGATTCACAAATATATATTATTTACTACGTATTTATAAAAAATAATTTTTAGTGCTGCTTTCACATAAAAAATGATTGGACTGCATTGGGGCTCAAACTGTGAATGACTGCATGGTAGGTGAAAGCTCTAACCACTATACTATTTCACTTTGGGTAGTTTGACTATATATTTCTATTTAGCACCTTAGGATGTTTAAGTTATGCTGATCACAGCTGCATGACATGCACACCCACTCAGCTACTCTTAAACCTTAGTGGGGACGGGAAAAAAAATATTTGTTTTATTTTTCGTAGTTTAGGGCTATGCACATAGCTAACAGTCATACCTCTCCACCTCTTAGAGCATAAAATCTGGACAAAGCCTAGCAAGATGGGGAGACAAAGAGGGACATATTTTAAATATTGCTCTTACAAACTTAGAAAGTTGATAGAATGATAGGTTTTGCATTAGCATGACTTATTTGAGGGATGTGGAGTCTTAGACTCAAATGTTTGTCATTATTTAATTGTTTCAATCCTCAGCTCTTTGCCAGGACAGAAGGAAGAAAACACCTAACATATGAGGCACAAATCTGCACATTCTGTGAATATCTGTTCAGTTGGGAGGTATGCTAACAGTGCCCGCGGACACTGTTTTTGTTTTCAAAGTGCTGTATGGCACTTCCTGAGTGCAGGGGGTGTGTTTACTGTGCGAGCAATGCTCAGACATACCCCCTGCACTCGTTCACAGATTGTGTCCTTGTAGGTTATACTGCGGAGCACCTTCATCAATATGCATGGCGAGCTGCTGTGTTGCATAGACACGATCCACTCTGTGCAAGAATAAGCTCATTCTTGCACGGAGATTCGTGAATCCCAGGGAAATTCTTACCCTGGTTAGTGCTAGGGCATCCCTCTTGCAGCTGCTATTTAGGTTAATAATTTAAGCAGGGGTCTTCACAACAACATGTTTAGAACTATTTCTTAGACGTACAGGTAAATTATCACACCCAGTGAAACAGCTATCTTTGAGTTTTAGCGAGCACCTTCAATATGTGTTCATTTATGATGGTAAGAGGTGCAAGGGATTCTAGAATTTATGAAATTAAGAAAGCTATTTTGGGGTAAAGCTTGCACTAAATTCCTCTGCAAGTATTACTATGTCTACAAGTTCCGAGTGGGTGGTACCATTCTGCATAAGTTTGGGACACTCTGGGTATTATTTCTTAGTTTAGCAAGGTAACTTAAGAAGACCTTATAATTATCTTTGCCTTCAGAAGCCAATTTAGAGGAATTCCAAATTCTGGTTGTAATTGGTTAAAGCTCTTGAAGCACTTTTTCTTTCTTTCTTTCTTTCTTTCTTTCTTTCTTTCTTTCTTTCTTTCTTTCTTTCTTTCTTTCTTTCTTTCTTTCTTTCTTTCTTCTAAACAACCAGCCTATTGTTTCTACCCCATTTCATATCCAATCAGGCTTCCATCTTCTGTTATCACTAATTCTTAGTTGTGAGCTGCTCCATATAGTGAGGTGTTCCAGCCAAATTTTCAGATAAGTGTAGTATCTATTAGGTTTATGTAGTGCTTTGCTAGTCACAGAAAATGTCTAGCATTTCTTAATATAATGGGAGTTCCAAGGCTTATAGGTTTATATTAGGCTAATGACTACTAGGTCCTTTATAAGGATAGCCATGCTACCCAATGTGACCTACCAAGTTTTATGTTTTAAATGTTTATATAAGGGGTGATTTTTGGTTATGGCATGATGTACTGGTTGTCTCTTTCCATTAGAGACATTAGGTGTCAGATCATGGATGAATTTCTGATTTCCTATCCAGTAGTCCAAGTTACACTTAAATAGGGTTAGGGATAGACTTTGTTTCACATCAATTGGGAGCTTATTCCAGAGGAAAGGAATTTGCTGCAATACATAGCTGTCTCTCCAACATGTCATACTTGTGTCAAAAGCAACATTTAGGTGTTTGGACCTAGTAGTTGTGATGCTGTTTGTTTTGCAGATATGCAGAACGTTCATCAGAGGGGGTTCCAAGCATGCCTTTAAGCCAGGCATAGATCACCTCTTGGGAGTTTTTAGAAGTCCAAATAAACAGATAGGGCTTTGAGGTGATCCTCATAGGACTTTGTTTTTATGCTCTGTATTCTTTTTGTTAGGAACCTTTGTGGACATTCCATTTGCTGCATGCGTCTGGTCCAATACATAATGAATGGGGCATTATACTCTATGATGGGTTTGCTGAAGGCCAAATATAGTGGTATGACTTCCCTAGACCTAGATGCCATGCCCTTAATTATAATTTGAGCAACATAGAACAATTTGCCTACTACCTTGGAAACATGTTGGTCAAAGGCTAGGTTACTATCTACCCGAGTTCCGAGAACCCTCACTAATTAATTAACTATTAACAGTGTTTTACATATGACTTAGTTTCTGTGGTGATCAGCTTCCCAAAAGGTACTAAAATGCATTTCTTATCATTGAGTTTTAAGCTCTGTGACTTTGGCACAAGTTGTTTGTCTGTATTAGACCTTCCTTCAGGGTATTTGCAACCTTGGAAGATTCTATGACTGCTCCCAGTTTGCAATGATCTGCAAACTTGGTCAGCCAGAGGCCTTTTGACATTAGCTTTGAATTCCAAAAAGTAGTTGTCAAGGAGGAGTTGGCCCAGTACGGAGCCCTTTGGGATACCACTAGTGACCAGCTTCTTTGTGGAGGTGGTCTCACAGATCATAACCTCCTGAGTCCTATCCATGAGTCTGTTGGCTATCCAGCACTTTATATGGGGGTTCATGTCTAATTCTGTATGTTTGTTAATGCCTGAGTGGGGTATTGTATGATGTGCCAAAGTCAGATCAAGGTAGGCAGTGTACACCAATTTACCCTCATCCGTTGCCTTGGTGACTTTTTTCAAAAAAGTCCACCAAGTTCAGTGGGCATGATTTAGTTTTGTGATCATTTCCATGATAATTCATGTCAGGGCTTTGCAAGTAAGACTAGTCAGACTAATTGGCCAGTAGTTTCCAAGATCTGTTGATGGTATAACCTTAAAAAGGGGGATGACCATTGCAGCCCTCCATTCTCATGACACAGTCCTGGTTTGGCACTATAGTTAAATAGTGACTCCAGTGGCCATGATAAGTCATATTTTAGCCTATTCAAAAAGCATCCCAACATATAATTGGGACCCACTGATGCTGTGTTCTTGGCTTTAGTGAGCATAGCCAGGACATGTTCTCTATAGTTGGAGGGGTTATGTTTGAAGGTATTTCCTGGCTGGGGGTGGGGGTGAGATAAAGCTGGAACTGAATTTGTCAGCCTTCAGATTTGCTTTATCATCTGGCTCAATGAATGAGTTATCATTAACCACCTGTTCACACACTGCCGTTTGCTGCCTTTGAGGTTTCTGACCTAGATAAAGAAGGTCTTATGGTTGTTTTTCCCTTGGAAGGCTATCTTAACCTTGAAATTGGCTGTGTTGGACTTAAGTAGCCCTTGTAGTAGCCCATTTAGTTTAATTAGTGAGTTTTTATATTTAGAGGAGCTACCCTTCCTTATTTTAGCCGTGAGTTTTTTCCTTGTTGTATAACTTATTTAATTTGGGATGCCATTAGGGCAGTTTGTTTTTGGAGTTAGTTTTGGGCTTACTTCTGATAGATACAGCAGCCTCTATGCAGCTATTAACATGGTTGCACAGGGCTTCTGTGAACAATCTTGCATAGGCTGCTGTGTTCTCTGTGTTTGGAAGGGCATTGAATTTTTGCAAACTATCGCTTAATGAAAGAAAGTTTGCCTTTGAATTGTTCCTGTTACAAAGTATACTGGGGTTACAGAGTTGGTTTTGAATTTGAAGGAGACAACTTTATGGTCAGATTTTACCTGGGAGAATGTGACATGAAGGGGGTGCAGCATTCTCCCATATTTGTAAGTATGAGGCTAAGTATGTTGGAGCCTATAATGGGCATATGCACTAACTGGTCAAGGACATTTATATTTATGAAGTCCGGGAATCTCTATACTCATAAATTTGAGATGGTGTAGAATTCCCAGTTTATAGAGGGGTAATTAAAGTCCTCCATGAGTAGGATGTTTGATTGGATAGTAAGTGTCTACAGTAGGTCTAAGTTTGCATTGTGGGTTTTTTTGGGCATGCAGGGTGACCTATGGCTAGCTAGGATACGGTATGGGATAATGATCTGCAAGTGGAAAAACTCCAATGTGTCATCCTGTTTAACCAGCCTAGAGGTATGATTGTTACTGATGTACATCTGGATACCTTCTCCTTTAACCCCTGTCCATGTAGCTACTGGTCAAAATGTGTGCAAGTCACTGAACCATTGCACTGCCAAGGTGCTCTCTTTAACTTTAATCTATGCCTTGGTAACTGTGCAGATGTCTATATTCTTGAGAGAGACAAGAGCTCAGTTGAATTGATTTTGGTATGTTGGTAGGTTTGTCAATTTGCCATTGCATAAAAAAGGCTCTATGGGGATAGCTAGTATTTGAAAACCTATAGGGAAGAGGTGCAGACCATCCCTGGCAAAACAACACAATTTGTTAACAATGTCATCCCATGCTGATAAATGTAGGATCTCCTTAGAATGACACCAGAAATTCAGCCAGTTGTTAAAATCAATCATCTTTTGTTCATATTGTGGCATTATCCTCAGTTAAGGTAATATGCTGCTCTGTGCTAAGCTGATATCAGCCTGAGACACATAGTCCAAAAGCTCCATAATGTCACTCTTGATATAGTCCATGTATGTATGTCTCAGGTCATTTACACCTACACAGACTATGCTGGAATCATACTAGTACCTGTGGTATAATGACTTGAGTATGTGCATAATTTGGTGGATACTGGCCCCAGATAGGCAACTAATGGTTATCTTCTCTTTGTTCTTCCTGGTTAGAGGAGTATCATTATGACTTACAATGGAGTTCTCTATGACTAGAGTCCTGGGCAGATTGTTTATTTGCCTTATGGGCTTTGTATTTAGGACCCCACTGAGTGTGACTGCATGGGTGATATTAGTTCTTATTTTTGTTCAGTGCTTTTGGGTTTGCTGAGGATGAACCTTGCCAGTGGGTGGTCTAGGATTTCATTGTTATTCAGGAGGATTGCATTTAAGTGCCTCAGCATACATTGGTCTATGTGTGTGCTGGGTATTGTGTTCTCAGTTTTGATAACCTTATGTGTGCTTTGATGAGAGAATTTAGCCTCCATATACTGTGCATGTACACCTTTTGCATACCGTATTTGTTAGTTGTTAGTAAACATGAGATAATGTTTACTTTGTCTTAATATACCCATATCCACCATGCTGTCTGGAGAGAAGTTAGGAAACTGCCATGTTGTCTAGTCCTTTATTTGCTGAGCTACAAGGGTGTAGAGTACAGAGGCTTACAGAAGGCAATTAAGAGTGCTTTGTTGGGGCAGACTAGATTATAAAATATTAAGTTCTACTAAAGGTGATGGTATTGTTACTCTTCATAGGAATTAGCTGCTCTGAGCTTGCTGTCACACAAGGTTTTGGTGCTATACTTACTGCTCTGCTGGGTACAGTTTTAGCGTTTGCTTCTGTACAGTTCGCTGTTGACTACTGCTGCACAGTGAGCAACTTTGTACAAATATGCCAAATTTATACCAGCACTGAAAAAACAGAAAACTATGTATTGAGTCCTCTGGCCAACAAAATACTGCACTTTGAGTCCTTTTATATGTTTCCCATCTCAGATAGACCAGGCCAACACCCCCTGCAAGAAGATGAATAACCTTAGCCCTCCTAAAGTAAAAGCACAGTAAAAAGAATACCACAAGTGCAGTGTTACTACAAACAACTTAAACAACCAGCTAAGATCCCTTATAGAAAGCAATTCCAAGACAGTCTAACAGTAGAACCAGTAATAGGAAAAGCAGTTTTTTAGAAAAATATCAGCGAAATGCATAAACAAAGCAAGGAAAGAGCAGCAATTATTTAAAAAAGTTATACAACTGCGATTTATCAGTCCAAAGTGCATAGCTTTGTTTGATTTGCACCAGATGCAAAGTAAACACTTCTGGAATACAGGCTAGGGTGTCAAGCTTTACTGAGCTCTGTGAAAATGAGCACAGAGCTGCACAAAAATGACAAATTTATACTAGTACTGAAAAAGAAAAATGACTACTTATCCCCGTGGTGAATAAAATGACTACACCTTGAGCTTTTTTGTATGTTTCTCAGCTCAGACAGCCTAGTCCTCCTAAAGTAAAAACACAGTAAAAAGAACATCACTAGTGCAATTTTTCTATAAACAACTTAAAGGGATTTCTTCATAAAAATAAATTTACATTGCTACTATAGTACATGGTGCACAATGTGCTGAACAGTATTTTTGCTCCAGCAATGATAGTTTTTGGCTGCTTCTTTCTTGATAAATGATTCTTTAAAAACATATAGCTTTCCCCATTATTCTGTCACTGAGGATAGGCAGTAAACTTTAACCTCAGTGGCTTTAACTTATGGAAAGTGTCCACTGCATCTATAGACTTTAATGGATGCATCATCTCGCATGAAGAAAGATGCAGCCATTAAAGTCTATAAATGTATCTCACATTATTCCTCAGTTGACGTCACCGAAGGATACAAAAATGTATTTGGGCTGAGGACACAGTTTAATAAAAAGCTTTACAGAACTTTTTTTTTCTTTTCATTATTAAAAATGGCTAAAGCAATAAGAAATGAAAGTAATAAAGTACATCTGTCACTTAGCTTATCAAATGCAGCAATGTACGTAGGAGACTGAACAAATAGCTTTAAACAACTAGCTAGAATTCCCTTACAGAAAACAATTTCTAAACAGAATCAAACAGCTGAAGCAGGAATAAGAAAAGCAATTTTTAGTAAAAGTATCAGTGAGATGCAAAAATAAAACAAGGGAAAGCAATGATTAGTTAGAAGCCAATTTCAAAACATACCAGAAGCAGCTTGATCCAGGAAAAGCAAATACACTAAAATAAAATTGATAAAATGCAAAAATAATATATATATATATATATATATATATATATATATATATATATATATATATATATATATATAATTTGAAAGTAAGGCAGCAGTGTTTAGGAACAACATAATTTTCCTCTGCTCCTTTTCTCACTAGGAGAAAAATACAAGTGCCAGTCCCAAGCTGATTCAAGAAAATAATTCTCAAACTCTCACTTGATTGGTAGTCTAGTCCCAGATGTTACAGACTTCAAAAAATAGCTATACAGATGGGAGTTAACACTCTGAATATTGCAGTGTGCACTAACTCAGTGGTCTGATATGAAAAAGGCTTTACGAGTCTAAGGGGAAGGCCTTCCTAGTTTGACCTTTTAGTGCCCAGTAGAAAGAGTACATGAGATAAGATGGGGAGGGGTTATAAAGCTAATTTGCAGTAGGGGACAACATCAAAAGCCACAAATTTTAAAAAGCACAACAGTAAATGAGTGTATGGGTAGAAAAATATCAGGCCTTCAGATTTCTCAATCAGAAAATCAAAGCTGCAAATAAAATCTAAAAACAGAACAGACACTACAGACGGCAGTTCTAAATGGCTAAAAAAGTAAGTGCAGACACAAAGAAGGAAACTAAAATGACTTATTTTCCTTATTTTATGTTTGTAACTACAGCAGCGAGTCAAATAATTGTTTGTTTGCAAATGTAGCTGAAGACTTATTGAAAGACCAGTCAAGGAAACAAAATGCCCAATGAAAACAAGTGAAATACGAAACCAAAGTGTTAAAAGGTTTTCCCTGGATCAGGAGTATCAAGCTCTCACCTAGATGAATGATGCCAGAGGATAGCCTGATAAAATGTGCTGCCTATAAACTTGACCTTTATTTTGCTCCCTGAGGTGATCACATATGAATAGCAAGCTGACACTGACACCATATTTATCATATCATTTAGCCCTCTACCCTTATTTCCTAGGTAGGAATATGGCTGCAATTGGCAGGTGAGACCTTTTATCTTTCCAAACAAATTGTAATATCAGCTTCTTAATTTTCCTCAGTCATTGTGAAGTTGGTGGGATAGGGATATGTTGTAACAATTATAAAAGCCTGGTAAAAAACATTACCTGTATCAGAGATAGTCTTCCCCACCTTGAGAGTTTTAGTTTCGGACAGAAATGCATTTGAAGGAATAAATAAATCCAAAGTGGTTTCAGGTTACAAGCAAATGTTAATTTCATGACATAAGAATATACCTAAATACTTTGTTCTGGATATACATATTGGAATGGGAGTTTCCAGGATGACTGGCAGAGCCTGTCTGCTTCTGCATTTGCTGTGAATAACAAGGATTTTCCATAGTTGATCTGTAAACCTGAAAGGACTCCAAAACTAGCTAAGAGATCTGCTAGTTTAGTCAATGTCAGTCTTGCAATAAGTAGCACACTTGCCTTTGCTGCAGATGGCTGTGGCTTCTATTTCCACATGAGGTAGATTGATTACTGACACTGCAGTGCAGTACAAGGAGGTTACTGCACTTCTAAGTGTGTTGCCTTTCAGATGACACCTTAAATCAACGTCTGCAGGTGAGGTCTATATAAAGAATCGCATGGCACCTATCAAAAAGAGAAGGGGTCCTTTGTTTATATAGAAAAATAACTCTTATTTACAAAATATTTACATATTTATAAATATTTACAAATATACAAATATATAGATATACAAATATGTTTACAACTATTCATAATTTCCTTTGCAATCATACTAAATGTTCATTCCTATTAGATCCCGACTCCTTTTTCCATAACCACCATCTGATTTTACTTAATATTGTTTAACCATTAAACATAATTTCATTTATTCTTCCATTCCATATAACATAAACTAAGATTTTATATATTCTTTTAACATATTCTTTACTTCTGTTCTAATAATATCCATATTTAAGCATATCCATGTTTATTTTATCCACTTATTTTATATATATATATATATATATATATATATATATATATATATATATATATATGACAAAATCTTCTTTACATAGTTTTCCCTATAACTTTGTTTACCTTTTACATTTCAAAAACACAAGTTCCTTAGTTTCTACTTTCTGGCAATGTAAACATGTTCTATCACATTTCTTTTCAAATGGCATATTTTTTTTTTACTGGCAATTTATCAATCTTGACATTTTACTTTCTGATTATACTTTTTGCTTATTTTTATAGCTTTATTGTTTTTTTATCCATTAGATTTTCCCATGGTTTTATACAGTAATGGTTTATCATTACATTCTGCAATACTTTTGTATATCATAACTTTTTATTTTGCACAAAAATATTTTTCTTGGTAACATTTTATTTCTTCAATTGTACATTTTTTTTTAAATCTTTTTTTACCATACCTCAAAATTTGTCATACTTATATTTATACAATTTTTCTACTAATGTCACATCTTTTTCATTTACCCGCCTTAACGCTTTATACCAATTTAATGAAGCAGCATATACCAATAGGTTAATTAACCATAAACATCCTTCTTTATTTACATACAAAACTCTACTTTTCATATGTTTAATATAGAACCCCATATAATTGCAAAAAATTATCTGCAATAATTTCTTTTCAGATATTGTTGACAATATAAATACACTTGCTAAGTATCTTATTTTCCCCATCAGTACTGAATTTATCAATAAGCCATCTTCCTGGATGATAATTTATATATTCCCCAAAAAAGACAGATTTGTTTTATTTCTTCTGTTGCTTTTTCACATTGAATTCTACTTACATCACTATTCCCAAATATTATACCTAACACAGAAATTTCAATCATTGTAAAATATATGCCCCTATCTTTACTATATCACCTAAACCTTTACTTTCCTCTTTATTTAAAGCCAGTCCTATCACCGCTAGATGCTCTTTGTGAAAAACACTGCTTCTTTTTATACACATTTTGTTTTTTCAATTATTATAATGGCATCTGCATATATTAACATAACTGAAATTATTAACCCTTCAGGTGTGTTATATACCCTATCTCTTTCATTTTTAGTGTATTCCACATATCACATTCAAAACTCATGCAATGAGTATACAACTCATTGGGTATCCATATATTCCACCATTCCTTATGTGCACCTCTTGGCTTAATGAGCCATTTACAAGTATGTTTGCTTTATTATGACTATATACAGGCACACATAATTTCCTAACGTTCTCACTTATAACATATTCTTTCATTATTACCCATAAGATTCCATGTCCAATTGTGTCAAATTCCTTATTAAGATATTCTATTATGATTTTCACTTTTTTTGTTTCTACTCATATTATCCACAATTTCTCTAAGTATCATTAATAATTTTTGTCATCCCTTCCCCTTTATACTATATATACTATGTTCAATAATATCTTCTATTTTAGTTTCAAATCTTTTTTTATTATTTTTATAAATATCTTATAGTCATTATTATTCAATTCTATCTATCTCTGTTTTTCAATTGTCCTCTATCTACCTTCTTCCATATGAATGTAAGTATTCCACTTAATAATTCTTTTTTACATAAAACCTTCATTTAGCCATTCCATCAACATCTTTAAAAATATATTTTTCCCAGTCCGTTAAATATTCACACATTTCCTACCCTATTCCATTTGATCCTGCAGCCCAATCTATATTTACTTGTCCTAATACTTTATCTGCTCATTTAGAGCAATCTCCTTTTCCAACTCTTTATCTTCTTTTTCTGTTAACTTTTTTACTTTCCATATTTTTTCACTATCTTCTTTTTTCTTTAAACATTTCTTGCATATATTGTACTGGAATATTCATAATCCTTTACTGAGCTTCGTTTCTATTTTGCAATTTTATTTCTCATTACACTACCATTTTCCTTTACTAATCTGCTTAAATAACGTGATACTTCTCTTTTTTCCTTGAAAAATAGTATCTTCGCTTATATAATAATTTGTGTATTTTTTCCTGATTTCTTTCATATAATGCTTTTTCTTTGTCAAAGTACTTTCTATCATTATGCTCTAAATCTTCTAATGCATAGTTATATGTTGTTTTATATTTTTCTTTCTCTACTTTACTCATATTATGTTGCCACTGTACAAACATTTTTTTATACATTTCCTTACATATCTTCCACCATTCATACCAGTGTTTATAAAATGTTCTCATAGTAATATAATCTTTTCATAACTGTGTTACTAATCTCTTTCATTCTTTATTCCATTGTTTCTCACTTATCCTTTTTTATTCCTTTGCATATTTGTATAGATTCCTTGCTTCCCTTTATCTCTATTAATATTTATATATACAACCAAAAGAAACTTGTTCCTTGCAGCAACACAGCTCCACACCGACACCAACGAAAGTTTAAAATTTCTTTAATACAAACAAAAATTCCTGTTGAGCGCTTTCATCTAACTTATATAGACTTCCTCAGAACAATTCTAATACAGTTGAACTCAGTTTAAATACTTTTTTCAAAAACAATCTAATTGCTCATCAATTCATCAATTAAGTATTTAAAGTGCCAGTGTGCAAATTCATATGTAACCATCCTTGTAATACAAAAACCTAAGATATATTAAAACAAGATATATTTAAAACAAGATATATTTAAAACTCTTATTTTTGTTAAATTGATTAAATAATAATGAAAATTCTATCTAGTATGCATTATGTATAAATATAAATATATATTCCATTAAATGCTGTTAAAATTCCACTTCATCAATGTGCTAAATTCTCTAATATAGGCTTAATAGATATGTGGTCATTGAGTCCAGGGTGGGTAGAGGCATTTAATTTAATTTGCCACCTAGCTTCAAGTTCAGCTAGTTTCTTTTTAATACAACCACCCCTCGGATTAATTTTAGCTATTTCTAAAATCCCAAAATGAAACTCATCACAACCATTACCTTGTGCAATATGTCTCCAAAGTGCATTCTTAGTGTCTTGTCTTTTAATATTATAATAATGGTCATAAATCCTCTGCCGAAGACACCTGTCTGTTTTTCCTATGTAATAACAGGAACACTTTGTGCAATGGGCCAAGTATACCATGTGTTTTGTCCTACAATTGCCTTTTTTAAAAATAATTTTTGTGTGATTTGAGTCTTCTAACATAATGCTGTGCTTCTTTGTGATGTATCTGCATTGATTACAGGTACCACAACATGTTGTTCCCCCTGTAGTCCCTACTTCTCCATCATTTCCCTTTTTCCTTTCTATCTCCTTCTTCATATTAGTCCCATTCCTAGCCACAAACATTGGTGCTTTGCCAACTATCTCAACTATTTTCCTATCAGTTTTAAATAAACTCCAATTGTTTGAGATAATATTCTTCACCTCCCTACTCCATGGGGTATGTTGCACTATACAAGCTCTTTTATATTCTATACTTTCATCCTCATTAGCCTTTCTGTTTTATTCTGCTCACTAAGGGGGCCAGTACCTAAAAGCGGCCTATATTTTTTACCCCATTCTTTCCTTACATATTCAGTTACATCAAGTACTAACCACCTAGGGTACCCTCTTTGTAAAAACATTTCAGCTATATTACTCAATTCTACTAGGAAATCTGCATAGTCCGAGGTCATCCTAGCTGCTCTAATACATTGACCTCTGATTATACTTCTTTTTTGACTAAAGGGGTGACAGCTAGAATAATGTAAATAACAGTTACTGAATGTTGCCTTTCTATGTATATTCGTTTTTATCCTGTTGTTCTCTATTGCTATCTGGGTATCTAAATATGCTATTTTATTTTTATCAGCTTTAAAGGTGAATTTCAACCAACTACACCTTGTGTTTACATAATCCATAAATTTTTCTAGTTTTCTAGTAAAAATTTTTTTAGGTAGGCTGAAAAATGAAATGATTTCACCAGGATGTATACTGGTTACCATTGATGTAGTAGATTTATTCTCCAGCATCCCCCATGATGATGGACTTTCTAGATTAGAAACCCAGATAGAAAAAGCCAGTCATTTAACTAATGACAAGAGAATATTAATTTTGGAATTCATGGAAATTGTATTAAAAAACAATTTCATATTTTTTGAAGGGGAGTATTATATACAAAGTAGGGGCACAGCAATGGGAGCGGCTTGCGCCCCTATTTATGCAAATCTTTATTTACACGACTGGGAGAATGAATTTATAATAAACACAAAATGGTACAGTTATATGGCATGTTACTACCGATTTTTGGATGATGTGTTTCTGATATGGAAGGGTACTTCAAAGGAACTAGAAAAATTTATGGATTATGTAAACACAAGGTGTAGTTGGTTGAAATTCACCTTTAAAGCTGATAAAAATAAAATAGCATATTTAGATACCCAGATAGCAATAGAGAACAACAGGATAAAAACGAATATACATAGAAAGGCAACATTCAGTAACTGTTATTTACATTATTCTAGCTGTCACCCCTTTAGTCAAAAAAGAAGTATAATCAGAGGTCAATGTATTAGAGCAGCTAGGATGACCTCGGACTATGCAGATTTCCTAGTAGAATTGAGTAATATAGCTGAAATGTTTTTACAAAGAGGGTACCCTAGGTGGTTAGTACTTGATGTAACTGAATATGTAAGGAAAGAATGGGGTAAAAAATATACCCCCCTTTTAGGTACTGGACCCCTTAGTGAGCAGAATAAAAACAGAAAGGCTAATGAGGATGAAAGTATAGAATATAAAAGAGCTTGTATAGTGCAACATACCCCATGGAGTAGGGAGGTGAAGAATATTATCTCAAACAATTGGAGTTTATTTAAAACTGATAGGAAAATAGTTGAGATAGTTGGCAAAGCACCAATGTTTGTGGCTAGGAATGGGACTAATATGAAGAAGGAGATAGAAAGGAAAAAAGGAAATGATGGAGAAGTAGCGACTACAGGGGGAACAACATGTTGTGGTACCTGTAATCAATGCAGATACATCACAAAGAAGCACAGCATTATGTTAGAAGACTCAAATCACACAAAAATTATTTTTAAAAAAGGCAATTGTAGGACAAAACACATGGTATACTTGGCCTATTGCACAAAGTGTTCCTGTTATTACATAGGAAAAACAGACAGGTGTCTTCGGCAGAGGATTTATGACCATTATTATAATATTAAAAGACAAGACACTAAGAATGCACTTTGGAGGCATATTGCACAAGGTAATGGTTGTGATGAGTTTCATTTTGGGATTTTAGAAATAGCTAAAATTAATCCGAGGGGTGGTTGTATTAAAAAGAAACTAGCTGAACTTGAAGCTAGGTGGCAAATTAAATTAAATGCCTCTACCCACCCTGGACTCAATGACCACATATCTATTAAGCCTATATTAGAGAATTTAGCACATTGATGAAGTGGAATTTTAACAGCATTTAATGGAATATATATTTATATTTATACATAATGCATACTAGATAGAATTTTCATTATTATTTAATCAATTTAACAAAAATAAGAGTTTTAAATATATCTTGTTTTAAATATATCTTGTTTTAATATATCTTAGGTTTTTGTATTACAAGGATGGTTACATATGAATTTGCACACTGGCACTTTAAATACTTAATTGATGAATTGATGAGCAATTAGATTGTTTTTGAAAAAAGTATTTAAACTGAGTTCAACT
This sequence comes from Protopterus annectens, assembly GCF_019279795.1. Lineage (NCBI taxonomy): Eukaryota > Metazoa > Chordata > Ceratodontiformes > Protopteridae > Protopterus > Protopterus annectens. The sequence continues at coordinate 201,568,774 of NC_056741.1, forward strand.
GTATTAGAATTGTTCTGAGGAAGTCTATATAAGTTAGATGAAAGCGCTCAACAGGAATTTTTGTTTGTATTAAAGAAATTTTAAACTTTCGTTGGTGTCGGTGTGGAGCTGTGTTGCTGCAAGGAACAAGTTTCTTTTGGTTGTATATATTGTTGACTAGTTCCTTATTTTGTCGAGTTCTCTATTAATATTGCAAGATGATCAGAAAATCCTGTTTCAGCTGCATCTCCTTCTCCTATAACTAAAGCATCTAATATCATAAAATAATCTGTTTCATTTCTATATATACTGCTTTTGTAAGTCCACAAATTTATATCACAAAGTTTTAACTTACCACATCTTATCATGTCTAACATTTTACTCATATCATATCTTTCTTTTTACTCTTGCATCTTAAATCACAAACTCTAATGTTATTAAAATATTCATATCTATCACTGCATAGTCTAAAATCTGAGCTTTTCTTTACTTTACAATTAGAATAAACATATACTGTTATAATTCTATAGTCTTGTTTTTCCATTTTCAATCTATATTGTTTAATCTTCCTGTTTTACTATAGTTATATTTGATATCTTTACTGTATTTCTACAGAATATGGATATTATTTATTTATTTATATTATTTATTTTACATTTGTTGACCGGGAGTGTCCAACTGAGCAAAAGCCCTTTTTCAGCGGAGGCCCAGGGAGAAAAGCTCCAGGCATATAATATAAGAAAATTTAACAAGAGAAATTAGACATTCAATATAAGAGAAAAAGAGTTAACCAGGATTTTTTAGGTATACAATCATCAGTACAATTCAGTATTAGAGAAAAAGAATAATACAAGCATTATTTAGATATACAATCATCTATAACAATAATTGTCAGGTTATATCATATGTAGGCATTATTGGGCTGCATACAGCTTAGTAAAGGGGTCAGACTGAATAGTAAAGGAAAGTAGGTGGAGTAAAAATCTAAGATGGTTACTTTGAAGCTAAGAAGGGAGGATCTTGGTCAGGGAGGGTGTGAGCAGTGGCAGGACCAGTGTTTTTTTAAGTAATCTTTGGTTGTTATTTTGAATTTCTTAGGGTTTGTCAGATTTCTTATTTCAAGAGGGAGTTTTCCTGGTATTCCAGAACCTCTCTCATTTCCCAAGTTCCAGATTATCTTTTCTCCCCATAATTTGTCTGTTTGTAATTGTTCTTCATTTGTTAAAATCTTGTGTCTTCTAATATAACTACATCTATTTCATAAGTATTACACCACTCCAAAATCCCCATTCTTCTTAATCCTGTTCACATTTACAGAAAGCATTCTAAAAGCTTCATTTTTGATTTTCCTTAGATTCACAGTTTCATAAGTTCATAGATAATTACTAGGCTAACATTCTTAATAGGCCATTCTAATTATAGCCAATTTCCTTCTCTTTCGGCTTTTTCCCAGTTAGGGGTCACCACAGTGGAACTCCGATCCGCTAATGACTGGCAGATAGATTTTTACATGCTGAGTTGCCATCCCTGATGCACAACCTTCAACGAAGGTACGCCCATTCATGCATGTCTCCACGCAGAAGACGCTCTAGTTGAGAATTGAACCGGACAGCGTCTTACTGTGAGGTGACAAAGCTACCGCAGCACCACCACTGCAGCTAGCCAATTTCCTTCTAAAAGGTATAAATTAAACCTGTATGTTGTGTCTGTGAGTCAAATACCTTAACCATTATACCAACCCCAATCATTCAATGAATATATTCTTTTCATCCATTTCCATTCTTTTTTTTACTTATCACATTACATTTTCTTTACATTTTCTTTGTCTGTCTTTTCTCCTTTTACCAATCAAATTCTTGTTTTTTCTTTTTATTACTTCACAACTTATGTCTTCTTCACTTATTTCAGAACCATCTTCTATGCCCTCTTTATTGTTTTTTCTCATGTTTTTCTTCTTTTTCTAGTACTTCTAAAATTTCTTCTCTTTGTTTATTTTCTTCTCTTTCTTTTTTTCTCATTTTCTTCTCTTTCTTTTTTTTTCTTTTTTCTTTACTGTTATTTTCATTTTTACACTCCATCTATAAATTTCCAATTGTATTACATTTAAAACATTTCAATTCACATTTTTTGCATCATGTCGCAATTCTACACAAATATAACATTTTCTTTTGCCAGAGTTACTTATAAAATGTCCTTCTTTTCCACAAGAAAAATGTTTTTGGTTGTCCCCAGTATTCTACAACAGCCCTATCACCCTCCACATTTATCATGCTTGGTATATGTATAATGTTTTTTCTCTTTCTATTTTTAACACAATATTACAATCCCAGCTCAAATCCATAAAACCCTTTAGTCATAAGCTTTTGCAATGTCCAGTACTTATTTACAAAAATGTTTTCAAATGCCCTTTCAAAGTCTCTCTTTATACCTCTGTATGAATTTTTTTCTTTTCTTTTCTTTTTTTTCTTTTTTTTTTTTTTGTTTCTCTGTTAAATGTTTTTATCTCATAAAGATTCCATGGGTTAAAGAATTTCTTCTTTCATACTCTCCAAGAAAATTTTCCATTGAAAAAACAGTCTCAGATATAATGTCAGAAAATGTATTTTTGTTTGTAAGACCAAATGCTCTTACTTCATGTGCTTTTACACATAAATGAGCTATTAAATTGTCCCACACATCATGCCTGTCCATTTCTTTGTCTCCTATACTTTGAATCCTTACACATACTTCTGTTTTTCATTTTTTCTGCTACTCCACTTTTGCCTTCTTTTACTTTTTGTGCATATGTTTTCTTTTCCATCTCACCACCATTCTTCAGGATTGTCTCTACATCCTCCTTCTGTATTTCCTCCTTAATGTCACCCAGCAAACATCTCCTTCATGTTTTGCCTCACTCTGTACCACCATTTCTTTAAGTAAATCATCCCACAGCCCTTCTGACTGGAAGGTTTAATTATGCACCCAATATTTGCTGACCCATCTCCATCCAGCTAATTTATTTGAAACATTTCTTCACAATCCTGTTCACATTCTCCATTCTTGATATTTGTTTTCTCTCTCCTACATTTCTTTCACCACTCCATCATCTACTTCTCTTTCTCCATCTGCCACCTTGTTTTTCCAGGCCATCTCTGCACCTGGAATAGAAAAAGGAAGTACTCTTCCAAAATGGATCCCACTTGAAACAATACTGAGTAGTGGAAGTTCCCAAATGCCCTGGCTTAATTCCCCTATAGTATAAATACCCCCTTGGGGCTTCCTTGAAAAGAGATAGCTAGTCTAATAGCATTACCTTGATCAATAAAGGGATAAATAAATAAAATAAAACATTTACAGATAACTTTCCTTGGGTTTTCTGTAAATAGTAATCAGTCATTTGTAAACAGCAGTATCCTTGTTTTTACTTCCAAAATTCCTATCCTGCAAGATCTTTGTGTGGTCTTACCTCTGCTTGAGTTTCTATAACTAGAAAGAACAGAGAAGGTGAAAATGGGTAGCCCTGTCTGGAGTCCTTGAAAGAGCAAATACTGGAGAAATGTGGTTGTCTGTTAGTTGTGTTGCTGGTGGTACATTGTATAATGCTTGGACACTTGTTTTAACTGGGGGGATCCCACTCTGTCTGTGATATCCCTGATAAAGTTCCAATGAATGCCATCGAGCCTTCTCAAAGTCTATCATGAAGCTGGTTGAGGATAAAATTTCATCCATCCTAGGTAGAGAAGTACTGTGTGTAAATGATCTGTACTGGATTTGCCCTTTTACAAATTCCCTCTGAAAAATTGCCAGTAATTTTGGAATAAAAGGTTTAAGTCTAATTGTATCACTCAACTGTACAGATTTGTTTCAATGTTAATGAGGAAAACTGGTCTATAGCTTTCTACTGATGTGATGTCTTTCCCTGGCTTTGGGAGAACAATAATGCAAGATTCTCTAATTATTCTTTTTTTAACTCTACTCTATTTGTAGCTAGGGATTTCCATTGCATTATATACAGCTAAGTTCTGCAGTTCTGTGTGCTTATTTTATATTTTATTTTATCAGAAGCTAGGGAGAATAGTGCTAAGTGTGTATGGGTGATTAAAGAGTAAACATTTGTGCACACTCAATGAGTTATCATTTATATGTTGATTATAGGGGGAGAAGGCTTGGAAGATAAGCAAAGAGTGTATTATATAAAAATCCTTGCAATATGATCAAATTTGATTACGAACAGGTGGTTAGTACTATTGTGAATAAAGAGTAAAGTTTCTGAAGGATGCATTACTTTTGCACTGAATGTGCAAACCTAGTTGTAATGGTAAAAACTCATTATGGTCCACCATGGCATTTTTGCAAAAGTAAATCATTGTGTGTTAGCATCCCAAGTTCCTGTTATTCATGCTAATGATGGTAATTGCTATCCACACATTCCTTCAAATTCAGAGCTCAGTACACAAATCTACTATTTGTTCTTGTGGGATTCTGTAATACCTTCTAATTCAAACAACAGTGAAGATTGTTTAATTGTTACAGAAGGTCACTATGATGATATCCCTAACCCTGCACTGACCTAGCAACTCAGAATAAAAAATATGCCATAATTGCAGATGAACTTAACAGTTATTCCATTGTCTGTTCTCCAGCCTGTCCAAATCTCTCAAATCATCAGTGGTTAATTAGTCCATTTGAAAATGGCAATTCTCATAGGAATGTAAGAACACAGGAGTACAGGAGCATAGGAGCATACTAGGCAAGAAATCAAGGGGACCATAAGATGCCTATACACCTATATAAACATTTCTTGACACCATTTTCAAAGACGTAATAGTTTTCACTTCTCAGATTGAGAATACATGATAAACATAGTGTAAATCTGGTCTATCCATCCAGTTAGCAAGTCTACCCTTAAGGGTAGCCAAGGTAGTGCAGGTTGACCATTAGTGGTAACTTATTCCATAGGTTAGATATACGGCGAGTTTTGTTTATTTATTGGTACAGATTTATGTACTTAGTCCTTAGTGCAGGTGTTTGTGGAGCCACTGGTTTTGCAAAGAAATAGGACATCTAAAAGTACTGGGTGTTTTGTTGGCCGAAAAGGGAGAGTCAGGTCATTTCACCACAACCTGTAGGCTACTGAATATAAGAAGAGTCATGTTACTCCATCAGGGTAGTTGGAGGGTTTAATACTTTTCATTTTCTTGGTTAGATATCTTTGGGCCCTCACCAGTTGAATGATATGCTTGGAGTTGTGCACACCAAAGGGGGCATTGTATTCAATTATGGGTTTGATAAGGGAAGAGTAAGGTTGTAGGATGACTTCTTTTGATCATGAAGATATCATTTTGGAAATTGCCTGGGCCAGATGGAAGGATTTCTTGACTGTGGTGGAAACATAATGATCAAATGACAGAAAACCATCCACATACATGCCTAGGTCTCTTATGACTGTATCTGTCTGAAGAGGAATATCATTTATAACATATGTGGTGGGAACAACCTTTATGCCAAATGGTACTGTGCTGTAAGTTTTTCATTTAGTTTGAGACAGTTTTTGATACACCATGTATGCGCATATTCCAGCAGTTTTGTATCAGTGAATGATCAGATAATAGTGGCCAGTTTGTAGCCATCAGCAAACTTGATCAAACACATTTTTTGGATATTAGCTTGAATGTCTACAAAATAAATACCAAACAGGAGAGGGACTCAGAGCTGATCTTCATGACATCCCACTAGTTTAAAATTTATATTCAGAGAGGGAACCAGCAACTTTCACATGATCTGCTGCATAGCCAATTTGCAATCTGGCAGACAATGTAAGGGTTTACATTAAGCATGTCCACTTTTTCAATAATGCCAACATGAATGTTAGTATTAGAATGCCTTGGTCAGGTTGAGGTAACCAATGTACACAGAATAACCACTGTCCAAAGTGCCTGTAACCTTTTCAAAGAAGCTTGTTAGGTTCAGAAGACAGTACCAGCAGACAGGACCTGTCCTTCACAAAATAATCTGATCAGGATCTAAATCAGTTAAATTGCCTATGTCTATATAAATAAGTTATGCTATGATATGTTCCATAGCTTTGCATATAAGGCTGGTTAGACCGATTGGTCTATAATTACCTGGGTCCGTAGAGGGGCCAGCCTTAAGCAGGGAAGTAACAACAGCTTTTCTCCAGGCATCAGGAACAAAATCTATTGATGCACTGAGGTTGAACAGCTTTAGTAGAGGCTCAATTAGTGCATTCTTGGCACTGATGAGAATTCAGCGTGGTATTTTCTCTGGTCCAATGGAAGTATTATTTTAGCCTTTGACAGGGATTTTAAGACTTGTTAGAGGATAATTATTAGGGAAACAAACTTCTGTGGGATAGGATCAACAATGTGGCTAGGTAGGTAGGAAGGGTAATGCTACCATTAAATATGTCTGCTAATATATTACTTTTATCCTTAGGGTCAGAATGAGTGATATAATTATGGATGAGTTAATTGTTGTGTTGGAAATTATTCCTTAATTTTCCAAATAACTAAAGAAAACATTTGTAGCTTCCTTTGGAATCTAAAGCACCCTTACGTTAAAGTCTGTTTTATATTTTCTAATAGTATTTTTAAGTTCCTTGCTGGCATGTTTCAGTGTTGTCTTGAATTAGAGACATTGAGCATTACTATATGTGCAGGAAATTACAAAATGAATGTGCTATCCTGAGAGAAGTTAATACAGGAAAACAGTCCATCTCCAGTATATAAAGATAAGACAATGAAGGAATCAAAGTGCAAGATGCTGGAAAGCATATGCCAGGGGAATGTATTACATGTGCAGAAGAAGTGGTAGAAAAGAAGCTGTAAACAATGCTCAATGGAATTGAACCCAGCACTCACAAACAGGAATGCTTTATATGGTGCATTAGCAAGGGGAGCCACTGCAGCACTCATGGCACAGGATTAGAAAAACACATATCTGGGAAATGAAGCACATGTGCAGATAAATGGTAAAAGGGAGAATGGAATAAATTCTCAGGGAAACTGAACTCAGCGGTCAAAAACCTGAATACTTCATATCACAGCACTTAAGGTGCAAGATTAGTGAAACACATATCCTGGAAATGTAGGGCATGTGACGGTCTGCAAGCAAAACAGATATGACAGCAGATATGAATGACTTGGTGGCCGAAATGATGAGGCAGTTGTAATGATGAAGTACAAATTATTTTGTAAAGACACCAATCCATCAAAGGATTAGAAAAAAAGTATTAAATGTTTGTTTATGTGAAATTTGAGTGTGCATTGAGGCTTTGCTCATTTGTACAACTGATGGATTTTGCATCATTTCTGCAATTGGACATGGACTGCTATATCATTGTGATCTGTACTGACCATTGACATTGCTGTCTGGTAACTGTCGCACACAGAATGATGACTAGGAATTACATTGTCAGTCCTGGCATACATGTGTTGTGTTTGTATTCTTTTTAGTCTATAGCATACTTTGTCAATATAATTATAAGCCAGACTTTGATAAAGAAGGTGACACATGATAGCGCAAAAACATAAGCACGCCTGAATGTAACTGAAGCCCTACATATGCCCCTGATATGCTAAAGATATATGTATTAGCAAGTCATGCTACTGAAGTACTAACAGAAAGGATGACTGAAATACACATTTCAGAAGAGCAGAACACACAATAGCAGGACAACAGCATTTTACCTCATGTATTTGAACCCCAGAACATTTTCAAACATACATTCTCAAGAAGTGTGCATTAGCAAGGCATGGCAGTGGAGCCTTAATACAGAATATGACTGGAAACACATTTTAGGGTAACAGAGCACATGATCACAGGGCAAGAAAAATATTACCTAGGTTCAAACCACAGCTTTTTCTCATACATAGTGTACAGACTATGCTATTAGCATCTGAATCCTCACAACAAAGCAGATTGCAGAGGTGTGGATATATACATTTCACAAAAATGTTGGAACAGTGTGGAAGAGTGATATGTTGACTGTAGGAAACAAAACATCCTACAGTGGAATGAATTCCCACTTGTCATGCACTACATGAGTAGACTGAGGCATAGAAGATCTCACATACAAGTATCATGTTTAGCTCAGTTGATACTCAGATGGCACACAATCAGCACATAATAATTACTGTAGTCAGCATGCAATCAGCACATGATAATGACTGTAGTCAGTATGCTACACAGTTGACCATCATATATTTGACCCATGTCTGCATAACTAATATTCTCCATATCCCTATTTTATCCACAAACACCACAGAAGAAGCTACAGTAAAGAGTGCAGATAATCCATATTTCAAGGGAATGTTACAACATATAAAAAGAGAGGCTCTATCCTCCCCTTAATTTGCTGACAATGTACACATGAAATTGTGTGTAGAAAGACACATAGAAGGTGTGACAAATTAACTATTAATGTCAGATTTTGTAAGTATCGCCTGCTTTCTTGCATCATAACTCATTTCTGTTATAAAGAAGAAGCCATAGCCTTAGACTGCCCAAATAATTTTCCTCATTTTTGGCCATATGCTGAAAAGTATAATTTATCTGTGCTTATTTTAAAGCAATGAAGTGGCAAGTAACTGACCACCATGCAAATTCTATTGCTGATAGATAAGTTTTCTCAATGTTAACTCCACTTTTGGATGTGTACATGTTGTGTTAAAGTTAATGCTATTGTTTGTTGACCATATAATAATTAAAAATGAGTATCTATAAACAGCACACAAGAATAAGAGGATCAAACCCACCCACTACTTTAGTGTCAATTTTTACATCAATGACAAGCTGTAACATACCCTATACTTACTCTTATTAATTATATGTATCAATTCTATTTTATGTAAGGTATGGACTGATTGAAAGACTTTTATACCTCACTGGATTCAAACTCCTGTCTATTTAAATTACACTCTGATAGCTATAGATGCCAGAGAAAAAAATATACAAGAGTTGTCAAAGAGAACCCATTTGAAGGGAAGTTGCCAATAGTGTGTGAAATGAAAATGAACAGTGTTAAACAGATTATAGCACTCTGGGGATCTCCTGTCAAACTGTCACATCAAATTATTTTCACGTTCAGATAGCATAAACATTAATAGAATTTAACCCCTGCCTCACAGAGCCATTGACATGTGCCCTGAATAATGGTGCCACAGAAGAAGTTATACAGCATTTCTCTGAAGGAAAACATTTGAAGGGATGTAACCAACAGTTTCAGTAAGAAAAACGTTTGACTGAAATTGGTCCAGTGGGATCAGTGTCCTACCCAGTTAGCAAATTCAAAATAAAATAAAATAAAATAAAAGGAGCCTTGCCACTCAGAGAATTAAAACATGCCTTCTGTCAAAAACAGAGTGCTCTCGCTTACTTCATTTCTGGTCAGCAGTTACTTATTTTATGAGACTCATTGCTTTGCATGCTACTATAACATACACCTTACTAGATTCAAACCCCTTCCTAGATATCTCACATTTGCTTGACCTGCGTTCTAGCCACTAATACCACAGAAGAAGTTGTACAGCACTTCTCAGAGAGCATGCCTGTTAATAAAGTGATGCAACAGTGTGTAAGACTGTGGTATGAGGAATGTTAAAGTCACTGCATTAGTTATGGTCAAAAATCTCAGCATACCTTACTCACAAGTGCAATATCAGATCAACAGTACAATGAGACATGGCAGCTGTTACAGTTAAAGCAATGATGTCAGCTTATGCTTATATCATTATTGTTTTATATTGCTCCTAGTGGTGTAGCTAGAGTTTGTGCCACCTGGGGCTGTCTTTGAGTTTGCCGTTCCTCCCACTCATAAAATCATGGTCAAATGGGGCCCACCCATACACAGCTCTCCCCCCTGCAGCCAATCAAGTGTCCCATTACTTGGCTATTTCTCCCCATTTACCTTAAACACTGTAATGTGCATACTGTTTAATGCTTTACTTCTACAATGATTATTTGGATTTCATTTACAAGTTTTATTTTAAATTTTATAGCACAAACACTGATGGACATCTGCTAAACAAAGCAATACAGTCTCACAATGAAAACAGACTTAGCATTAAAATTTCTCTACCCTTGAAACTCACATTCATTGAAAAAGCATTGAAACCCACATTCAAAGAAAATGCATCTAGCCACTGGCAGATAAAGTTTACCTTTGGGCTGTTTTCAAATTATAGGCCTCTTTCACACTTATTTAAGACCATGCAAACATGCATGCATTCTTTGATTCACCTTCCTGACTGTATTAAATTATATTTCTTGTATAATACAGCACACGTTAGAGCATGTTTTAGATGTATTGTTTTGAATATTTTTCCCGTAAGCAATGAAACAAAATATAAGAACTAATAATTACAAAACTGCCCACTTCAGAACATTTCATCATAAAAGTCTACTCAGACATCTGCCATTACAATCCACCAATATCAGTAAATATGCACAATCTCTGCAGAAGTAAAAGCCATCTAAATAATTCCACATTAAAGATATTGGTAACTGATGAAAAGATTGATGCTAACAAACAACTACATATTTCATTGTTTCATTTACAAATAAAATGCCTGTTGCCCTTGAAGAATAAATTGCCTATGTTACATTAAAAAATGATGTACTAGTAATATTGCAATAGGGAATGGATGGAAAACTGAAAACAGGTTCATAGTTACTACATATCTCCTCCAGAGGAGGACATTCTCAAAACTACAGCATCTACCCCTTTAAAGTACAGTATCAGCAATCCATCTATATACTACAGGAGTAGAACCCACAAGCCGTCTGCATCAAAAACAAGCATACTACCTGTTGTGCTACTCACAATGCAAACAGACTTGGCATAATCAGCACTAAACTTTTCTTCCCTTGAAGCTCTCAGCTCCTTGTAAAATCCACTTGACATTCAACTATATCTCTTAACTTTGCAGCACAAGAAATCTGGAAAAAGCCAAAGTTTATTGGGGCGGGGATCAAAGGCCCAAAACCAGGGACACATTTTAAACATTGTTTGTGTAATCTTAGAAAGTTGCCAGAATAAAATATTTTGTGTTACCATGCATTTCCTGAAAGATAGAAAGACTGAAACTTAAATGACTATCATTATTTAGTGAATTCAGTTCTCGCTGATTTGCCAGAAAACCACAAATTTTAAGAGGAAAAGACTATGAGCCAAACATTCCAGACATTTTCTGAAAATCTGGGCAGTTGAGGGCAATGAACTCAACTCCTTGCATCACAATGAAGCAGAGCAATAACAAGAAACAGAGCAGCAAAACAATGTACTGTTTTAAAATTGTGCTGATGGAACAGGATGTCTGTGTGACAATGGAGGCAAAGACAACATGAGACCGGACCTGAAGAACAGGATGTGATGTTATAGGACTGTTGAAAACATTGTGGGACCATTCAAAACAATGAGTAAATATGACAGTCCCAAAAGTGCCGCCTGGGGTGGACCACCCCTCTCACCCCCCCCCACCCCAGCTGCACCACTGATTGCTCCTTGTGGGTAATCTCATTTATGCAACAGTCACCAAACATTAGTGTGACTGAAGGATTTTTCTGTCTTTTTGCCAGGAAGTAAGAACTGTCAGTTATAGTATTATACCAACAGCAAAAAAATGCTTTCTGCCACCTGTAACTCAACATTTGATCACAGAAAAATTGATATTATATTTGGAACACTCATGTCATCTCTGTGATATTATAAATATGTTACTTAAGTTAGAAGTGTGCCGTTAGTGTACACTATCTGTATGTGTAATAGTAATTCAAGGTACACATTGTTGCAATTAAAAGCATGGTTGTCTAAGTGATATTCTCCAGATCAATACATTACTGTCTGAAAAAAAACACACAGTTGAGGGGAATTTTCTAAAGGAAAATCACAAAGGTGATGAGATAGGCCCTGGAATTCATTAATAATCGTGTAGGTGCTGTGCTACACCTTCATGACATAAACATGTTAGTCAATGAGCAGCAGTGCTAATTGAATATGCAAGCTGCTCATCATGCCTATATGATGCAAGTAAATTTTCATGGGCAGCAATACTGTTTGTGGCCATAGGATGGTGCTTGCAAGCATGAGAACACAATGTAAACAAAACGGCTCGCATATTGGCAATGCTGAGATACTGGCATATGCTGCAGCTTGGACATATTTAGGGGAAGTACAGGGAAACAATACAGAATCAGGGGAAGTGAAATGGGGGAACTGGTACACTAAACTGTGTTATAATGAATAATTCATGTTGAAGAGGGAAAATGTTTAAAGTGTAGACATATAAGTAAAAGTGACGAAACTGTATAATAAGCATAACTGACATAAATGCTGCAGTACTGATGTAATGATAAATAATGTCAATGACAATACCTCAGTTACACACTCAAATAAAGACAGACATGATATAAAGGATATGATAGGGACATAAAGCTCTAACAAAGTGGAGTGAAAATTTCATATATGTGTTAAATAAAAGCTGATGAGATAAAAGTAAAAGCAGACGATACTTTAAGGGATGAATGCATATAATTCAGTTCTTGCATATGAGATGAATATACAGGGAATTTATGTATGCTAGCTGACAGCACCACTTTATTATCCATTTCACCATCTATACACAAGAACAAAAGGGCCTTACAGCTGTAATGTCAGGTAAATCAGAAATAGACATGCCCCCAGATTTAATAAACTCTGTGTAGGAATAGTGTAAGTCCTGCACAGAGTGTACTGTGGCCGTGTCTGCAGCTCCCCCTCAGCAGCACACTTTGTATATTAATGAAGGCATGCTAGTGAGAGAGAGAGCCATGTAACATGGCACCGAATCAGTGTAGAAAGTGTGTTACAGTGTCTGCAGATGAGTAACACACTCCCAACACTATTTAAGTGCCAGGTGGCATTTAAATAATAATGTGAAAGCATTCAACTAATTTTTATTTATTTATTTATTTATTTATGTATTTATTTATTTGTTTATTTATTTATTTTGTGTGTGTTTGCGCAGCATAGTACTTAACAATAGTTACATGCCAGACATCTAAAAATAGAAAGCAGATGCATTTATTTAGTTAGGAAAGGTCATGTTTAAGCATAGCTAAGTAGGTTTGCATGGAACAGCGCAGTGCTCAGCAATGCTTAAACATACCTAGACAGCTATATAGAAATGTATAGCGCTAATCTCCATATTTTTGGTAGCTGAATGGTTGGAGTTACAGCTTCATGTGCAATATGTGCACAGTTCAAATACAGGCCATTCCGTTTTTACATGCAATAGGGAAATACTATAATTTTTTTTTGTCATGTATACATTGACATTTGTTAACTAGGTTTGCACAGCTAGACCAGAAGCCTATTGTTATTGGAGACCTAAGGATAAAAGCCCCAGTTACACACAAGTGTCCAATACATTAAAGTTACACTCAAAGATACCGTAGTGAAATGCATATGTTAAGGAGATATAACGTAAAATAGATACACATAATAATAAAGTATCATTAATGAACAATTAGTTTCTATAATTTTTTTTATGTTTGAAAAACTCTAGTTTGCCCACAGCTAAGCCAAGTCAAGCAATGCTTAAACGGGACTAGCTTTAACAGTACTTAGCAATGTGCAGTCCCACTTAGCTGGTTTGGACACTGCTAAACAATCCCAGTTTAATCAGTCCTCAGCTCAGCTAAGCGAGTTTGTGCACCATTAAACATTGCTAAGCATCCCCTGCCTAAGCACTGCTCAGCTGAGCTCAACGAGTTTGCATGGTGGTAAGTTGAGCTGAGCATTTTTAAAAACAGCCAATGGTGCCAAAGGGTGGGAAAACAGTCTTATTTATGTGCAGTAGGTGGGAATACACCCAGAACCTGTTGGAGTTTGATCACTGCAGGAGCTATGACTGGAGTTAGAGATGGTGCACACTTCCAGGTGCGGTGCTGGGGTATTTTGGTGTCCAGGGTCATGGTTGGGCTCCTTGTGAAAGACCATGGTGACTGACTGCTGCAGGGCCAGTACCAGGGCTCTGAATACAAATCAGAGGCCTGGGACCAGCTGGCACGTGACCTCACCACTTCAACTGGCATCCCCCGCACTGGTGAGCAGGTGCATCATCATTTTGATGACCTGAAGTATAGGAAGGGGGGAGGTCTTGGCCCAGTGGATCCAACGCACTCAGGACCACAATGCCCCAGAAGTCTGTAAGTACAGAAACCATTGATTTACCAAATTCTAGCATGAATATCTGATAGACAGGTACACATAATAGTGTGTTTCCCTCCACAGCTGCAGAGGAGAGGGCTCAAAACCTGGAGGCACATGCAGGGAGCATGGCCAGGATGCAATGAGAGTGTGGTGAGTACAGATATATTCTGCAATATATCGTAATCTAATTAAGAAAGAGTACAGTAGTAACTGCCAGTAGGTATAGTCTGTTGTGAGTGTATTGCAATGAATGTGTTCATAGACCTGGACCGATATAAGTGAGTATTGCCAGGTACAGTTCAATATAGATGAAAGCATGGAACACACTAATGTTATGGAAATAAAGTTAATACTGCATTACTAATGTTTGGGAATAACATATGTATACTGTATTAATAATACATGTTCTGGTAATAAAGTTACACCAGCATTGAAAATGTGAAGGGAATAAATTGACTGCATTCCTAATCTACAAGAAATACAGTACAACTGCAGTCAGACTTGTGAAGAAATAAAGGTAGTACTGCATAGATTGTGTAATAACAGCTGTCTTCCAACGCCTGCATTATTTAAAGTATAGAACAATAAAGATTGTCAGATGTATACCAATCACTGTGTCAAGTCACCCTCAATAAATCTGTGTTCTGCCAATTGTTAAGTGTATTATGGGCTGTTGTTCAAGAAACTGAATAATACAGGTGCTGTGAAGTAAATACAGGTATAACACCATGAAGTGACTGAAGGCTGGCCAATAAAGAACTGTTATGCTGAAGTGTAAATGTGGAGCTGTACTACAAGATATAATGCAATATTATATTTCTTCTGCACTAAGAAATGAACCTAGAGTAGTACTGTCTAAGGTATTATAGTGTGTTTCTCTCAGGATTGTCTTGTGTTAACCTTCGCATTTCAGCTATATGCATCCCTGAATGTAGGTAGGCTGATGCAAGCAAGTATGAAACTGTAATAGCTGTAGACTACAAATATACCATCTTCAAACGTGTATGGGTCAGGTAGACAACCCAGCACCCTGATATGGTCTGTACAGATCACATATATTCCAATCCACTAAGGGTTAATTGCGTATGCCTGCATTCAAAGTATTAATACACAGTTCACTTACTATCTCTATCATGCATGAATCTCATGCATGTATGTTCAACTGCCACTGCTGTGCTGTGTGACACTCTACCTGAATTATCAGGTCAGACTTTGTCACCAGGTGAGCTTTAGGGACATATCACTCAATCAACACACAGCAGTGGCCAGTAGCTCAGTTTGGTAAGCAATATATATGTTATTCATTTTGCCACTCAGACCAGGGTATGAATCCAGGGACAGGTACTAAGTTATATTTATAGTAACAAACAAGTAGTACTATTTATAGAAACAGTTATGTATCATTAACAAATATTCTCCCCACAGAATTTATAGGTAATAAATGTCTGTAGTAGCTGTATGAAGGGTATATTAATGTCTATGTCCAGATGTACTAGTGTGTACACAGCATTGCTCATCAAGGAGATACGACTCCATTAAATAAAATGACATAGAGTACACTACTATTCCAACTTAAGACAAATTAAATGGTCTATTGTTGGTATAGCTGTATGCCTGGTATGTCTGTGAATGTCTGCTGATAGTCTAACCCCATGCCTGCCAATGACAGCAGGATAAGTGTAAACTCTCTGTACTGTGCACGATACATGTCTCTTAAGTGTCACACTGTCATGGATAGTGATCACTGCTGCCAAAAACCTTGGACACAGATATAAACCCAGTTGAAGTATGCTAGTAGCACACTCACACAACATCAGTGCAGAGTACACTTTGGTAGTCATATATGTTCCCCTGACATGTAATAGTCCCCTGTAGTTATGTACCTGTAGGTGTTACAGCTTGGCCCATACCATCCCATCTGGATAGCTTGAGAGGTATGTACATGCTACAGAAACTATAGGGCACTTGTAGACATAAAGTAAGGGCAGACCTGTAGAGTATTGAGCAGTACTGTTGTGAAAAATATAGCCTATACAGTTGGTAATGGAATGACTTTCTCCCCCCCCCACCCTTTATCTGCATCACAAATTATTATTCTTATACTACAAGTATGGTTCCATTTTCACATATTTTGTTCTCAAAGCCTAATGTTGGGCCTTGTGTTGTATTATCAGTTATATGTTACAATTGCTGCATACTAACATACCTTGTTGAAATACCAATGATGTAGGCCTTTTGCCATAACTGTTACTGGCATGCTGTTACAATAATGACTGTTATTCCTTTTATGCCTGTGTTCTGCATGCTATGCAATTCTGTTCTTCTGGGTTAATTGGAACACCCATGCATGCTGTTATAACTATCGTTGACATGTTCTGTTCATGACTAGTCAATGCACTTTGGACAAATCTCAACACCATAGCATGATTGGGTAGGCCGGTTCCAGTGGATCCACCTGTCCAACCTCATCTGGCCATGGCACAGGGTTTCAGCACATCTGAGACCCAACCTGCAGCTGTCCCCTCCACTGGTCCTGCACCATCTATGGGCTGAACCACCTCAGGGGATGGGGCCTGTCCTCCCCTGGGTGCGGGCACTTTGAAGGACTAGTCACCTGGCAACATTTTCCATGCATGGTGTGCAGGGTTATCCAGCGTGATTTGGCTGAGCAACTGTGCCAGATCAAGAGCAGACTGGTACACCTTGATGGGCAGGCCAGTCTTGGCTCCCACTCCCCAGCACAGCCACCTTTTGGCTGTGGGAGGGGAGCTCAGTCCCACTGTTGCCATCTGGGGGCACTTGGTCCTCCAATTCCCAAACACCCTCCTTGTCCAAGGTGTTTACCCACCTCATGTGTCATACATTGTACCTGTCTGCTGTCTTGTCTGTCTTGTCTGTCTGCAAATGCAACTTCTCCTACTCAACTTACCTCCCCAAATGTACCTACAATCCTTCCCCAACATTCCACTCTCTCATTAAAAAAAAAGGTCATCTGTCCCACAAAAAAAATATATCGCCCCATACATAGATCTCCATTTCACCCCCACGTACACTGCCATCAATCATCTGAGCAATTAATCAACAAAGTTATGTCACCCACACCCCTCCCTGTGGGATGTGAGGCTCCAATTTCCAAATTGTCCACAACATGCGCAGCTGTTGCTGTACAAGAAATGGAGAGCTATGGCCCATTCATACACCCATCCTGCACATCCATACCTGCCTTTCATATTGTTTTCCCCCCTGTTTGGTCTCATTTCAGCACTTTCCTATCACCCATTGTTTTCTTTTCTTTTTTTGGAAATAGTGTGGGTTTAAGTGGGATTAAGCACTGTGCCACATTGTGGCATGTCACACAAACCCACTTAAAACTGCTTTAATCACCTTATCTGACTCTGACACTGTTATGCACATCAATAAAATTATCACCCCTACCAAGTCTCAAGCCCAGGACCCTCTGATCTATAGCATAGTGTATTAGCACACTTGGCCAACTCAGATCTGGCATTTTCTATACATATATCATACATTGCACTGATGTCACATCAGCAAAAATGTTCACCACTGCCAAGTACTGAACCCAGCACCCTGTCAACTAGGGCATGGTGCATTAGCCCACTAGACCAACTCAGCTCTGCAGAATAATTGGTATTTCTATAAATATATCATGCATTACACTGATGTCACATCAGCTAAAAATATTCACCCCTGCCAGTCATTGAACCCAGCACCCTATCAACTACAACACAGTGCATTAGTCCACAAGGCCACTCAGCTTAAATAAATGCTGTTGTTTTTACAAAGATATCCTGATTGCCAGTTACACACTACTTCTATATATATTGGGATAAATGACAGTGTACTTGGGCCTGTGATGCAGACACCAAACCAGTACATAGCCAAATACATGTTGATGGATATATGAGAGGTTTACGATATCAGGTAGGGCTGACAACTGCACAGACTGTTGCAAAATATCCACAGTTGTGCCACCTACTTATGTCAGGGTTGTCATAAACCCTATTCTGTGTGTTGAAGTACTGGCAATTCAGTGCAGATTGAGATCACAAAATCGTGACAGACATGTCAGTGTCACACATCAAACCCATCCGAACACACATATTCATGCCTATCCTGTGTAACAAACTGTATGCATGCACATATGTCTTGCAATTACACTCACCATAATAATGACTCAGTAGCTCTATCTGTAACATTCCTAGCATATGTGACATGTGGACACCCACAGTCGTGGCCCACAGTCCAGTCTGTTGCATGACAACTACATGCTTGTCAATACAACATAAAAATAACTGAGCCCTGCAATGTTTAGCAGAACTGGTTGCTGCTGCCGCAGTCACTAGCACACACAGAAGCACATCAAAGGTCTGTAGGATGGGACACATGTCAAAAATATGAATATGTGTCCTAAATGTCATCTACCACTCTCTGGATGGCACTATTACTTAACATGTGTACCAGAGGCACATGCGTCACCTGAACTGTTATGGTTACCCTCACCATGGCTATGCTGTGACAACAGAGCTGACAATGCTCCCTCACTGACATATACAGCTTGCAATCCCCCAATGTGGTCACAATCCCCAGTATGACTCCTGGCTAGAATGCAGCAGCTGCAGCCGGTTACAAATGCAGTAGTGTGTTCAGCTACCTGCTACAGACTTACCATACCTACCAAACACCTAGAGCAGGGCATCCATACAACACCCATACATAAAGGGTTTGGGAGAAATGGTCAGGTGACAGGGACATGTGTCACATTCTCCCCCTACAAACATACACCACTGATAGACCAGTGTCAACTGCAGCAGTATGTACATTCAGATAAAAATGATGTACGACACTCATATCTGCCTGTCTCGTTACTGACCCCAACACACATTGTTAAACAGTAAACTGCCACAGAATCAGACAATCTGTTAACAATGAGCAACCATAGCATGCAAAACTGTGGACATACCACATCAATCCAAAAAGTGGACAGTATTTCTACCTACCCTCTCTGATGCTGCCCACACCTCGATAATGTCCTCCTCACAGGCCAGGAAAATGGCCAAGGCCTGCATGAAGGCCTTAATTGTAGCACTGTTTTGCAATGACATTGGCTAATGAAAATGCCACCCAGCTGTTCTGGATGCTACTAGCAAGTGTGAGTCACAGATAGGTGCCTAGGCAATCACATGTTCATGAGCATTACCTACAAAAGGCAAGCTACTGCCTATGGTAAACAGGTCTGTGACTTTCTTCATGAAGATGGACCTCGCTTTCCTAGGAAAACTACCACTGGATTTCTGCTTATGAAGAAGTAGAGCACTATACCAGGTATGTCATAGAATTCCCCATGTAATGGAATGCAGATGGGGGGATGCAGTCATGGAAAATAGGAATTGCAACAGTAGGTCTCAACAATATATCTCAGAATGACATGTTGCTGTTAGTCAGCTGTCAAGCACCTATAATCTTCCCTTTTGGCCTGTCTGCAGTGACATAGATTGCAGCTCTGTCCCCTGAGTCCCCCCAGCAATGGTCAGCACACATACGAATGCTACTGGACTGTCTGTTGTACAATAGTGGCAATAAGCAGTGGTGTATACACTACAGCTAGTATGTCACATCATGTACTGTCAGTGATCCCCACTCAGTCTGTGAATGTCATGCAGGCATAGTTCAAACATTGTCCAGGTGTCCCTGACTGTTGCTGACATATTATGGCTAGGTCACTGTGTAGTCCATACCAGTATCTCATTGCCTGACAGCTAAGGCTAGCATACCTGGTGACCCTCTGCACCCCTGCAGCAAGACAGCTGTTATAGGTAGTAGTATGGGGGGGGGCACTGGCTCCACCTGAGCACTAGTGTATACATATTGAGCATACAATATAAGGGAATGGATACAGTACCAGATATTAATGTGCCATTTCTGTGTTCTGAGGGATATGGCATGCCACAGACATATTCTCCACAGTCTGGGAACAACCATTACATATTGTCCAACTGGTTTCCAGACATCCACATTTGTCTGGCAGGGGGTCCGCAAATATCAAGCACATGTACACATTCTGCAAACATCTGTGTACTGCAGATGTTGGACACCTATGAGGAGTAAACCCTACACCACATCTGCACTGCTCTCAGTTATGTGTAGCACAAATGTCGCTGGAATGTCCACTTACACTTGTAGTACCACTCACCTATTTGTCTGATGGTGGCTGTGTGACATGGTACTGTAACGTTGCCCATAGTGGACACACCACAGTAGATGGCCATGATGGTTGTGGACACATAACAATACAGTCTGTCACAGCACACAGGCCGTAACTGGTAAACCTAGGATCATATCAGGTTACTAGGCTATGGGCCCTGAGCATCCATAAGCCTAGGCCAGATGTTAGCCCATTTGTATGCAAGGCAGCACTTGATGCCCCAGTCCAACAGGGATGCGGGTGATATCCCATGGGTGTATGTGCTGTTAACCATCCAGTTATCCATGTTCCGCTTGCATAGGTGTAAATAGCTACCCTGCCTGATGTGGACAGGGTGTCCATTCTACAGCAGGGTGAGTGTGTGGGACTCACATCTGAGTCACTGACAAACCCATTTGATGTCACACACCAGGTTGAGGGCGTGTGTGTGGGTTAACTGAGTGGATCTTCAGTTGGACTAGTGCAGCAGTCCCAACAATGTGGAGTCCATGATTTCCTTGTATGCCATACAGAGGTCACCTCTGAGGAGTATGTATGCAACTGGGTAGAGGGATGGGCTTATAGCCTATCTGGGTATGGTAGATGTTTGAGACCCTGGTATTCCCTGGTAGGGAACCTCTGTGATGTCCCCAGCTGCTGCATGTACTGTGTGAGGTGAATGATGAATGGGACATTATACTCAGTAATGGGCCTTATTGGGGGAATACAAGGATGTTATGACCCCATGTCCCTGGATGACATACCCCTATGTATGAGGTGGGCCATGTAGAAGGTTTACCTTACAACATAAGCAACATGGTGGTGACATGTCATGTTGCCATCAACCTGTGTACACAGATCCCTCACAACTGATTGCGTGCCTAGGATGTTGTTAGTACTGTGATAATATGTGGGGACGTCAATCTCCCCAAAGGGGTTGACACTGCATTTCCTGGTATGCAGCCTTAGGCCATGTTTCTGGCACCAGTCATGTGCCTGCTTTAGACCCTCCTAGGCAAATGTTCACATTCATAGGGAATCCGGTGATGGCACACAGCATGCAGTCATCTGCAAACATGTTCGGCCATAGGGCAATGGTTGTGCCCTGCACCTCTGAAGTTTACATCACACAAAACAGAGGCCTAAACACAATACAGCAGGTTACGCAGCTAGTTATGGGTCAACTGCTTGAGGTGGATTCCCCTATGTGAATTAGGTGGGTCGTGTCAGCATGCCATTGTACTACCACTCTGGTAACATATGTTGCGGTACATACTTGGGAGCGTATATCTATTATAGCCAAGTGGGTTTTACTGTCAAATTCTTTGTCCAGGTCAAGGTAGGCAGTATGCACTGTCACCCCCCCCCCATAGATTTGGTGACTGTGTCAAAGAGGTCATCCAAGTCTAAATATGCATGCTGGATTGTGTGGAGGTCACCAATGTCCTTGTTAATGAGGTTCACTATAAACTGTGCTATGGTCTTGCAGATCAGCCTAGTTAGGCTGATGGGTGTATAACATGACAGATTGGTAGACACCTTAGTGTAAAGGAGTGACAGTGGTTGTCCTTCACACAGGTGGAACAAAAGTGGTAGTTAGGTCTCCTTTGAATATAGTGCCTTATGGTGTTGCAAAGTCATGCTTGGGGTCATGTAGGATGTTTCCTGTGATGTGATAGGCTCCCATGGTGGCTGTATACCATGACTTTCACATGGCAGTGGTGACCTTTTCCCTACATATAGGAGCAGGGTGCAGGTACTGGGGGCATCTCAATGTACTGATGGGGAAACAGGGGGTGAAGCCTACACCGACTCTGTCAGGCATCAAATATACTAGACCTACAGCACTGGTATAGCTGGTGTCGTTGACCACCACAAGTGAGCAGATTCAAGTGCTTCCTATGATGTTGCAGACATATGTGCAGAAGGGGTGATGATTATCTGTAGTGGATGTCGACAAAGTAGGCTCTGGGTTTGCTGTGCATGTTTCCAAGATTGATCCCATTCGCTTGTTCCTGCTAAGGAGACATTGCTACAAAATGGGCTCCTGCTCCTACTTTGTCTCAGATAGTGGTATTAGCGCTTTCGGAGTGGTCGGTGCATCTCCTTCATCAGACAAGGAACAAAGTAATTAAGCAACTTTTTATAGAAAAGTAAAGTAAAACTAATAATTCAATCAAGAAAACCAATTACACTAAACATTTCTTAAAGAATCCTTAAGACCACTCTTCCGTATAAAAACAAAACGGCAACACAACTTCATGACAAGTCAGCAACATCGCTAAATGCATCACAATATATCAAAAAATATATTGTATATGTATTTTAAAACAGAAACAATATATTATTGCCATTACAAACTTTTAAAATTTAAACTGTCTCATGTATTTTAATATAAGTACTATGGTGTTATTAACCGGAAACCTCATTAACTAAATCGTAACTGGTAAATAACCCAAACACCCAAATATCCTAAAGATACAAATTGAAACAGAACATAATGCAATATACAATGTAATAAATGTAACATCTAGAAAACCCTTTAAGGGGAACATGTGAATGTAAATATACCTACTAAATCAAAGCATAGCTAGCTGTTAGTTAGATATTAATAACTATCTTGCTATACAAGTAACATAAACTGACTATGTTGTTGTAAGAAAGATGCACAGACAACATGTTGTGTGCCAATAAAGCCAAGACATCAATTTTGACCTAATGTGACTATCTTTGTAAGACAAGGTATTTAAGAATGCTTCTCATGGAAGCATATTCATTGAGCCCTGGATAAATATAAGCTGCTGTGCTAATCTGCCAAAAGACTTCTTCCATTTCCAATTGTAGTTGCCAAGGTCCACCTCTTAGATCAGTACTTATGTGTTTTAATATAGCAAATTTAAACCTATGTTCAGGGAAATCTATAATGTGCCTAGCCAGGGCGTTAGTTGTATCCTTCTTATTGATGGCATATTGATGCTCATAAATGCGCTGCTTAAATTTCCTTTCAGTTTTCCCTATATAGAAAGCCGCGCATTTTTCGCAACAGGCTGAATATACCACTGCTTTGGTCTCACAATTATACCTGCCATTAATTTTATATATCTTTTCTCTGATCTTACCCCTGGCATCTAAGCTTACATACCTACACTGTTGACATGCCCCACATCGGGACAAGCCACAGTTCTTCCCATATGTTACACAGTTCTTACTTTCAAGAATTACTTTAAGGTTAGCTTCTTTTCTATACGTGATTTTAGGTTTTACTCCAAATAAACTAAATAAATGGCTAGCCTCCATAATAAGAGCCCAATTTTTATTAAGCATCTCCCTTATTTGTAAGTGATCTAAACAATAGGTACACAAAAAACTGAACTTAAACATTTGTTCACTATCCTTTGTCCTAGAATGGTGTTGATTCCCTATTTCTTCCGCAATTTGATTGTTATTGTTTGGCAAATGTGGTTAGAAATAACCTATTTGGCGCTTATAGGTGACTTCAGAGGTAATATTAGCTATCATAGCCAAGGGATAGCCTCTATTGGTAAACATAGACCCCAAAACTGCACATTCTTCTACAAAATCAGTCTCATCAGAGACCATCCTAGCTGCCCTTACCATCTATCCCTTCACTACAGCTTTTTTCTGATGGTAGGGATGACAGCTAGTAAAATGCAGGAAAGAGTTGGAGTAAGTAGGCTTTCTATATATGGTGCTTTTATACTTAGAGTTAGCCACGTCCTTAACCAGGTGGATATCCAAAAAGTTGATATTACTCTCCTGTAAGGTGTAAGTAAAGTTAAAGAAGTCAGTCATAAGGGAAATACTAGTAATAAAAGTCGGAACTAGAACACTAGGCCCTTTCCAAATCAAGAATATGTCATCTTGGTAATGAGTGTACCAAGTGACATTGTTCTGAAATAAGGCATTACTAAATAGTAGGGTTTTCTCCCAATGTGCCATTATGCAATTGGCAAAACTCCCTCCACAGGGTGACCCCATGGCCACCCCTGTTTTCTGGAGATATATTTGTCCATCAAAAAACGTGTAGTTATTGGTTAGTACAAGCTCCAAGAGGGTTTCAACCAAGTAAATGGTGTTATTATTCATCTGCCTACATAACATAAATTCCCTAATCCAGTCAAGACCTAAACTTTGAGATATAACAGTATATAGGTCCCTCACATCAATTGTGAGGAACCAATAATCTTGATAAAAAGGAATTTTATTTATGTCATTCAGAAAGCTCCAGGAATCCTTGCAAATCTGGGACTCTTGTTCGACTAATGGCCTTAAAACGCTGTCAATATACTTGGCACACTCATAAGATATGGAACCGCGCCCGTCAACAATGGGTCTAAAGGGAGGGTCCTTAGTTCTCTTGTGAATCTTAGGTGTGCCAAATAAAGCCGGTAGTCTAGGAGCAATCATAGTCAAATACTGATGCAGGTCAATATCAATAATACCTTCCAGAAAAAGGTCATCCAATATCGACTTCATTCTTTTGTAAGCCGTGTTTACCTCACTCACACTAGCTACTACATATGCCCTAGTAGTAAGATGTTTTTTCATGTTTTCAACGTAGGTGTTCTGATCCATAAAAACAAGCCCACCCCCTTTATCAGGTTTCATCACCCTTATGTTACATTCACGTAACAGATTCATAAAGTCACATTGGTCTCTAGTGATGTTAATATTAGAATACTTATTAGAAACATTATTGGCTACAATAGCCCTTAAATCAGTCTCACGCATCTTTTCAAAAGCATTTAAATTAGGATGTAGTGGTGGATTAAAAAGGCTTGAAACCTTAAGGGAGGTAGTGAGGGTAGACTTCCCCCCCATGAGCGCATTCAGATTCAATTTATGAACGAACAGTTTCAAGTCAATTATAGTCTTGACAAGATCCATGTTGGTGTCAGGAACAAAGGACAGGCCTTTGGAGAAAAAATCCACCATTTCTTGAGTTACATTTAAAATGGTGTAGTTGTAAATTTTAAAGTCCCCTTCAGAACTAAAAATTATTCGGGGGTCACCAACATGGTGTTGGTTCATCTCCTGTATTGCTTCCTCCTGTTCCTCGTGTTCCCTTGATTCCTGTTCATCTTTGAATTCGCATGTTGACCATTCCGATTCCTTGGAAAACCCTGTTGATGACTTGTACTGGGCTGGCTGTTATTATTGGGAACATCTTGTTGTTGAGAGTAAAAGTTATTGCTATGGGCATTGTTATTGTTGTTATTATTGTTATTATTTAGTCTCTCACTGTGACGGAGAGGCTGTGCTTCTTCCATGTGAGTGTTAGATTCTCCATTATGGGGGCTATCAGCATCCTCTTGTATATTGTCGCTAAATCCTAGGGGGACCTCATTAGAAATAGTAGACTGTAAAGTGGAAGGTGGATGAGGATATGCTCTATTGTTGGCATATTCATGCGTATCTCTTACAATCTTTTTCTTTTTAATACCCAGCATTTTTGCCATAGTGGCTTCAATGCTAGTAAAAATGCAGGCATACTCGTATTTATAACGAAGAAGTTCACAATCAAGTAGTTCAAGTTCCCCCTTTAGAATGTCAGCTTCAGATTTATACCGATTAATAAGCAAGGTTATAAATTCAAATCCCTGCTTATCAAATAAATTTAAAAGCTTGCGATGAAATTGTGACCCTTCTATCAAACCTACTGGGTAACGCCATTGTCGCAAGCCCTTAGGAATAAGTTTCTTATCCAAACATTCCTGCAAATAAGCTATTTCTAATTGTAGCTTTTTGCACCAAAACAATTTATGGTCAAAGTAATTTATTAAACAAGTAGTGTTACTCACTGCCAAGTCCTGCTCCTGGGAATTTCCTCCAGTAGTTTCATTACCAAAAAATTTGTTGTTATTCAGAAAGTTCCCAATAGATGGAAAATAAGTCATTTCTACATCCTGGAAGTTATTCCCTCGGTTACTAGTAGCATTCTGCTGGGAACTTGGCCCTTAGCCAGCCTGAATAACATTAAATACAGTATCTTGCCCAGCTAGAGTGCTGCTAGATGCAGCGGCATTAACTCCAGAGGCAGAGGAATGATTTTGCCCTGGTATAATATGTTGGCTTGTTTGGCTGCTAGACGAGCTCCTTAAAGCAGCAGTGTTGCCGATGAGTGGAAGAGAATCCATTCGTTGAGTAAGGCTGTCTACCCGGCCCAATAAAATTTGAATTAGGGCCGTTAAGTTACCTATGGCATTCACCTCTCCAGGTCCAGCCTTATTAGTATTATTCACATTGTTCGGCTCTTCTTGGGTAAAAGTGAGCCCTGAGGTGACGCTCCAGTCTCACTCGCCATATAGAAACAACAACAGCAAACCAAAGAGACTGACAAACTTGTAAAATCCACAAAAAGGAGAAAATGACAACGAGTAGTCACAAAAATAAAATTTCAAACTGTTTTATTAGTGCTTTCAGAGTGGTCGGTGCCTCTCCTTCATCAGACAAGGAACAAAGTAATTAAGTAACTTTTTATAGAAAAGTAAAGTAAAACCAATAATTCAATCAAGAAATCCAATTACACTAAACATTTCTTAAAGAATCCTTAAGACCACTCTTCCGTATAAAAACAAAACGGCAACACAACTTCATAACAAGTCAGCAATATCGCTACATCATGATATATCAAATAATAATATATTGTTACTGTTGCAAAATTCATATACAATATATTTTTTGATATACTGTTTCTTTAAGAAGACGACTCACCTATGTTGATAAAAAATTGAGACCTGTATTAGATAAATTACATCATGTTCTTAGAGACACTGAGCATTTCTTACATGATTTATATGAATACACTAGTCATGGTACCATAGAAGACGATATTTTATTTGTTGCACTTGATGTGGTTTCTTTGTTCACTGTTATACCAAATGAACAAGGTATAGATTTTTTAAGGGAGCTACTAATTAAAGTTGGAGCCCATAAAGCTAATGAAATAGTTTTGATACAGAAACTCATTGCTATTGTATTGTATAATAATGTCTTTCTTTTCAATGGACAAGCATACTGGCAGAAAAATGGTGTAGCAATGGGCAGTTCATGTTCGAATAGTTATGCCAATGCGGTAATGGCTACTTGGGAAACCCAATATATATTTAACGGGCCTTATAATTCCTCAGTCCTTTTTTATAGGAGATTTGTCGATGATTGCTTTATTTTATGGAAAGGCACTATTGATCAACTTATTGATTTTACTGATTTTTTGAATCAGACTACTAGTTTTCTAAGGTTTACGTTAAACTATTCACCCATAGGAATTAATTTCTTGGATGTTTTTATTGAAAGAGACTATAGTGGCAAGATTATTACCAAGATTTTCAGGAAAGAATGCAGAGTTAATAATTTGTTAGCTAGAGATAGTATGCATCCACAATATATTTTTAATAATGTTGCTCAAAACCAATTTTATAGAGCTTCTAGGCTAAGTGTTGAGACTAATGAATATGAGAGACAAATGCTTTTGACTAACTTAGAGTTAAAAGAGAGAGGTTATCAACAAACTATGGTGACCAAGAATGAAGAAGTAGTCAGACAATTAAGGCACACAAGAGCCAAACCCTATTTTTCTAGATTTACTCCCAAACAAACACACATGAAAGATCACAAGTTAAAGGTATGCATTCCCTATAACATAGATGTTGGTATGTACACTAACATCATCAATAAACATTGGGAGGTCTTGTTGACTGAACCCAGCATATCCAACATAGTAGGTCTCAAACCCCAATTCACTTTCAGGAATAAAAAGAATCTACGGAGAAGATTATGTGGAGTCAAAGAATTGAATAGAGAAAAAATAATGCCAGGTACTAAACCTTGTGGTAAATGTGGTCAATGCAGTTATATAGATAATTCTCTAACATTCAGGCATCCGGACACAGAGAAGCTTTTTGATGTTAGAGTTCATGCTACATGTGCAAGTACACATGTTGTTTACCTTGCTCACTGTACCACCTGCCAGCATTTTTATGTAGGTAAAACTGACCGTACATTAAGAGAGAGAATAAGGGAACATATATACCACATCAAAAAGAGATCTAAAGTTAATGCGTTGGCTAAGCATGTCAATATGATGGGAGACTCCCACAAATTCAAGTTTAAAGTATTATCTAAATTTCCTGAGAGTGATAGAGGAGGTGATGTTAGACTTAGGACCGAAGAAAATGAAGCTAGATGGATTGTTATGCTGAGGTCTAATGCTGGGCATGGCCTCAATGAATGTATACCTTTGAAACCTATATTGCACACTAGAGGTTTGAGAAGATGATGTCTTTTGTGTATACTATTGTCATAATATACATTTTTGACGCATGTATTTGTATATAATTATATTTTTATTCATATGACAGTATTTTATTAGGAAATTATTTGTCTATATATGTATTTTTTAGCATAATTTTTTAGCATAACTTTATACCTTTAACTTAATTGTATTGTGAACATGTGATCTCTTTTTTGCATATATAAAGGTGTGTCTTTTATGCTTGATTTATATACACCTGAAGAAGCTATGTGAAAGCGCTTGTGTTTCTGAATAAAGGCCTTTTTACCATCCTACATTCCTTTTGGACCTTGGATTCTTGGATTTACTTGGATTTCGAAGCCATGTTCCAGTATTTATCTTTTTCTTGTTAAATTACGTTATTATCTGGGACTTATAGTGTTTTATGGGCTTTTTTTGACTTTGGTTTTCTATATGTGACATTATTACATTGTATATTGCATTATGTTCTGTTTCAATTTGTATCTTTAGGATATTTGGGTGTTTGGGTTATTTACCGGTTACGATTTAGTTAATGAGGTTTTCGGTTAATAACACCATAGTACTTATATTAAGATACATGAGACAGTTTAAATTTGAAAAGTTTTTCATGGCAATAATATATTGTTACTGTTTTAAAATACATATACAATATTTTTTTGATATATTGTGATGCATTTAGCGATGGTGCTGACTTGTTATGAAGTTGTGTTACCGTTTTGTTTTTATACGGAAGAGTGGTCTTAAGGATTCTTTAAGAAATGTTTAGTGTAATTGGTTTTCTTGATTGAATTATTGGTTTTACTTTACTTTTTTATAAAAAGTTGCCTAATTACTTTGTTCCTTGTCTGATGAAGGAGAGGCAACGACCACTCCGAAAGCGCTAATAAAACAGTTTGGGATTTTATTTTCGTGACTGCTCGTTGACATTTTTGCCTTTTTGTGGATTTTACAAGTTTGTCAGTCTCTTTGGTTTGCTCAGATAGTGGTATGTCATTCCTGTTATAGGCACTATTTCTTGCAGATGTCCACCAGACAGGTGTACATATCCTTGCAGAGGATGATGTAGTCCTGTCTGGTATACCTGACTCCATGCATTTATACAAATGCACGTATAGCTCTTATGTGTATGTGTGGATATTGGTGCTAGTTCTTACAGAGGGGTTTCGGGCTGTGAAGCTGTGTATACCACCCCCCAAGAGTCTGTAGTCCATGTTTGAGGTATATGTATGCCTGACCCTAGCTAGATGGGTATTGTGGGAGACAGTGACTGCAAACATGACCGCATGATGATTGCTTTGCCACGGAGGATGACACTGTATGGATGCTGCAGTGGTAACCTGTTTTGTGAAATATCAACTACAACACACCTTCACCTCATGTGGGGGTAGCCACTAGCTGCATAGAGGTGTTTGTAATTCTACTGTTAATGGCTCTTTGGCCATTTGTGTGTTGGCATGAGTACATTTCTGATGTATGTTTGGGTCATTCAAGCAACCCAAGATCGGGGTACAGACCCAAATTCTAATACAGTTGATGAGTTCTATATAGGCAGAATGAGCTTCCTGGTCACATGTTGTGGCTGGTAGCTAGTTATGATTTGAATAGGTTTATTGGCAATGGTGAAATGCCCCTGCAGTGTCGCCTCTGCATCTTACTGCCTGTACAGCGTGGAGGTGTGTATGTGCCTCATATATACTGAAACCCCGTGTCCCATGGCATTACCTCCCACAATTTGGGGTCTGACTGTATGATAGGATGGTTGACAAGGTAAGGCTGGGGTGCTCTCTGCAGCTTTAAACCATGTGTCTATGACTGCAGAGATGTCAGCATTTCCCAGGGTTAAGAAGGCTTGCACTTAGGGCAGAGACATGTGTAGACTCCTAGCATTTAGCAGCATGGCCTTCAATGTGTGCTGTGCTGACAGTTGTATGTTGGTAGTGACAACCTCACCACTTTTCCTAATGAAGGCACTATGGGGGTGGCGAGAACCATTGCCAGATGTGTGAAGGCCAGTTGAGACAGATGGAGGCCATCTCTGGCAAAGCATTGTGGTTTGTTGACCATATCATCCCAGGCTCTCATGTACTGGAACCCCCTGGAATATCATAAGATAACAGGCCACATGTTAAGGTCAATTATTTCCTGATTGTATTGCATTATCAGATTGGGTGACAGTGGAATGCTGCATAAAGCTAGGGACATACCTGCCTGGGACACATAAAAAGCGCATTCACTAATGCCTCACTGCATATAGTCCAGGGACGTGCATCTCAGGTCAGGCATGCCAGCGTGGACTGTGACAGACTTATGACAGTACCTGTTGGTGAGAGACAGCAATGCATATGTGAAATGCTGAATTCTGTCACCTGACATACAAGTAACTGTGATCATCCACATATACAGCCTGGTGAGAGGCACATCAGTGTGTCTCACAATGGAGTCTCCTATGTGAACTGTGTTTGATATGTGGTGATGCCTTCATGGCTGTGGGACACAGTTGTGTGTCTATGTGAGGTATGTGCTGTGTAGGGTTGTGGTGTTCACATGTGGCTTTGCATTGGAGGTCTCCTTTGTTTGAGGATGTGTATGTTGACGGCCTCTGCATATGTGTGTGTGTGTGTGTGTCTTGTGTAGGTGTGGGTGGTGTGTGAGGTGTACTGATTGCATCGACAACCTGTTCAGGGACAAATGTGTCCTTGACAGGGAGAGAGCAAGGACTGTAGGTTCCTAATGTCATTGCATCTCTCACACATTGTGTTCCTTGGTGGTGTTTGTAGATGGTTGTCTGTCCATCTACATGAGGCACGTGCTACACTGTGCTAGAAGCCCATATCAACTGGACTAGCAGGGGAAACTGTAGGACATTGTCCAGCCATATTCCAGAATCTGCGGGAGGAATGCCAGGGAGACATAAGGGGTGGGCCTACAGCCCAGGTGCTTACAACAGTAGAAGGCTGACACCACTGCATACAATGTAGACAGGCTATGAACAAGCAGTAATATGTGCAACAGGAAAATGCATTTGAAAACTTTATAGGACAAGCAGCAAGTAGCAGGTAACATCAAAATCAGGAAGGCAATGCATGATGCATTGACACTATGTTGCTGATAGCCGCATACATACTGTGGTGACAGATGATGGGGTATAATGTAGGAATTAGAGGTGGATAGTGATGGCAAATGTGTATGTGCAGGGTGTATGCATAATGGTGAGCAATGTATGTGGTCCTGTGATGTGTTCCTCTCTTCATGTCTTTCAAGAGGGATATAGCACCATAGGAATTCACATTTCTCAGAAGCAGAGACTGCCACCATAATTGATGTCCTGAGACTCCATCACCAGGTCCTGTTGTCAAGGAGTCACCATAACCAGCAAGAATGTGCTGCACTGTGTGCAGATCATATGGCATTGGGTAATCATGTTGGCCAGCACGACAGGAGCTATGAGCAGGTCCAACACCGGGCCACTGATATGATACAGCGGGCATGGTAAAGGGACACAGCTGTGGCCAGAGACCATGCTGGCACTGTTGGAGGGTCTGCTACACAACAACCACTCTTGGCCACAGAGGAGTTCCTGGAAAACCTGGGTTCAGCCACCAGGTCACAAGAATCAGTCACACCATATGTCGTGGAGGTGAGTGGCACAGCTTCCACAGCTGAGGAGCATCCAGATAAGCCTCCATTTGTCATCACATTAATATTGTAGCATTCATAGTGGCAGCCTTTGCATTCCTGTACACATATGTCAGGTCAATCTGCATTTGTGGGGGGTTGTAATGCACACATGTGCACACTTATTGTGAATTTCAGCAATGTGCATAGTATCACAGTTTGTACTGTACATTTTGATATATGCACATATTATCCTCTACCAATGCCACATTTATGTCTGCTGACAATATCTTTCCCCCCACAAATCCATAGGTACCTCTGGTGTGGCCGGGGTCCATAATCCTGTAGCCGGTGAGTGTGGAACTGTTTTGTTATGGCTCATCTATACACTAGGCAGGTTAAGGGCTGCAAGTTTGCCATGAACACAACTGTTAAGCTTAGCCACATTGCAATACTTGCATGTCATTTGTGGAGGGGTTCACTGCAGTGCATTACATCAGTAATCACAGTAGCATATTTTCAGGAGCTGTAACATAATAGCATGTATTTTTGTGAAGGTGTAGGCAGTCTGCTATAAAGGGGTGCATTACTATTGTGGAAATGGGTGCACTGTATTTTAGGTGAAGGTCCAGCACATACAGTGACATGTCACTTATCTCACAGGTATATAGTACTAGCAACATTAACTGGAAGTGGCTGCATTACATGTTGTTAAGGGCCTGTCTCTTGTGTATGTCTGTTGTGGATTGCTTGTGTGTTGTGCATGGCATCAGTCATAATGTGTGGTTTGTATAATGCATTTGTGGCACGTCACCTGTTTTTGAGTGTGTGTGTGTGTGTGTGTGTGTGTGTGTGTGTGTGTGTGTGTGTGTGTGTGTGTCTGTATGCATATCAGCAAACATTATAGTGCAGGAATTAATGTAGTCATGTCATCTTCCCCTCACAGGTGACCATGGGGGTTGGAGTGTGTCCCCCTCACAACCTGATTTCAGTGTCTCATTGGACTTGATGATGATGGTGGCCATAGTGAGGCACAGGTGGGGTTGTTGAGGGCTGAATCTGTCCCATTGGTTGACATCCCAATTCCTCCTCCAATGTCCCTGCACACAGTCAGTATACACACACATACCCAGCCCCTAGCAACCACAGATATTGGACAGTCAGAGGGTGGTGGCATCGAACAAGAGAGTGTGGTGACTATGGCATCTGTGACTGTAGACACTAGCCATAGCCAGAGAGCTGGTGAAGTCCAACACAGGCAAATTGACAGGGGTGCACATAGGAGGACTGTTGCCCATCCAGCACATGTCAGAGGTGTCACAGCATGTCACCTGAAGCATGTTTCAGTCCATCATGGAGGCAGAACCACATTGTGAACGGTACACCAGATGGGATGCTCATGGTCATGGATGACACACTACTTGGCATGCATGACTCCATCCACAGCATTGGTGATGCCTTACATTATTTCACTTATGTAGTGGATAGACAATGGGGTGAGACATTTTCAGTCCTTAACTGTGCAATATCTGTGCTTGAAAATGTGGTGGGAGTAGGGCATCGGACACGTGGACATAGGTCAGCAACAACATCAGCTGAGAACCCACATGGCCATGCAATGTCACACTCCCATAGTGGCAGTACCACCAGCACTACCGAAGAGAAGGTGCTGTCCAGACCACAATGTGGCAAGCCAAGGGCACGTGGTCCTGGGTGATCCTGTGAGGGACACAGACCCAGCAGATACTGGTCACCATCATTAAGTAGTACCATATCTGGCCCTGGGCATGGTGGTGCCAGTGCCACTCCTGGTGGAACCAGTTCCTGGGTTTGTGGCTGAAGATGGTGAACTGTATATTCTGCAATGTATGGTCCACAGCTGGCCAACATACCCTCATGTACGGCTGGTACATGGCTTGACTGTGTAAAGGCACACACTCACACATCACTGTCACATGGAGGTCACCACCAGACACACACAGTCACTCTTCATGGCCCAGCTGACCAGCACCCCTACAAACACAAGCACTCAATGCCAACTGTGTGGCACAGCCTAGGCCTTTGGCAACTCCACACCACACCCTGTGCATGTGATGATACCTGTACCATATCCTTGTCATCCATACCATCAATGCAGGGGCATGTTAATATGTGTGTAATGCACAGGGTAAATATAGTACACTTAATGGCAGTTTGTAGTGCAATAGTGTTATGCCCTGTAAGGTGATGTCTGCTGGCAATTGTCATGCGTACACATCAAAGTGTGTGTACCTTTGTGCCATGATGCTGTATTAATCTTAGTATTGCTGAGTGAATTTTGTCTCCCAGACCTTATTCTGTTTCTGTTCCAGGTGTCTGTGTGTCTAAATTGTGGGTGCCTGTTGCCAATACAGCAGCTCATGATGGCATAGTGGCAATGCAGAAATGTGGCATTGCCAACATACAGCTGTATATGTGTATGGTTACCTAGGTGCGTATGTGTAGAACCATGTATGAGGGACAATGGGGGCGGACAGTGTAATCTTGCATGCATTCCCCTTGACACAGCATGCTACTCTTGATACATGTCACCTGGAAGTTATGTAAGATTACAGGTTCATACGATCATAGAGGTTTACTAAAGTAATGGCCCTGGGTCCCTTACAAGCCTAGCCATTACTTTATCTCCACCAGAACCATCAATCAGCACCTGTTGCCCCTGCCATTGAGGGACACAGGTGCAACCCCTGGGACAGATTTCTGGTTTCCCATTCACTCATCACAGATGCACTTGATGAGGGTCTGCATGGTACTCTGACATGTGGAGGAAGTGCATTCCTGAGACAGGCCAGCCTCTGGGAGACAAACCTGTCTCTCCAGCAGGTTTTTGTTGATGTAGCATATCAGATTCAGGCCTGTCATGCTGGTAATGCATGGAGAGTTAGACTCACATATATGGGCCAGCTGTTGAAGGGCTGGGCACAGTTGCTGGCTTATTTTTTCTTTCTGGCTGGGCACAGCATTGCCATCTAGGCATGCCACAGCCCACCTGTGGACAACCTATCCAATACCGAGTGGGGAACTACTGATTCAAGGCTGTCTGCATGGAACAGGTGTTGGAGGCCATGGATTACCTTTGTGGGTATTACTATGGCCTTTCCAGTTGCTGTAGATGTCTGGATAGGTACATACCAAACAGGCCATGGTACTAAATTATTGTTGTACTGACTGAGGACTATACAGAGGTAATGTTCACCCTTTTTCTGGATGCATTCCCTTTCACCTATGTGGTGAACCACATACAATCCTTTTCTGATGACTGCCAGTAATTGATGGCTGAATGCAACAGTGTTATCAACCTGACTACCCAGGTCTCTCAACACAGGTTGTGTGTTTATGGAGTTGTCATTGATGTGGCAAATAGTGGAGACATGTCCTTGCCGTATGGTATGATGGTATTATTTTCTGCATTCAGCTTGAGGGCAGGACCTTGCCACCATTCCATACCTAACGTAAGACCCTGCTGCAGTGTGTTAACATTAGTTGGTTGGTCAATGACAGCACACAACGTACTGTCGCCACAGCCGTAGGAAGTACCTACAAATGTGGGTGGTGACAGCATTCATGACTAGACACATGTGGGTCATTGGGGGCATCAGCTACTCACAGGGCCTCCATGTGTCTATATATTGCACACACATAGGCAACACAGAGTAGGTTTGCCACCTTATCAAATGTGCAATGTGGGGCACTTCTTGTAGTATTGTGAGAGTTGGCAGGACAAACCATACCACAGCAAGTGCAACAGACAGGACATATCTTGGTCTGCCAATATGACAGCTTAATTTTGTCACATTTCCATAGCTTATGCTATTTTTCATAATATTAAGGTGTTTCTTATGTACAATAACTGCTTTATGCAACAACTAGACAACCTTAGGAAATGTTTGTTGTCCTACACTTTTGGGACCTCTGTATTGTTTGAGTTGTTTTCACAGGTCAGGTCACACCTGACCAAACATGGACTGCACCCTGCAGGGTGGGACAGGTGGTGACCATACCTCTCATCTGTACAGATTTTTGCAGAATGTCTTGATGTTTGCCACATATGTTTGGTCCATTTATCATAACATTGTGGTTTTCTGACAAATTAGTGGCAAATCATTAAAGACTGAAGATAGACAATAATGACAGATATTTTAATTTCAGACTTCATTCACTACAGAAAATTCATGCTAATGTACAACTTGTTATGCTATCAATTTTCTATGTTTGTAAGAGCAATATTTAAAAATTGTCATTATTTGGCCTATGTCCCACTTTTCTGTATGGCTTTATCCAGATTTCTTGCTCTAAGGGGTTAGGAGGTATGATGGTGGCCCTAACACAGTCACACTGCTGCAAGGGGATATACAGCCATACATACAGACACACACAGACACACACAGATACACACACACACACACACACACACACACACACACACACATACAAACTGCCCTTGTTGAGAATAGAAGCCCTACCTGCCTAGTTTTACATACAATAGTGTTATATACATATCACATGTGCCACGTTGCTTATATATTTTTGCAGTGTCTGCAACTACTATTCAGGTGAATGACATCTGCAGGTGCAGTAAAGGTTGCCACTGGGGGGAATAACAGATTTGCACAGGCCCATAAAATAGTATAACCATAACACAGGCAAGACAGCAATACTGCTGTAAGGGGATATGCATACACACACGCATACACTCCAAAGTTTCCTGTTTTGGGATTAGACCTCTTACCTATCAAGTTACATACATACATACATACATACATATATACAAATGTTTCAAGCACTGGCATTAAAGCGCTTCTAGATTGCTAATATGCCAAAACACGTGTTCCCATAATAAATGCCCAGGCTGTTCTTAAAAATATCTAAACTAGTACTTGCTTTAATGTAATTTGGTAGTCTGTTCCAAACATCAGCTACTCTGTCAGAGAACCAACTAGTACACTTCTCATTCTTATAGAATCTTCTACATAAGTTATCTGATGATTCTCTAGTACATTTTGATAACCCCAAACAATCCCAGAGGTAGTTGTCCCCAAATGCCTTATATACCTGAATAAGATCTCCTCTTAAATATCTGTAAGAGACACTGTACAACTTCAGATATTTTAGTCTTTCATAATAACTTAGATTTTCACATCCATGGATGCCCTTAATATATTCCCGCTGTACTCTTTCCAGTTTATTCATGCTTGTTTTCCTATAGGGTTTCCATATTGTTATTCCATACTCCAAGTTTGGGTCTAATGTAACTAACAAACAATGACTTCATTATGTTTGATTTCCCAGACTTTATAAATCTTCTTATACAACCTATAGTTCTATAACTATCATTAGCCAATTGGTTGATATTATTAGAAAAAACTCATAGGTGAATCTACCTATATAACCAGGTCCTTAAATGAGTCTGCAGTTTCAATCACTGTGTGCTTTATTAAATATTCACCTTTCAGGTTATGTCTCCCAAATCTCATATGCTTAGTTTTTGATGTATTTATCAACATATTATTCTCCTGTGCCCAAATGATCAATTTAGTCAAATTATTTTGCAGACATGCCTTATCTGTACCACTTGTAATCAGTTTACTCAATTTCAGGTCATCAGCATATAGACTGTAGAACATCTCAGATGAAAAAGTAAGGTCTGAAAAATACAATCTAAACAAGTAAGGGCCTAGTAGAGAGCCCTGTGGGACACCTTGACTGTAACCAAGGATTTCACCTGTCCAGTTGGTGTGTGATACTTGTTATGTCCTATTTGTAAGCCATGCAGCTATCCATTTTATCAACACTACATCAATACCTAGTTGTACTAATTTATTGATCAGTGTTTTGTGCATGACCCTGTCAAATGCTGAAGTTAAATCTATATAAATTACATCACAGCACAATTTTTCATTCATAGCTGTTATTACATTGTTATAGAACATCATGTTATAGGTGGTAATAGATTTATTTTCAACATATGCATGCTGATATATGGTTTCAAGTCCCAACCTATCCAGTTCTGACAATAACTTATCCAGTATTACATTCTCCATTACTTTTCCACAACATGAAAGTAGACTTAAGGGTCTATATGATTCTGGGTTTGGCCTACTTCCCTTTCCCTTAAAGATAGGTTTAATAGATGCATGTCTCCAATCTTGAGGAATCTCCCCATATTTATATGACCTAGTGAATAATAGATGTAATGGCAGTGTAAGTTCTTGCTTAAGTGTTCTCAGGTCATTGTTACTTATTCTGTCTCCTCCCTGTGCTTTGCTTGGATCCAGTCTGCACAGTTCTTTGTCAATATAATCTAATTTGATTCCAGTATCTTGGGTTACCTGGATGTCACTAGGACAACTTACCACCCCTTTTGTTGAGCCAAACTGTTTTGCATAAGATTTTGTAAATCTATCTAGAATCTGTTGTGTCTGACAATACATTTTAGAATCTGCACACAGTTTATCAGTTTGTGTAGATTTACACCTTCCACATCTTATGTATCTATAAAAAGGTTGCCTATTATGCTCAATATCTTTATATACATTTTTCTTCAAATTTTTCTTGATCTTGTCTAACACTATGCTTAATCTGTCCAGCTCATTTATTTCAGTTTTCAAAGTTGTAGTTCAACCGATCTTCCATTTCTTATATTTTTTGTCTCTCACCTTAATCAGGTATCTTGTTCTTATGGAAATATACCCCCCTGATGTTGCATGCCTAGATCCTGATGTTAAACATTTTTTTTTACTTTTTGCACTCAAACAATTTCTCTTTCAAAACTTTTCACATTCCATCTGCAGTTTTTCCACTGAACACCTCACACCAGTTAGTTTTATATAGTAACTCTTTTGCTTCCCAATAATCTGTAATTACCCTTTTGTTCATTGACTTAGATTTCAGTTTGGCAGAATTATCTCGCAACAAATTAACCTTTATGACACCATGATCACTGCACATCAATGGTTGTAAAACTTGACTTGAAGTTACAGTAATTTCTTTGGGAACACAAACAATATCTAGTATATTCTGCCCTCTGGTAGTTTTTTTTTACAATCTGAAGCATTTGTTGTTCCTGAATATGCTCTGTGAATATATGCTATACTACTACTACAGACATATTGCATGTGCCACGGAGCTATTTTGGTTGGATGGTATCTACGTGTGCTTCTAAGGTTGATGACATAAATAGGGCCTGAATATTTAACATTTGTTAATCGAGAAAGTCTGACTTGGAACAAAGCCAATTTTCAGTGTAGGCCCAGGGAGAAACACTCCAGATGCATATCTTTATAACATGGGAGGAAACTGGAGCACCCTGTGGAAACCCACATGAATGCAGGGAGGACATGCAGACTCTGCACAGAAGGCATGCTAGCCGAAATTCGAATTGGCAAACCACTTGCTGTGAGGTGACAATGCTACCACTGTACCACTGCGCCATCCACAGATAGGTTGCCAGTGGGGTGGAACAGGCCCTTAAAATAGCACAACTGCTACACACACACATACACACACACACACACACAGCTGCAAGGGGATATGCATTCAAACACACATACACTCACAGAGTTGCCAGTTCTGAGAGTAGAACCCTTACCTATTTATGTACACTACAGAATGACATGCTTATCACATGCACCACAATGCTATTGTAGTTAGAAAGTGTCTAACTGTGCTTCTATGCTGGATGACATCTGTAGGGCCTCTATAGGTTGCCAATGGGGGGCTAACAGGATGGAACAGGCCCTTAAATAGCATAACCAATACATACACACACACACACACACACACACACACACACACGCACACACGCACACACGCACACACACACATATTCACACACAGGCAAGACTGCTATGGTGCTACAGAGGATATGCATACACACAAACACCTATGCTCACAGAGTTGCCAGTTGTGAGATTAGAACCCTTACCTATCTAGGTGTATGTACTATAATGCTACATACATATTGCATGCACCATGGAGCTTATGTGGCTGGAGAGTGTCTAAAAATTCATCTAAGATGGTTGACATCAACAGGCCCTGGGGGTCAAAGGGTGGGACACTCCTCAAAATGGTATAAGCATCACACACACACACAAACGCACACACACTTGCCAGGTTTGAGATTAGAACCCCTACTTATCTAGTTGTATGCACTACAGTGCTATGTAGGTACCACATGCCCCATGGAGCTTATGTGCTTGTAGAGTGTCTAACTGGGTATCTAAGGTGGATAACATCAGCAGGCTGTATAATAATCCACTGTGGGTATTAACAGGATGGAACAAGCCTTAAAATGTATTGGCATTGCACTCACATAAGCAAGAAATACACACAGCCACATATATTCACACACATGCACTCACACCCACTGAGTTGCTGTTGCTGGGATTAAAACCACTACCTATCTAACTGTCTACACTATAGTGCTAAGTAGTTATCACATGTACGACAGAGCTTATGTGTCTGGGAAGTGTGTAACTGAGCATCTAAGGTGGATGACATCAGCAGACCCTGTAAAGTAGGCCAATGGGGGGTTCACATGTAGGCACAGGCCTTAAAATGTATTGGAATTGCACACACACACATAGTCAAGAAATACACACAGCCACAGGGGGATATACTTACACACACGCACACACACACACACACACACACACACACACACACACACACACACACACTGAGTTGCTGTTGGTGGGATTAGAACCACTACCTATCTAACTGTCTACACTACAGTGCTATGCAGTTATTGCATGCAGCAAGGAGCTTTTGCATTTGTAGGGTGTCTGCCACTGCAGTTGTGGTGGATGACATCAGTAATTGCTGAAAAGGAGGCCACTGTTGCGAAGGACAATTGTCACAGGGCCAGAAAATGGCTGACTATTGCACAGAGATATGCCTGTTGGGCATGTGTATTCTGCTGTATGTGAAATAGATGCACACAAGGTGGCTGATGTGAGAATAAAACCCCTACCTACCTACTATTGCACACTGGATCTCACTGTACTTTTTGAACACAATTGGTGTACATGTGGCTGCAGCACTACATCACTGTATGCCTTTCAGAGAGTGGGTCTGTCTCTGTCTTTGTCTCTCGCTTTCTCTCTCTTTCTTTCTCCCACTCTCCGTCTTTCCTTATATGATATATTTATATATGTTACCTATATATTATGTATGTACATAGAACTCAACAGAGCCAGATATTTTGTATATGTGGCACATACAGATAGATAAGGGTAATCATGTCTGATGAGGATAGGGAGAGACAGTTAAGGTATACATAGCTGTCTGTATGCACAGGGATATATGGAGAACAGCTTTCTATAGTCAGATGTGGGTTCAGACATGGGCTGAAATTAGCTAAGTATAGAAGGATGCCCAGTATGACCATCCATACTTACAATGGGACTCCAGGGCAGACCTACCTGTACTCTAGTCCAAGATTTTGTGTGCTACAGCCAATTGGCTGCTAAACCTGATTAAACAGTCCAGCATCTCCCTGATATAATGCCTGAGGGATTTCCTGGCTCTGTGCTATCCTTAATATCATCCTCATATCTAGGGTGTGTACAGAGTGTATTGGACTGAAGAGAGTTTTACATAACATGCCTGGTACATTTTACATAGCAATGTGATTTCTTGGTATGTCAGTAGCAGATCATTATAGATTGATGTGGGGAGCCACTGGCAGATATTTGGGTTACTGACTCCACATACTGCAAGGAACCCATGCTACTGCACAAATTGTTCTATTCTGCACTTTCTGCATTTGTCTGGCCAGTAATTCCTCCTTCCTCTTATATGTGGCCCTTTTTCCTGCCCTGCTACAGTTCCTGGCTTTGTTCATAGTTGCTGCTCTATGTAGTTGTAGGTATGCTGTAACTGGGGTAGACAGTGTAACACCACACACAATATTACGGACCTCACACTTCTGATTTTACCTGTTTTGCAGGTTTTCCAGCATTGTGCCCCATACATCTGCTCTGGACCTCAGATGATTTGTGTTGCACTGTTATTATAAGGCTACACATTGCCCATACATGTCAGACTCTTACAGCCAGATATCTGTACAGGGCTAAGTATAACAGGAGGGCACAGGCCCAAACATGAGGACAAGATTTTAATATTGCTCTTACAATGTTAGTTGGTAGAATGGTTTTGTATTAGCTTGCATTTTCTGATGGTATGAAGTCTGCATCTCAAGGGTCTGTCATTTTCACAGCAACCTTCACTGATTTTCCAAAGGTTTGCCAGACAACTGCAATGTTATCACAAACAGAACAGCTATATGAGGCATAAATGTGGACATTGTGTGAAACTCTTTACATTTATGGTGTATGGATGGTGTCCACTGACTTGTTGTAAGCACTGACACAGTTATGTGACAGCCTTTATATCCCAGTGCTACACTGACTTGCTCCAACCTGCTGTTCTAGTAGCCACCATGTAGGTTACTCACAGCTGTGTACTGTCCATAGCTGTGGACCCCTGTCCCTTCATTGTATCAGGCTTTGTCCAGTTTTCTTGCAGTAAGAAATACTAACATATAGACAGTCTGTAGAACTCCTACCATAGCTATAGCTCACATGCAAAAGGGTAGGCACAGACAGTCTCAAACTATCTACCCTCTCAACCTTAGTAATGTACTTAGCCCACTAAGCCATGACAGCTAACAGACAGTGCAGTTTACTTCCTGACACACATGGCACATTGACTCCTGCATATTGGGGAACTGGTACATGTCACCAGGTTGATATGACAGCCTAGAGATTGTGTGGTCTGCTGGTATCACCTTGAAAACATACTTGTTACTGCAGTTGTATAGGAACACAGGTGTGTTGGGGATAGGGGACTCAAGCATTGACTGTCAAGCATCAGTCCTGTGACCCCAGTGTATGTAATTCCCTTGCATAGTGCAGTGAGTTTTGCTGACTTGCGGCCTACTGTATATTATAGGGCAGCCAGTATTGGGCAGAGGGTTCCTGTTGTCTCACATAGCTGTCAGTTGTATGCAGATATCCCAGCAACCCACTCTATTCCCTTGCATACATGCAGCAGGTCCATACATATATTGCCACAGTCTACTACCCCATTCATTTGTTGTAAAGAAGAGTGACTTACCTTGTGCCTGCAGCAGTTGGGAGAAAAGTGCTTCAAAGCTGACTCTGTCAGATGCATGCAGTGCACA
The DNA here is from genome assembly GCF_019279795.1 of Protopterus annectens. NCBI lineage: Eukaryota > Metazoa > Chordata > Ceratodontiformes > Protopteridae > Protopterus > Protopterus annectens. The sequence goes on from NC_056741.1 coordinate 201,612,281, forward strand.
GCCTATACATGGTAAGGTACAGGTTGTGTGGTGTGGCTGGCGTCCTTTTTACTATGTATGTGAGTCAGAGTGAGGAATCAGTCCCTGGGTCCCGAGGTTGTCAGTGCATGTGCTATGCCTTACCTCTTTGCCAAGACCAGGTGTACTGGGCATGCCTACATCTGCCTACAGGGAAAGGCTCAGTGGTTTCCTCTCTGAGTCCCCCTGTACCTGTGGGGACCTTGGCACTGGTGGGGGGCTGTTTGTGTCCTTTGCCTGTGATGTTCCTGCTGCAGCTGTTTCCTCAGGATCATATTCTTTAGCATGGTGCATACTATGAACGTGTGTGCACATGTGGCTTGAGAGTACTGCAGGGCCCCAACAGATATGTCGAGGCAGTAGAACCGTGACTTGAGCAGCCCAAACACATGCTCTATGATGTTCCTAGTTTGTTAGTGTGCCTCATTATGGTGTTCTTCAGTTGGTGTGTGTGCATTGCTGATGGGTGTCATCATCTACGGTTCCAGTGTGTATCTAGCATCCCCCAGTAGATGGCCATACGGGATGTCCCCCGACAAATGTCTGGTACAACTCTGATGCGTGCCAGATGTGGGAGTTGTGATAATGGCCAGGGCTGCCAGTACACACATTTATGATAATACCCTGGGCATTGCACACTACCTAGCAGTTGATGGAGTGATAACCCTTGCAGTTGATGTACACTCTACCCTCCTAACTGGGTATTGCTTTGATGTGCACATGAGTGCAGTCTATGGCACCCAGTACCTCTGGGTAGTGTGCTACATGGTGGAAGAGACACATATTGTTGGTCCTTTCCTTAGGGGAGTGGGGTAAATAAATGTGCTCACTGGCATGTGTTAGCATGACATCAAGGAACTAGTGGAGTACCCTGGATGCAGATGCCTTTGAGACCCCCATCATATCCCCAGTAGGTCTTTGGAAAGTACTTGTAGCTAGTATTCTTAAGGCTACACATACCTTTGTTTCCACTAGGATGGGTTCCCCACTGTTGGCTCTGGTTCTGACGTGAGGGCGGCAGAGCTTGGTGAGTTCCTGTAGTATGTCCCTGCTCACCCTGTAGCTCTCTACTATCTCCAGCTCATGTAGCCCATGAAAGGTTACCCAGGGCCTGAACACTCTTCTTTGTCTCAGTCTGGGCCTATTGTCAGCATCAGCATCATCACTGACCTCAGCCTCTAGTGCATACAGATGTAGCAGAGCAGCAGCATCCCCTATCATTTTGTCACTTAAACTTCCCAAGTGTGTACTCCAATGGTGCAGAGTATGTGGGAAAAATCAGATAGAAGGGTGTATGCATACTTTATACTGGTGTGCTGTAGATACAGCCTGTGTGATTGGCTGACTATGATGCTTTCCACCTGCCAGTTATATCATTGAGGGGTTTGAATGGGCCAATGTCAGTGGAATAAGGCTTATCAGTCATTTATACTTGATTGGCTTTCCCAGGCTATTTCCTTTTATTTTTGTGTTTTTTTTATTTCTCCCACTGCTAAGCACTGCGGCGCACCACGCAAACCTGAGGCTCTAGTGTAAACATTGCTCTGCAGTTTGGACTCTCCCCTGCAGATGGGCATGCTTAGCTTTTCTTTAACCAGGTAAAATACGTGTCATGGGGCTAAGCATAGCTTAGCTGCCTCAGACACACACCCCCCTGCTTAGGTGTGCTTAGCTGACCACAAACAGGCACCACTAAGCTCCAGTCCACTTATACATGGCGTGACACACACTCTTTTGATATCAGCTATCTGTTCTGCATACACCAACACTGTTCTAGCCCTACCATGGTTTGTACCTGCGGACACAGTGGCCCTTTTTGCTATTCAATAACCCTGGCTCATTTACATACACTTGTGTATACCCTGGATACTTCACTACACCAGGGCCTGTCTCCTTAGCAACCACTGTAACCTGCCATAGTATGATTCTAGCTGCTGATCACTATAATGCAATAGTTTTTCAAATGTTTAATTTTCATTTTGTAAACTTTTTATTTCTTTTGTTTTTTTGCATAAAGGCATGTTTGCGTGTCGCTGCGCTCCGCTTAAACATGAAATATGTATAAAAAAATATATATTTTTTATTAAATTGCATTGCTTTTTGGAATCATTGGCCATAGTTTTGGCCATTTTCATGCCTACTGTACATTAGTCACGTTTTATTTGGGGCTTTTACATCCCTTGTTTAAATTTTACAGTTCAGTACACGGTTTCTAACCGCGTACATTTCTTACACTGATATGGCACCTACACGGGTGCCTTTCTGCTTGTTGAATCACAAATCAATCTCATTTGCATGGATTTCACCAGCTTATGAGGTGATTTGCATTCCACAGACACCTGTGTGTCTGCACGCTCGTGCACGTCTTTCAGCCCTTTTTCCTGGATTGCTCGGCGGTCATGTTCCATGCTCAGGCTGTAACACTATTCCTACACAGAATCACTCTGTGTAGGCTTTATTGAATTCCAACCATGTTTTTGCAAAGAAATGACAGTGGCACCAACAAGAAAGGTGTTCATCACCTACAAGCATGTTACAGACAACCAGATGTTGTATGGTTATGTAAATGTAAAATGCTAATCAAATAACAAATGACATACATGACTGACCAATGAGAAGACAGAGCAGATGACATGCCAGGAGTCCAATTTTGCCATTGCTGATTTTCAAACATGTCTGACATAGTAATACTGGGCATGCTGACATCCATTACAGGGAACAGTAACATAACAGCAATTCAACAGCAGCAACACAATCTAAAGTGTTGTAACAGAGGACCAATCAGAATTTATAATGGTCTGGCAGCTTGAAATTCAGTAAGAATTTTTTATGGAATCACTCATCTTCCATTAAGCTTCATGGTGTGACAAAAAGGATTTTAGTATTAAAGACATGACTGGACAAAGACATGCAATACATTGCATACTTATCTTATGAATCGGTAATGAATCGGTAATGCAAATGACCAAAGAATGACATATGAAACATTTGCTTAGTGTCATTTTTGAATACATGCCAGAACAGATATCAGAGAGATACATAATCACGGCTGCCACAGAATACACTTATTAGTCATGTAAGGAAGAACACCCTTGAATTGCTTGTAGCACATTCCTGCCATATAAGGTGTATTGATGACCTACCTGAAAGGCAAATGACTGAAAAGGGTATTCCTTTGAATGTGTAAGCCACTGTTATCTAACAGACAGATGTTTCCAGATTAAAACTCCATTTATACAAGGCTCTCTCCAGACCTCTGTATTGACTGCATGTGCTGCATCAGATAGTAATAGAAGCTGCCAACTAACTGAATTGAATGTGTGTGTTAACACAGGACTCATAAATATAAAATGAACACTCATACTTATTCACAATGCTAGTAAGGAGCTACACATGTTGCTGTCCACACAACACAGAACATTACAATATGACTGCTTTTTTGACAAGGAAGCTGTTTCCATCATGTCAGATGCACACTGTCCCAGAACTGAAAACTAGTCTATCTGTGTAGGCATGCTATAAATGTCAATACTCAATGCATGTGTCACAGTAGCACTCACAACACAACAGACTCTGAATAAACATTTCACTGCCATGCAGTCACAACCTGTGATGATATACTGTTCTCCAACATAAAAATGGATATGAATTACTAGGCACAATAGTGTTTATGTACCATCAGTACATTCATATAATGTTGCCCCTGTCTGGAATTGAACAGCAAGCCATGTGACTCTACTGACTTATGACATTTGGATGAACTACAAGCACAACAGTGGAAGTGTTCAAACTGTTATGACAATCCACCTATGCTAACTTATTAGATCAGATGTATGTGTGGTAAAAAATCTCTGGGATGAAAGAGATGGTAGAAGACTCTCACTTCGTAAATGGACTGTGGTAGATGCCATTTATGTATTACAGTGTAAGGCATGCCAATTCTAATAGACATTGAATGTGGATGTTGATCACATGAGCATTTGACAGCAGACAGTACATGATATTTTATAACATGACTGTACTATGGTAGAAATGTCATTACAATTCTGACATATATCATTATGTGAAGGCATTACAGCATGTTATTGCTACAAGGAATATGTGTGCCTGTAATTTCTGTAGTACGTAAACAACAGACAGCATGTTGTCTCATTCCCTCATGCTAGACGATAACACTTCTTACACATGTTATGTGAAGAACATAAAATCACATGTCATCATTACTTTGAATGAAAGCATTGCTATGTGAAAAACTGGGTACAAAGCAAATGTGCTTGACAACATTGTCAGTGACATGTACAGTCACAATAATTCTGACACAAGATAATCTGAGCATTAATGGATAAATTTGAAATAACTATCCAAGATCTGAAACTAAACATCATTGCCTGAATCTCAAGGGCCACATGACCAAGTTTCAGAACAATTGAGGCAGTATACAGTTAAATGGATCACATCACCACTGTTTATTAGCTGAACGTTTATGCTAAAAAGTGTTCAAAGTATACAATAACATTGTACAGCTACACATCATATGCCTTTGTAGAATGGTATATACCATATAAGGTTAAAAGACACACTCATATAGGGACTCAAACATCCAACATATGTAGTTACAAAATTTACAAACCATGCTATCAAAGTCACACAACACAAGAGAATTTGCATTCCAAATGTGATAATCATTGTGTTGCAAAAATGTATTCTCCCTGGTGATGCTAAGATTTGCTAGTGTCACAGAGTGGCAGTGTAATTCAGTCTCATAAACAGAGAATACATAAAGGTGGTTGTGAGGTGGTGAACTGTATATAACAGTAATAAGTGTCACACTATTGAAGCAGTTATGGAATCAAACTACCTACCTTTCCACTTACACCATCTATTCAGCACATTGTCAGCATCCAACACTACAAGAAAAACTGAGACATACAGCATCTACGAATGGATGACATCAGCAGTGTATTACCAGGGAGATGTATGTGTTATCATTATTTTTACAGCCAGTCAGGTGTTGCAAAAGTTGTCACTGCAAATATGCGTAAAATAATCATGACTTCATTGGCAGTGACACTTGTAGAAGTTAAACACTGCTGTATTCAAACATTCTATCCTGTTACTCATTATAGAGTGTAGTACAAGACACGCAAGCTCCACAGGAGAAGTCTAATATTTAAATAACTTCAATTAATTTTCAAAACAGTGACCCCATCAGTGTGTGAACCAGGGGTGCAGGCAGACAATACAGTGTTGAAATTGTGTGCTCTTATTGATGCCACAAAAAATACCTGCCATTTGAATAATGGAAACTTTATTCCCCCCATCCCACTCAACAAATGTTTGGAACACTTTCCCTATGAAAACATTAAATGGATATTTTTCAACCAAAGATATTGTTATTTGAAGCATTGATTTACAAATTTGTTGACAGAGGATCACCTAAAAAAATAAAAGTTTTCTTTAGGAAATATATAGAACATTGTAATCATTAAAGTACAAACAGTATGCAGAGCTACACCTTCACGTTGCAAAAAAGTTGTGGATGTGAAAAGTGGTCTTATGGGATGGTGTAGTCATCTGTCGTTATAAAAAACATAATCCAGAGTAGAAGTTGATTGACCTCATGCTGACTTAAGTGTAAACACCCTCACACACACGCATACTAGTCTTCTGTGGTCGGTATTGAAGCTTGTACTTGTCTAGTTATACAATTTAGGGAAAACTAGTTGCAAGTGCCACAGGAAAAGTCTGACTCTTAATAGAAGAGAGTGCACATTTCTCATAATGATCTGATCTGTGTGTTTAATACAGCATTCTTCCATAGAAATTGCTATAAGGGAGATGTGTACACAATTAAATACATTCTCTACAGGAAAACTCGAAACAGCAACAAGCATTGCAAACATACATACAAGCCTTCTATGTAGATATCTCCTATGCAGATAGTTAAACAGTCTACAGTGCATTGTACTGGTTACAAGTACCAAAGGAGAAGTTCGACTAATAAGGGGAGAAAGTCACTTTTGTCAGGATGACCTGATCAGTGAATTTTATGCAAGATGCTTCTGTAAAAATTGGAACAAGGGAGCTATGTACAAATTTAAATGCATTTATTCAAGGGAAGTGGAGACAGTAACAACCATTGCACATGCACAAATGCACACACACACACACACACACACACACACACACACACACACACACACACACACACACACACACACACACACACACACACACACACACAGACACACACACACACACACACACACACACACACACACACACACACACACACACACACATGAACAAGCCTGCTATGGTGGGTACTGAACCTACTACCTATCTAGTTACACAATCTAATGGGCACTGTACTACTTTCAAGTGTCACAGGAAAAGTCTGAATTTTAAGAGCAGGGAGTGGATATTTGTCAGGATGATCTCAGTGTATCTCATACAGGATGTTATGGTAAAAATTTAGATAAGGGAGTTGTGTGCATATTGAAATGTATTATTCTTAGGAGAAGTGGAAACAACAAGAAGCATTGCACACACACATGCACATACAAGTTTTCCATAGGGGTATCAAACCACCTGTCTATCTACTTACATTATCTAGAGAGCACTACATTGGTCACACATGACAATCAGAGGTCTGTGTCACTCTGTACTGGCATTGACGCAAAGCTCCACGATAGCTAGCATTCACATTAAATCAGAAACAGGATAAGTGTGTGAGAGATGCCCTTGAGTTGAAATCCACTCATGGCAGTTCTATAAGTAGGCACCATAGAGTTTTTGTGGCCTATTACAGCAGTAGATTACCAGGCCTTTTTTCTGCACAGAAACTGCTGCTGTCCTGTTCTCCCCACCAAGGTTTCAAACCCAGATCTACTAGTTGGCAAGCCTCCCTCTTAACCTATGTGCTATCAGTCTGGGCTGAAGCAGGATAGTGGTGTGTTAAGTGAAGATTTATCCAGCATTTACAGAAAAATGTATCAAACAAAATATCATGAGACCTTTTTCATCCATATGTTTTTGAACTTTTACAGCATTTTTTTGTTTAAACACTCCTTATTGCCATTCTTGGTGTGGCCCTGCGCTGTTCACCCTCACTAGCACTCGGCCTCACTCCACTCCCCTACCCTTCCCCCATTTCCCACCCACCCCCTACTACCTGTACATTTATTCTGTCAATAACTCCTTCCACACTGCCGCAGCATCCAATCAGCTACACAACGTCCCAACCCCATCACTCCTCCTAATCTCAACTAAACCTACTCAGACTATATCTAAGACTTCAGTACACTCTTTTACCCTAATAATAATCATCACTCTACTTTCAATTCTTTCCTATCATACCTACCTTCCTAGTCCCTCTTACACTTTTTCTTCACAATATACATCACACTTCTACAGTTTACCTTCACACTATACATCAAACTTCAAACACACTACCTATCCATCTTTCTCTTCTATAGCCCATGAGCTCTACTCTTCAAACACTACCCTCCTATTTAATTTCAGAGTAATTCCCATCCTACCCCATCCTCTTCTTCCTCACCCCCCACACCCATCCAAATACACCATTCGTCATCACCTGTAGTCACCCTCTTTAACAAACTATATTAGACTCATACTAGCAGGCTCTCACTGTCCCTCTCCGGGGACATTCATCCCAACCCTAGCCCTACCAATGCCACATCCAACTCTCATCTCCATCTACCACATACCCCATCCCCAATAATTTTTATTTTATTGCAATCGATGCCCAAAGCCTTAGAAATAAAATTCCTATCCTCCACATTTGGCTGTCTCTACTGTTGGAGTAGCTATACTCTACTCCTCTTCCTACACTGTTACTCCCAACACCGACCCCATTCCTAAATTTGCCAATACTGAACTCTGTATTGCCCTTCTTAAACTCAACAAACACAAATCCATGCATTGCTGCCCTCTATATTCCTCCAGGCAACAACATCCCTATAGTTGAAGACACGCTCTCCTGGTTTTCAACTAACATCATAAATGAAACAGTAATTTTAGGTGACGTAAACATAAACTGGACCATGATAATCTCTGAATCCTCCTCCCTAAATATCAACCTCTACAACTACACCCAATTAATAAACTCTCCTACCAGGCCAAACAATGGTGGAACCACTGATGCCATCATTGACTGGATCTTAGTGTCTCATCCTAACCTTATCTCAGATACTGGCACCTTTTCTGAGTCTCTTAGTGACCACCTGCCTGTATTTGCTGACCATCACTCCTCTCCCCCTCAAAAGCTACACCACTATGTACAATCTTGGAACCTCTCCAATTCCTACCCACAAATATTCATAGATTGACTAAAAGTAACAGATTAGTCACCCTTAAAAACCTTGCCTCTCGACAATGCCATTGATTACTTTAATAAAACCTTCCTGAACCTTCTTAAAAGCCTTGCTCCGCTAAAAACTAAGAGTTAAAACTTCATCCTCCCCTTGGTTAACCAAAGAAACTAAACAAATCATGCACCTAAGAGACAAAAAGTTGAAACTTTACCATAAAAATTAATTACTCCATGTCCTAACAGAAGTCAAACAACTCTGCAACACTGCAAAACAGCTAATAATCAGGGATCGAAAATCATACTACAATAAACTTCAATCAGAAAACTTATCTAACCCAAGAAAATTCTGGGACTCTATCTCCTCCCTTCAACAACCAGACAATAAGGATAATCCATCCCCTAACCTAAACCTTACTGATCTAGAAAATGCCTCTAACTTCAACATCTTCTTCATGGAATCCATAACTAAACTCACCACCAGCTTCTCTCATCTCTCTCAACCTCTTCCCCCAACAAATCCCTCTACATCTCCACACAATCTGACCACCCCAATCCTACTTTTAGCTTCTCTCCTGTCTCTATAAGCAAAATAAAGAAACTCCTCCTACAACCCAAATCATGCTCCCCTGCCCCAGATAACCTACCCACAACTTTTCTCAAACTGTCTGCAGACAGCATTGCCCATCCCATCTCTATCTTAATAAACTGATCCATACTAGAATCATACGTCCCCTCACTATGGAGACATGGCTTTATCATTCCTCTCCATAAAGGAGGCAAAAGCACTGATGATTCTAACTTTCAGCCCATAGCCATCCAATCCTAAATTATGTCATATATAACACAAAACAACCTACTAACCCCTACACAACATGGTTTCTGTTCCGGGCACAGTACCATCACTGCCCTCCTCTCCTTTCTAGACTCCATAAACCTTGCTCACAACTCTGGAAAAATAGTTTCTACTCTGTTCCTTGACCTCACCAAAACCTTTGAAACTGTTTCTCACCCCCTTACTATTATCACAACTCTCCTCTTTCAACCTCCCCCCCCCCCCCACCGTCACCTGGTTCACCAGTTACCTCTCTGAAAGATAGCAAGCCGTCAAATGGAAGAACTCACTCTCTTCCTTTCTACACACCTCTACAAGAGTTCCTCAGGGTTCCGTCCTAGGCCCCCTCCTCTTTACCATCTTCATTAATAACTTCCACCAGTCTCTCCTGATGCCACACTAATTTGATATGCTGATGATTCAACCATTATTTTAACAGCAGACACCCCCTCCAACCTACTTCTCAAAACTCAGTTAGCCTTCTCTAATACTGAACCATGGATGCATAGTAATTGCCTTCCTTAAGTGCCAATAAAACAAAGTTAATGATCTTCTGCCCATCCAAAAACACCAATATAGATAAATACTTTTTTACAGTGACTGCTCAGAATAACAGCCCCATAGAAATAGCATCACATACCAAATTGCTCGGTGTCATAATTGATGAAAATCTAAAATTTGACATCCATATAGAAACTAATATAAAAAAAAATCATCAAAAACTAGGTCTCCTGTATAGACACAATATTACCTCACCCCCTCCACCAGACCCACCCTTACCTTCTTCCCTCTCTTATGTATGGCACCCCCATATTCATTAATCTTCAGCTAAGCTTACAGGCCAAGTTGGAAGCCTGTTACAATAAAATCTCCAAATTTGCCACCAACTCCAGAAACTCATCATATCACTGTCTCTTTCTCCACTCCCTGAAATGGCTTGAACTTCCTAACTGCCTCAAACTCCTTAGACTTTCTACTGCTCACAAGCTCATATTCAAACCTTCTAGTTGTCCTTCTCTGTCTGCCTCTTTAAACCTCCACATTCCCAACTGCTCTTTAAAATCAGGAAAACCACAATCTTCTAAACATATATAAGTCTCGTTGACCACCTGGCCACCTACTATTATCCTGCTTCCTAGCTAAACTCTGGAATTCTCTCCCTCCCACCCTTTGAAATATTTAGAGCCACTCAAACTTCAAAACTCTTCTCCAATCTCACCTTCTTTTAAAGTGGGAATGTTCCTGTACCCCTACCACATAAACTCTTTAACACCATCTCCCATGCACTATATACCTCAACCTTCTATCACTGTGCTCTCTTACCCTTTGCCTCTACTTCCTCTCCTACCCCATACCTCATAAACTTCCCCCATCTCACTCCCTTTCTCCACTACATACCACCTTTTACCTCCACCACCTCACCTTCTTCTCTCTTCTTTCTGTCATCTCCTCATATTTATAACTTCCAAAAAAAATCTTGTTTTTTTTGTCTGTGCATAAATGTTTTACTTACATGTTTTTTCATCTGAAATGCCTGTACTTTTAATATGTTTAGACTATATGAATCTCACTTTTGTAAATTATTACCTAGGATTTGAAATGTTATGTCTTTTTTTTTCAAAAGTATTGTATATTATCTCTGTATTTTTCACTGTTCTACTACTTTATTTACTTTGTATAACTATTGTAAAATTATTTATATCCTGTGGAGCTTTTCTTCCCAGGCCTCCACTGAAAACGGGCTCTTCAGGCCCAGTGGACTATCCCGGTCATTAAACTGCAATAAAATAAATAAATAAATAAAATTACATTTTGTTCAAAATTACATTAAAATGAATAAACATAGCTTAGCACAGTGGCATGAAGTGAGACCGAGTAATGTGGATAAAAGCAATCAAATCTCAAGATATTGCCATAAGCTGTGTACTAAGCTGTGTACTTCCATTTAGCTGTAATTGTATTTGTTGCCCAGAGCTGGACATTGTGCAAATGCAGAGATGGAAGATGAATAATACAGAAGGGAGAAGATACATTGACAGGATGTCACAGAGGCAGGAACAAAGTAGATTATCACTGAAGAAGAGTAAAGGTGTCTCAACAATGTGTAACCAACAGGTGCACCTAAAATTAATGTACCCAGAACATTCAGTAACACTTAGCTAATGGCTGGATTAGAACATTTGAAAGTATTCAAACATCTTTCTAAACATATGAGTATTAGCTCATCACACCACAAAGGAATTAATACTTCACAGCATTAAAATAACACTATTAAAGCACAGTGGCAATTTAATGAATCAGGAAGGGTGAACAGAGAGTTAGAGACAGAAGAAGAGAGAATATCAATATGTTTTGTGGGACATGTAGGAACATTTGACTGGTGTTTTACTCTTACTTATTAAATCATCATTAATCTGGCATGCTCTGAACAATAAACGTTTTGCTCTAGAAACAAATAAGGGGTAGGAGAGTGCAATAAACATGAATACCCAATCACCACAAGCGGAAAGCAAATATACCTTAAAATAGAAAAAATTTTGAGAAGTACGTATTGTGCACAATTGCAAAGTGATCTCTAAACAGGATTTGAACAATGCTTCATGTGTCTTAGTTCTCCCAATTCATTTCAATTACACATTGTACCACAGAATTTGATATACAGCAGTTAATGTTGTGCCTCATAGCAAGAGATTCTCTGGTTTGATTCTCGATTGAGGTGCCTTTTGTGTGGAGTCTGCAGGTCCTCCCTGTATTCACATGGGTTTCCTCAGGATGCTCCAGTTTCCTCCCACATTCCAGAAGATATGCATCTGGACCATTTCTTCCCAGGCCTCCAATGGAGCCAGTCAGACTTCCATGGTTAACAAATGTTAAATAAGTTCAATAAACTAAATAAATAACTAAGTATCTTTTAGGTGTATTTACTGAAGTAACTACTCTCCCTGTTACAGAAGGCCACACAATGATGCCAGGCATATCTGCTCTAGCTAAGGCAGCCTAAACTAAATTTTTCACTTTTTTTCTTAGGCAGTCAGCCCTGTTTGCATGCTGCCAAGCAGAGAGCAAATGAAAAGAAAAAAACACAGAAAATTAATATATAATAGAAAAAAATACAGAAAGTGAATTAAACACAGTGCATGGGTATATGTACCAATGACCAGAGCAAGAAGAGCATTCATGTGAAAAAGTCCTCCTTCTCACATCTCCTTGCAAAATCAGACATGCACTTTGTGGAACACATTATCAGACTTTTAGTTAATGACACATACTGTAAAAGTGGGCAAGCTAATGAACACATGTTGTTAGCAATAGTGACAACAGTTGATTTTTCAACAAAACATTGGTGACATGATATGGGATTAAATATGTATTCAGAGAACCCTACTTAAAAGTTTCATTTTAGTGGATTTGGGCCATGCATCAGATGTCCTTTTGAAATCACTTACCTGTCTGTCACTTTTACTCAGTGCTGACCTTACTTGAATTTCCCACATAACACATTCATACAATAATAACATATGTGTGAAGAATTATTATAAACTCCATTAGCCAAATTATCTGGAAACAGGTTTCAATCTCTGAATCACATGTACTGTTTCTGTAAACTGAATATCCTTATGCATTATGCCACAGTGATAGGAGTGTGACAACTTTAATTCATTCACTCAGTACTGTTCAGACTGCTGACTGAAGAACAACAATGCCAGTCTTCATTGTGCTATTATGGCAGTCTGAATAAAATTTGTCAGTTTTCACCTTGAGCAGTGAAATGCCAATCCATGATGTAGAATGTCAAACAGTGTGCAAATGATACAAAAACAAAATAAAATTATTGTTGATCAAATACATTATATATTTAACCAAATTTGTTATGTTGCAACATTGACCTGTATGGATTTGAACCCTCAATTATGGGTATTGAAAGCAAACATTTCACATTATTTCCCAGAGCTGCCACAGACAAAGACATATATTAGCAAGGTGATAAAGAGTTTAGGGGCTGGATTTATGAAAGCTTGCACGGAGTTGTAGAGTAGTGTAAGACATCAAACAGGCAATATGTCTGCCGTGCGATCCAGGAACAGCTGGCAGGGGCGTGCACGAGAGCTGCTAAAGCTACTCTTGCACGGACACCATCATGGTATGCAAATTACCTCATTTGCTGGTGAAAGCTACGCAAATGAGGAAAATTTACGATCCAGGAAACACTAACCTGTCCGTGGAAGATTAGTGTTATCTGCAGAAATGTACTCCATTGGTAACGGAGTACCGTTCTGCAAATAGCTAAATGGAGCTATGACAGCTCCAAATAAAGGATGCATACTGTTGATAACTATAAGGCCATTGGCATTTATAAATGTTTAAAAATATAAAAATCTAACTTTTTTTCTACCGATCTCCAATGTTTAAGCATAGCGCAGCACCGCGCAAATGTGCAGCGCTTATAAAAACAAGAAAATAATTTAAAAAAAGCCAAAAATAGGCATTTTCACTAAAAAGCTTATTCTGCCATGTAGGTGAATGGCAGGCTGAAGGCAACATGGCCACTGAGTAGTGGTTGCTAAGGGGGGGAAGCTCAGTGTCAAAGATGTAACCATGCATTAGTAGGCAATCCTATGCAAATGAGGATAAGGATAGTGAATCCCAATTTTCCCCACATATGAGCCATGTCCCAAGAGTGTAAGAGTAGGAGTAGGTGAGTAGAAGACTAGAATATAGGTGACATCATGAGGGGGTGTGTCAGACAGACTGTAAGCTAATTGGAGCACAGTGGTTTATGTTTGCTTTGAGTTGCTCAGGATTGCAAGAGGCATGCCTACGGTTGTCCTATTTGAAAACTTCAAACCAAAGGTGCACAATGTTAAAAGATAGAAAACTCCTTGCAAACATGCACACAGCGTGTGCGCACATGTGTGCCCATTTGCGCTTGTTTGGGTGGCACTTCACCCGGGCGGAAACAGAAAGGCAAAAGGAAGGAAAAGAAGTAGTAGGAAGTTAACCAAGGAGAACTAGCAGAGCTACCAGGTGAAATATAGCAGAATCAGCCAATTACACAGGCAGCAGACTAGCCAAGCCCATCCCAACACTTTAAACTCTGCAGACAGCATTCCCCCTGTTTTTTTCCCAAGAACTCTGCAACACTGCAGTATACAAAGAGGGAAAGCTTAAAAAGCTTAATTCAGACAAAATGTTAGGGACTGCTCTTGCTATCATAAACCAACATGTGCAAGGTGCTGAGGGTGGTGATGTTATGAATGCTGCTGAGCAACCCACAGTGAG
>NC_056741.1:201627245-201667364 GCF_019279795.1 Protopterus annectens
GGGGCAGGTTTTGAATTGGGGAATTTTGGGGGCAAACAGGCCACCAAAAAAAAAAATTTTAAATTGGGGTTGGTATTTTAACAGGGCACATGCATAAAAATTAATGCAAATATTTATAAACCAATAGGACATATGTCCCAACAAATGTTTTGAGATTAGACATACCGATTGAGGTATGGAATTGCATTTTTTATGCACATACAGTAGGGTGGAAAAAGATAGCTCAATTAACAACTTATATATCCATCTAGTTTTCACTACATTCCTATTAACTGCAGTTATATGTCCCTTACATGTATTATTACACTACCCAATGTCCTTGAATTGCGCAATTGGATTTTGCTAGATCATTATGTACATGAGCTGTATCTTACATACAAACTGTCCAAGATGCAGATGTTACTGCAACATATTTTGAGAGTTGCTCACACACACTACTGCTAAGATGGTACACTGACAGCTCTACTTTCATATAATTATCTAGATATGTTCAGGTGAAAGTATCAGTTATATGTTAACAGCTCCCTGCATTTCTGGCAGCACACTGACATTTCTGGGGAACACCATACCAAGCTACTCATGTGCCAGATTAACCTGTACATGCTGGCCATGAACCAACAGTTGTGGGCTGCACATATGCATGCAAGCTACTGGCACTCCCTTCATCCACGTTATATGGGCCTACCCAAGTGTGGGTTGACACTGCTTAATACAACACTACTATTTGTAGAATGCAACAGTACAACAACATATCAAAGAAAATGACACAGACACACTCCAGGAATCATACATTTATTAAAGGATTATTGCATCTTTATTTATTGGGTTAAGAGACTTTTTGAAGGCTCTCTCATTTATTTTATAACAGTACATGTAGAATAATTACTAACCTGCCTGATAATGCAGCCTTTGCAACCTATCTTCATGGGCTTGCTGATTCATAGCCTGGACACCTGCAGCTGTGAAGTAAATGCAGTGATATTGAGACATACCTATCCATAGTATAGACAAGCATAGCAATTCTTAACTACTTAATACAATGGCTACTTACTCAGTACTGGGGCATTAGGCATTGTACGGGATTCCTGGATCCACTGGTCCAGTTGATCATCCCTACGTTGCTTCAGGTCAGAATAATGGTGCCTGACCTGCTCACCAGTCCGAGGAACACCAGTGGCACTGGCGATATCATGGGCAAGACTGTTCCAGGCCTCCATTTTATATTGGGTACCCTGGTACTGGCCCCGCAGGAGCCTTTCCTCATGATTGTGGACAAGGAGCCAAACCATTACTTTGGACTCCTCGATGCCCCAGCGTTGCTCTCTACATCGAGTGCCTTCTCCAGCACTGGCCATGCTGACTGCAGAAGGAAGCTACAACCAGTTATAGCAAGTATTCCCACCTGTGGAGCTTAAATATGCCTCATTTCCCGAACTTATTTGTGATTGGCCAATTTTGGAAAAACTCAGCTGTAGGCACGCCTGCTTAGCTGATGTTGGCAATGTTTAAAATTCCTTTGATAGATATGTGTCTGTTGAAAGCACATGTTTATGAAATGCTGTCATGGCTTAGTGGTTAAGTACTGTGACTATAGTGCACAGTATCCTGAGTTCGAGCCCTGTCAGTGTTTTTTATTTTCCTACTGGGCAGACCTGACTAGTTAAGGTACAGTAAAGGAGGTGTGGCCATGTTTAACTGACTCTGCTCAACTTTGTCCGACTTTGCCCAACATTGCTCGACGTTGCTCAACATTGCTCGACGTTGCCCAACGCTGCCCGAAATTGTCCGATGTTGCGCTGGTTAGCGCGGTGCACAGCTACATGCAATTGGATTTAAATATGCTCAATACTGGTAAAATGTGCTTAGCAGTACTTTATATTGCTTAAAATAGGGTACTCATGCCTCGGAATGCATAACCATTTCACCTTTATAAATAAATATATATATATATATATATATATATATATATATGTAGATATATATATATATATATATATATATATATATATATGTATAATTCGTTTACTACTACATTTAACATTTCAATGCTTTTTACAAAACTTATACATAAAAAATGTCAGGAAATATTTTTGTATACAGATTTCCAACAGAAAATGAAACATGCAGTAGTGGGACTCGAACTGGAATGCCTCCTCTTTGTGCGAAGGATCTAACCACTACGCTATCACTATGTTGGTTAATTTGCATATATTTTTCTTATTATCCTCTTCTGATGTCTAAGCTGCTAATTGTAGCTAAGCAATGGACAAACTCACGCAAACCCGTGGAAATACGAGCAGCTATATCGGTTGAGAAAAAAAACTCTTTTTATTTTTAATTTTGTCAGTTGTTTAACATATGGGGGTGTGTAGTGTAACATTGTGCACATGTGAGCAGACTCGCTCATGTAACTCAAAACTGTGGCGTTTCTTCATTGCAGGGGTGTGGATTTTTGGACTGCTTGGCAGTCCAACACACCCCCTACACTCGTCCATGCTCTGTGTAAGCTTTCATTAATATGCATGGCGCACTGCCGTCATACTCTTAGACTGGCACTTCCATGTAAGACTAATCTAGTCTTACACGGAAGCTTAGTAAATCTGGGGGTAGATGTAATGACAGTGTGACATTGCATCGACTCACATTGAAAGTGCAACAGAAACAAGTTATGAAAGTTGTCATTTCACATTTGACAGTAAATGCCTGAATTATTGGGATACAGCAACCAGTTAGTATAGGCATGTACTCACGTGATATTAAACAAAGACTGCAAACACTGCAGGTACATCTCTTTCTTTCTGCTTGGTGCCTCATTTCATTATTTACGTTTTCATAACAGCATCTCTGTTTTATTGCAGCACATTATGTTTATCAAAGCTTAATGTACTCCCTTTAATATGAACTATATTTCTTAATAAGGCCAAGTAACTATGGTCATTAAAGCCAGCATTTGGATTTTAGGACGATCAAACTTCTAAATCAAGGAATGTACTTTAAGATGTTTTGCTAAGTCTATTCTCCCTGACACATCCTCAGTAGGTATATATGAAACAGGGGAGACTGTGAAAGTTGATTGTTCCTGCAGTTAAAGTAATCATGTACACCTACAAAGCATTAACAGGGAATACTTCTCAATGCTTCCCTTGACATTACTAGGGCATGTACAAATAAGTGTTATGGTCTTAAACCTTGTCTACATTCTCTACACTTAGTGTAGCTTTTGGTGTCAGGAATGCTAATGATTTCACACCTCATTTGTATACTCACAGTCCTCACAGGGTTGAATCTGCATAATATAAAGGTAATCATGTAGCTAATGCCTTTATATCATACTGGGGAGACTGAGTACTTCTAGTAAAACAAGACTTTTGGGAGATTTATCTGTTGGATACAGTGCTGTGCTGTCAAAGTATACTGCTATTTCTTAAGTAATTCTTTTATTTTAACATTAAAAGGTGAAATGCTGTAACAATTTAAAAGCATTTTTATTATTTTATATATTTTTTTACTTTTATCCCTACCTTTTCCCACAGCCATGTCTGCATATCTACAATTATACTACAGAATACTACATGACAAATTACTTTATTTTGTCTGTTATGTTTGCACATGTATTGCAGATGATTGTAATGTAAGTCTGTAGGAAGGTCTAGCATTTTTATCTGTGTTAGCAGAAAAATAAAAATTTGTTCTGTTTGTGTGTTTCTACCTGACTGAACTCCACAGCAGTGGATACAGTAGTAATAACAGTTTGGAGTTACTTTTCTAATGCTATATTTATAATTGCTATTGTTAATACTGCAATGTATTACAGATTTAAGCTTATGTTAGCTCCATTACAGAAGTGTTAGAAGATCTGTTCTGATAATTACGTTTTAAATATACTTTTTTGTAGCGGGGTTGGGGACCTTAACTTGGATGTAGTCATGGTGAGCAATTAACACATTTAAAATGTTTGTGTGCATGCGGAATGCATCCCTGTCACAACGAACTGAGCTCACAGCCATCTTTTATGTGTTTTATAGATTTATTTTTGTGTCTGGTTTCTCTTTCATTTCATACAGAGATATGGCACCAAGAAGAAATCTATACCTCATAAACCACCATATACTGATGCAGAAAATGAGGTCATTATTCAGGCCTTACATTGCCATGGAGTTTTTCTGTTGGGGGGAGGCAAAGCTGTCCAACCTGCCCAGTCGTCGATGACCTTAATGTTGTCTGAGGGCATGGGAGAACATACTCCCATATACAACACCTGGCAACTGACATGATAACCTCTGCTTGCTATAGGTCAACTTTAATTGCCCAGTAACAGGTGGCTATGTGGGATGGTTCTGCTACTGAATGACCACTAACTGAAAGTGAGGACTCTCTGTCGACTGTCAGAGATCCAGATAGCTTGGCAGAGGGTTCCACCAGAATCCTTGAAACTGGTGCAGGTGTGGACGACAGGCGCAGTGTCATAAGGAGACTTTCCAAGTATTCAAACAGCAAGTGTCATTGTTATATCTTTATATGCATATATCTAAAATATTTGATATATATATATATATATATATATATATATATATATATATATGTGTGTGTGTGTGTGTGTGTGTGTGTGTGTGTGTGTGTGTGTGTGTGTGAGTGTGTGTGTATATACATATATATATATATATATATATATATATATATATATATATAACAGATAATAATGTGTGTGTGTGTGTGTGTGTGTATCTATATATATCTATCCATATATGTATACATATATATATATATATATATATATATATATATATATATATATATATAGCTGTATATAAATATATATATATATATATATATATATATATATATATATATATATATATATATATATATATATACATATACATAACACACACACACACACACACACACACACACACACATATATATATATATATATATATATATCTATATATACATGGGTCCACTTCTGAATCTCAAAATAATGAAAAATCGAATTTCAATATCTTGCAATCAGAATGACGAAAGTGCAGTTTTTTGAAACTGCATATAGGTTCATAGGTAGGCACTAGGCTATCGGCCTAAGGGCCTACGTAAGCCTAGCCAGCAAGGTACCATAGCTTACGCCACCCAAGAAAGTTATTTTCCTGTGCCACTGTTCAGCAGAGACACAGAAGTGATCCCTGGGGTGTATTTCCTATTTCCCATTCACTCATCAAGATTTTTCTTGAAGTGTGCTAATGAAGAACTTTGCTTGACATAGATGGGTAGCTTGTTCCAGAGTATAGGAAGTCTCTGGAACAGGAATCTATCCCTCCACCATGTCCTGTTTATTGTGGTGACAAGGTTTAGGTCCCTGGAGCGTGTAGCTTGGAGGGATTGGGATTTCTTTAGGTGTAGTATGTCCAATAGCTCTGGGTTTGACATAGCTTTATAGGTTAGGCAGAGATCACCTCAGAGTAGGCGATATGCTACAGAGTAAAGCTGGAGTTTTTTTGAGGTGGTCAGTGTAGGGCATTTGTTTGAGGCCAGTAATCCTCTTTGTGAGGTATTCCTGTGGCCTTTCCAGCTGCTGCAGATGTCTTGTGAGGTACATTCCAAAAGGGGCATTGCACTCTATAATGGGTCAAATGAGTGATGTGTAGAGGGGAACAATGACCTCTTTTTTCCTGGATGAGAACCCTTTTATGATGAGGTGTGCCATGTAGAAGGACTTCCTGACTACTGTGGTGATGTAACTTTCAAAGGAGAGACTACTGTCCACCTGGGTCCCAAGGTCTCTTATCACACATTCAGTGTTAAATAGATTGCTGCCTATGTGGTTGTTCATGGGTAGAGAGTTTTTACCAAAGGAGATGACACTGCACTTTTTGGCATTGAGCTTGAGGCCATGGCTCTGGCACCAGGCATCTGCCTCAGTGAAGCCCTTCTGTAGGATGTCCACATCATTTGGGGACTTGACTATGGCTCCTAGTTTATGGTCATCTGATAACTACGTCAGCCAGTGGCCTTCTGTGTTAGCCTGTACTTCAGAGACGCAGATACCAAATAGGAGAGATCCCAGGATGGAACCCAGTGGCACTCCACTTGTCACTGCCTTGAGATCAGATTTGGAGTCTGCAACTTTTACAGTGTGGGTTCTGTCAGTGAGCCAGTTGGCAACCCATCTTGTGATGTAGGGATTTATACCTAGTTTCTTGACTTTAGCTATAATTCCAGAATGGGGGATGGTTCATAGGTTCATAGGTTCATAGGTTCATACTAGGCTATCTGCCCTGGGGCAATTATAAGCCTAGCCCGATTCTGTATGGCTTACGCCACCCCTTGATTTGAGTATACTGTGCCCTTTTTAAGGTTTAGTTTAATGTGCCTCTGTCTAATAGTGACACAGGAGTAATCCCTGGGACAAACCTACGATCCCCCATCCACCTATCAAGATTCTTCTTGAAGAGATTCAGTGAGGTGCTCTGCCTCACATGAACTGGAAGTCTATTCCAGAGCGAAGGGAGCCTCTGGGTTATGAACCTGTCCCTCCAGCAAGTTCTATTTATTTCTCTGCTGAGGTTCAAGTCCCTCGAGCATGTGGCTCTAAGGGATTTAGATTTACTGAGGTGGAACATGTCCATTAATTCTGGATTTGACATAGCTTTGTATGTCAGGCATAGATCGCCTCGAAGTAGGCGGTATGCAACTGAGTAGAGCTTGAGTTTTTTAACCGAGCAGCATATGGCATCTGTTTGAGACCCTTGATCCTCTTGGTGAGATACTTTTGGGGTCTTTTTAATTGCTGCAGGTGTTGGGTAAGGTACATCCCAAAAGGGGCATTGTATTCTATGATGGGCCTGATGAGGGATGAATAAAGGGGCACGATTAGCTCTCTTGATCTAGATGTGAAACCCTTCGTGATGAGGTGGGCTGTGTAGAAGGTCTTTCTAACCACTTTGGCAATGTGGTTTTCAAAGGAGACATTGCTATCAACTTGGGTTTCCAGGTCCCTAATAACTTTCTCTGTACTTAATGGGTTTCCGCCTATGTGGTAATTTGTGGGCACATTGTTTTTGCCAAAGGGTATGACTATACATTTTTTGGCATTTAGCTTTAAACCATGGCACTGGCACCAGTTATCTGTCTCTGTGAGACCTTTTTGAAGGATGTTTGTGTCAGCGGGAGAGTTGATTATGGCACCCAGTTTGCAGTCGCCTGCAACCTTGGTGAGCCATAGTCCTCCCACGTTTGCCTGTACCACGGAAAAGTATATACCGAACAAGAGTGGTCCCAGGACAGAACCCTGTGGGATGCCACTTGTAACCGGTTTCGAGTCGGACATGGCTCTAGCAACTCTCACTCTGTGGGTTCTGTCTTTGAGCCAATTTGCGACCCATCTTGTGACATAGGGGTTTATATTTAAGCTGGATAGCTTATCTATGATGCCCGAGTGGGGTATTGTGTCAAATGCCTTTTCAAGTTCCAGATAGGCTGTGTGGACTACCTTCCCTTCATCTATGGCTTTGGTGACTGTTTCGAAGAAGTCAACCAGGTTCAAAAGGCAGGATCTGCCCTTGACAAAGCCGAACTGGGTAGGATCTAGTGTCTGTAGGTCCCCAGTGTCTTTGTTTATGAGCTCCATGATGATCCTCTCCATAGCCTTGCAGACTAAGCTAGTCAGGCTTATGGGGCGATAGTTTCCAGGGTCCGTAGAGGCTCCACCTTTGTGGAGTGGGACCACTGTTGCTGTATGCCATTCTGTGGGCACATATCCTGTAGTGAGGCTGAGATTGTATAGCTGTTTTATTTGAGGGATTAGTTCCTCTTGGAGTTCATGTAGGACGCAACCTGGGATGCCATCTGGTCCCATGGAAGCAGTGTTTTTTGCTTTGGAGAGGGCAGCCTTCACCTGAGCGTCAGAGATGTTTGGGAGGCAGCCCTCTGCCGGGATAGATACTTGCTCTTTTGGGGGGGTGTGGAGAAGTTTGCACTGAACCTGTCTGCCAGGATATTGGCGATGTCTGTGGGTTCAGTGTATTTTTTGTCATTTAGAATCAACTCAGAGCAAGTCTGGGAGTTGCATCCCAGGTTTCTAACATAACTGAAAAAAGCCTTATGATTGTCTTTGGTGTCCTGTGCAATTTTTCTCTCAAAGCTGTCCTTGGAGGATTTTATGAGGGATCGTAATTTTTTGCTAGTACTGATCAGAGATGCCTTCCCTATCAGGGATTTTGCTCTATCATGTAGTAGCTTCCTCCTTCTGTTGTACAGTTTATTTATGGCAGGGGTCCACCAGACTGGATGCCTGCCTTTGGATGATTGGGTCTTGGTTTTGTTTGGGATAGCATGATCCATGCATTCCTGGAGATGTCCGTAGAATGCGTTTATATAGGATTCTACAGTTTGGGCCGTAGTTTCCACTGGCCCTGGGGCCTTGAAGGATACCACTTCGGTTTTGAGAAGTTCGCCACTGTGTTTTTCTGGGCTGGGGGTGGGTCAGGATGTGGACATCCAGTGAAATTAATTTATGGTCTGATCTTACCAATGAGGGATATACTTCTGGTGTGGAGCATAGAGTCCCCATGTTGGTAATGATCAGGTCTAGTATGTTGTCCCCTCTTGTGGGAGTGGTGACTAGTTGTTCCATAGCATTTGAGTTTATAATTTCTAGGAACCTTTGGGCTAAGGTGCTGGGGCTTGAGTAGTGCTCCCAGTCAATGTTTGGGTAGTTGAAGTCGCCCAATATAATGGTGTTCGGAGCGATTTTCATGTTCTCCAATATTTTCAGGAAAGCCGAGTGGGATTTCTGACTTTGAGAGGGTGGTCTGTAGGATGCTATAAACTGAAAAGCAGTCTTGCCCACTGTTAGTTGTACATGGATGGTCTCCGATACTTCATGCAATGCCACTAACCTGGAGGTGTGGATATCCTTGATAAATATGGAAACACCCCCTCCTTTTGTGGTTCGGTCCGGGTTTTGGGGCCGAAAAGCATGATATGAGGTATAGCCTGGTAGTGCTGGGGTGCTCTCTGGAGCCTTGAACCAGGTTTCTGTCACTGCACAGATATCGATGTTTTCCATACTGAGGAGAGCTTCGAGTGCGTGCATCTTGAGGTTAAGACTTCTGGCGTTTAGCAGCATTACCCTTAGTTTCTTGTTCCTTGTGCTGTCTATGGGGGTGGGTTTGACTGGGTGTTGAAAGCCTTGTCATATCTGATGTTACTAAATGTGCAATAGGTATTGTGTGGTCTGTTTTTGTAGTGTGCTGTCACTTTAAGGTTTTGTGGTTTCTGGGTGTTGAAGGTGTCAATTAATATATCGGTATGTCTGGAGATCCAGGTAAATTTTTAGTATGTCAGGGTTTTGTGTAGGAGCATGGTTTTATTTATTGTTTTGGGAACATGTAGGAGTAGGATAACATAGGTAGGTGAGTGTGTGTGTGTGTGTGTGTGTGTGTGTGTGTGTGTGTGTGTGTGTGTGTGTGTGTGTGTGTGTGTGTGTGTGTGTGTGTAGGTGTGGAGAGTGGTGATTGTTTTACATGTGCAGTATGTGTGTTAATCTTGGGGATAAGTGTGTATGTAATGGAAATGTAGGGCACATGGAAGTAGTTGTGCTGTTGTTCTCATCTTAGTGCAACCTCAGAGTTGGTATATATAAGTAGCAGGGGTGGGCCCCCCTGCAAAAACATGTATTAGTGTCATTTGTGTTGGGTTTTCTACTTATGTTTGTGTTTATCTGGGGGTAGGGCTGGATGTTTAGTTTAATTTTGTTTTTTTAGTTATTTTGAGTTGGTATTTTGCATTTTCGTGTGTGTGGCCGTTAGGTATTCTGGTGTTGAAGTACTGAAATTCGATATTTCAGTATTTTAAGATTCAGAAGTGGACCCATATATCTGTATCTATCTCTCTCTCTCTCTATAAATATATATATATATATATATATATATATATATATATATGTGTGTGTGTGTGTGTGTGTGTGTGTGTGTGTGTGTGTTTATATATATATGTATATATATATATATATATATATATATATATATATATATATATATATATATATAAAATATATATATTTATGGATCTACTACTATTCACTGAAAGCACATTTCACCATAAATCAAATTAGAGTGCACTTTTCACAGAAAGCTCATTTCACCAAAAACACAATTCACTGAAACACATTTCACCGAAAGTTGTAGATGGCCTTTACCCCACTGTAGTGCGTCCCTGGAGTTAGTATATATAGTAAGGGGGGGTGGGGGGCATAGCCCCCCACATATTTAATGTATATATTATTGTCAGAGAACAGTAATATATTTCAATTACATGTATCCATGTATATAATTCAAAATATTTAAAATAAGTGGGGGCGGTGTCCCATGCACCCCCCCTTACTATATATACTAACTCCAGGGTCGCACTACAGTGGGGAAAAGGCCATCTACAACTTTCGTTGAAATGTGTTTCTGTGAATTGTGTTTTCGGTGAAATGTGCTTTCGGTGAAAAGTGCACGGTCAAATGTGTTTCAGTGAAATGTGCTTTCGGTGAATAGTAGTAGATCCATATATATATATATATATATATATATATATATATATACATATATGTCTCTCTCTGTCTCTCTCTCTCTCTTATATATATATCTATATATATATATATATATATATATATATATATATATATATATATATATATATATGTATATGTATATACCAGGAGCCAGGAAAAACTATGAGTCAGACTAAAGTCATACAGAAACAGTAGAGTTTGATTTGGGTATGTGGGGGTAAATCCAGCTGTTCAATATATATATATATATATATATATATATATATATATATTTTTTTTTTTTTTTATGAGAGGCTTTTTAATCTACACTTGTGCTGGGGTCTGTTCTCCTTTTTCCTAATTTCATTTGCATTGTGATACTGTGCAGACTTCTTTCCTTTCTATTCCTCACATACAGGCAATTCTGGATTGCAAGCTGCCAGATCACTTCCACATGAAGAGCACACATTTGTTTATTGTTAATAGTGTATATAAGGTAGATTCAGGTCTATATGACATTAAAGTTTTGTAACTTTAGCATCTGTAAAGAAGTTTAGCTCTCCTTTATTGCAAGGAAAATATGAGATCAGTTTTATTCTCCGTTTTTTTTTTGTTCTGCTCATTGCTTGTTATCACAGGTCATCCTGAGAGTTGCAATGTGAAACACCTATCGTCTGATGTCAGAGTACTGGTATCCTCTGATGATGATGGTGGTGATGAACAAACACACACTAGGGGAGGGGTACTGAAGGTCAGTCTGACACTGAAGTTGTGATTCCCACATCCCTTGCCCATGTTTCGGACAGAGTCAGTACACCTATGCATACCCATGACACCGAGACAGTTGATTTAGGACAAGCTGAGGTTGAAACAGATGATCAGACTAGTGTGGTTACTCTGGATTCAGAGCTGGTTGCCTCTCCCAGTAACCATCATGGGGCTTGTTACCACACAGGAGGTTGGTAGGGATGATTAGAGGAGGCCTGCTGTCCACTCTTCGCTTGAAGCTGGTATGTCATAAGTGCTGCCAGATGTATGTGTAGGCCATAGTGGTGGCACACGCACATTCCACCCAGACATCAGAACAGATAGTATGACTATTAAATGTCATGCATGCTGACAGAAGTGACTCCCTGAACCCTGTGGACAATTTCTTAGCTAGGATGAATGATTCACTGGATAGAGCGGCTTCTGTGTTGGGACATCTGATGAGGAGGATGGACATCCATGTGGCTGGAGTGCTGCTACTTCTTCAGGTGTTAGCAGATGTGACCATGCAAGATCCTACTCCTGCAGTGACACTGCAGCCACTGCTCTGTCAGTGATTGCAGTGTCCACACCCAGACATGGTAGGCTATGGGGTTATAGCTCTGGACATAGTTATGAGGAAACCTCATCCAGCAGACATTGCTCATATTCACCCCAACTTCTAGACAGGGCCATGGACATAGTAGTGAAACACATGGCAGAGGTGGTTCTCGTGGTCAAGATTGACAATGCTGAACTGAGTAGTCTACCATGCACAGCTCACACCTGTCCAAGATGCCAGGACATAATGCTGCCACAGTGCTTGATTGTTTTCATACAGACACACATGCATTGAAAAAAGTAATTACCTTGTCCATACCACCTCACACATATGCAAACTATTTAAACAGTACTGCTGAGTGCTACACATCTGTTGTTACTGGTCCTAACCACTGTATTGTAACAGATACATGTGTTTCTTACTTGCACACACTTGATTTATTGGTGTCAGCCTTGTCTTCCTACTACCACCCCCACCACCATGTGCAAATGATGATGACTATGCCCTGTCCTCTGCATGTCTTTGTGACTTAGGATTCATATATGTCTGATGCACATATTGGATAGCTAATGCTTGCATATTTACAAGGCGGGATTTATCAGTATGTATTGCAGAACAAAAGTTGTTGATTTCTTGTTCTTACTGATTTATGAATGATGACTTCTATAATTGTTGAACCACATCATATTCCAGTTAGTACTGTCATTACATCAGATGAAGCATTAGGTACTTCAGTCTTGCTTCTTGGTATTGTTGTTCAAATGATGGTATAATTGACTTGTTCCATGTTTTATAAATGATGGTCAAATGACATGCTTGATGCAGACTATTGTTTTTAATGCGTAACTGTAGAGGAGATATTTCTGACATAATTACACCTCAAAGGAATGTTCTACTTAGGGGCATATTAAAATTTCTGTATGAGGTAGTCAGTTTTACAACTTTTTTCTTTATACATTTCACACTTGCCTTATTACTACAGGTAACAATTGTGTCCCTGGGGGGGGGGGGGGGGGTTCCCCATCTGATGCTATCAGAAGACAGCTTTACATGGTTAAGTAAAGGTTGTAGAGTCCGTCAGGTATCACTTTGCATATCTGTATGTTCATGTCTTTGTCCTAGGTAGTGATTGTGTGTGCTATCGTTTGCCTCTTAGCCAAGAAGTCATAGAAGCTGTCTGGGTTACTTGCATAGTCATTGTAAATGATCCCTTGGGCATTACAGACAATCTGATATTCTATACAGTGGAATTTTTTTCTGTTGCTGTACCTCCTTCTCTGTTCCCCAGGTGGGGCATCTATTTCTATGTGTGTGCAATCTATATCCTCCAACAATTCAGGGAAGTGTGCTACTGCACAAAATTCTTGCTTGGTTCTTGCTCTGTCCAGTGGGGTTTGTAGGAAACAGATATGTGCCATTGCATGTTTTAGCATTGCATTTAAAAATTCATGTAATATTCTAGAGGCTGATGCCTGTGATACCCCTAATATATACAGTGTGAGTCTGTGGAAAGTACCAGTAACAGGCATACATAATGCTAAGCAAATCTTTGTTTTCACTGGTATGGGTTCTCCACAATTTCCCTGTGGCCTGAGGTTGGGGCTGGCAATAAGTTGCATATTTCATGCAGTGTTTTCCTGTACACCCTGTATCTCTCAATATCTGTTTCATGCAGCGCATGATAAGTCAAATGGAGTCTAAACACCCTTCTTCTTCTTGCCTGAGGTCTGGCAGTAACAGCAGCACCCTGTTTTAAAATCTGTTGAACTTACAGCATAATAAAACCAGCAGCAAACCCTAACATGTTTTTTCCCTAAGTGTAGTTGTGTCTGTATTCCAAATTGTGCAAAGCACAAGCCTACACTGACTTTGCACACTTGCTTTATAGCTTCCTGAATATCCCGGTCATGTTGGATTGGTTAATTAGCATGTACTTTGGCTCTTTATGTTTTCATTAGCAAATTCTGCCATTTCCCTTTGTTTGCACTTCCACATATCATGCAGAGATACCTTATGAATATCAAATAGTGTGTTGTCATGTTGGTAGTGTGTCATCTCCCAAAATATTCGCTATACTTTCTGTAGTTATTAATGAATGTGGCACAGGAACTGACCAGGATGTGGGTCAGTGACAGGGAAAGATAAAATTCAATTGTAACCCAAGCCTGTCTTACTTATATTTGCCATAGAACTGCCTTATTCAAGATCTGCAATTTGTGCTATGTGAGGTCATAAGTGTGACATTTCAAGCAAATGTATACTATCTGCAGAGAGTAATATCAGGAAAATACAAAACTTCAATGTATTTGAACCCTGATAGTTAGTGGAATGGAAGTTGCTTGCAGAATGAAAATAATAATGTAAAACACCATCCCACTCTCAATGGATAAGAGCCCTGCACCAGCTGCACTCCTCACATCATTAACACAATGAGGCATGAAGACTGTTACAAAGAGCAGAATCACCTTTCATTTTATTTCTGAATATCTTACTGCCATGTTCAGGTGTTAAAAGGATGGCAACGTCTTTTAACACATGTAGGAGTTTTATTCATTTTTGTAATAGCAAGAGAAACCAAATTGCCATGTGGTCATCAGTGACCAGTGTTGTAGTTTGATGCAAACCATGTTGCAAAGAAAGAGTATAGAAAACTGAATTTATTTATAATCCATTTTATGATCAGATTAAATGTTTGAAATGGGAGAACAGGACAGAGATGAAAATGGGAAGCAAGCAGAAGGTAGAACAGAAGGTGAGCAATTCCGAAATGCTCAGGATGGCAGTATGCCAAAATAACACACTCGCAATGAAGACCAACTGATGCCACTACTGAAATATATGTCAAGTTGAGAGGTATATGTGCGATGCCATTATTTTGTGGATGTGCTCCTTTTTTATATTTTTCTTGAAGACAGGAAATTTGGAGAAGAAATATAGGGCTGTATAAGGTAGGAAAGAGTCACAGGTTTGTAAGTAGGGACAGACAGACATGATTGACAAGATGTGTGGTAACACACTGAGGGAAGGGAAGCACAATGGGTGAGGAGACATCAGAAAAACAAAGGGCAAACAGTAATAAAGGGTGGAATGTATGACACATCAAGGTTGTTATACACACAAAAGGTTGGGGAAGACCAAGTTTGAGGGGTAGGATAGGTTGTTTCGAGACACATTCTCTGCCAGCTTTGACACAACAGGAAATTACTTCTCTCCCATATAAGTATCACAACTGTGTCCTGTATCAGTAACTGCAGGCAGTGCCGGTCAGGGAATCGAATTGTCAGTGCAGCATGTTTTCAATATAGCTGTTGTTGGCATTAAACCTCCTGTCAAATCCCCCCCCCCCCCCCACAAAACCTATACCAGGTCCTGATAGGTGACATAGTCACCAGGTTCACTGGCACTGCTCCTTGTGGGTACCACTACATCTGCTTGCTGGTGGAGCAGGCAGGGCAGGAGTGTTGAAGGCAGCTCTGGCACCACTGGGACTGAGATTTTCTGTGTACATCTGATGGTGGTGATGGTGTGGCTGTTATCACCTGTTGGTGAATGACAGGCCATGTCAAAGTGGTTTGTCCAGATCACTGCACTGCTGCATACAGTAGTACCAAAAATGAAATCACAACCTGTCATAATCATAAAATACAGTGCAAGACATTTTTTTGAATTATAGGATATGTAACATAAAAATACACACCCTGAATATTTTATTATCAGTTCTACTATTTGAACTACTGTGACAGTTACAAATATTAACTTACTAAAATTTTATATGCAGTGTTTGCAGAGGTGGGACTTGAACCCTAAGACAGTGCCAGTATGCCATTGCACAGACAGTTAAGATAATGGATCACTTCTACACCTATACAGAAGGTGGCCTGCAGAATCAACCTCATACTTTGACAGAAAATAATAATCATAGTATGTATACTTTCATAATCATAGTATGTAGTGCCACTAATGATAATGCATGTCCTGCTGTATACATGTAAACTAAACTAATCATTTCACTTACTATCAGTTATTATCGCTAGATATACTTTTTACTGAAAATATGAATACTTACCAAGACACTGTCTTAGGCACACCTGTCACTCCCTATACACCTGTATATTCCCCTATATCTCTTAAGTAGCTGCAATCAAAGAGTGAAATTATTATGGTGTCATGCATTGGAAATGATGTACGGATGTTTGCAATTCTGTTTTTCTGTTATACTTACAGTACGGAGGTGGTGCCTGTACTCTGATCTCAGCCTGCCATCAGTGAAAGACATCAAGTTTTCTTAAATCACTATAACGATGACATCATTTTGCCCCTATGTGTGAGATACCAATAGCTTGGGTGACAGCCTTGGCCAAACTATTCTAGGCATTAGCCTTATACTGAGTCCCACTATACCCCCCTACTACCACCACCTGCAGGAGATTGTAGTTGTACTTCTTAATCAGGTTGTCCAAGAAAATCATGTATTCCTCCTCATACCACCTTATTGTTGTAAAAGGATAACCACCTTCACTATTGCCAGTCATTAAGTCTCTACTTTCAAAATGTCAGGAAAAATGGTGCCTACAGCAAATCTTGCCTTTAACATCCTTTGCACAATGATAGGAATGTACGAGATATTACAAAATACATATAATACAAGTTCTGTAATCTTATGGAATAAGTGGCACTTTAAGGTGTGAAATATGGCGGTCCTGCTTCCCCATGTCTGTTGATAAGAATACACGCTCAATGACAACTCCATTTTAAGGTGGTTAATGCTGGGATATCAGTTTTATTTAACCAGAAAAAATTAGCTTGAAGAGCATACATAGAGCTCACTGCAGGTGGTCAGGCATGTGCATGGAATTATGTAAACATCATCTTCATGTTTACCTTGAAATGAAGGAGTAGTAATCACCTCACTACAGAAGATGATTCCCTTTGGTATATGTTCTGAAAAAGGAAAGGGAAGGATATACTGGGTTTGAAATATTCTACAAACTTGAAGGTATGTGTAACTTGTTACATACTTGTTTGTAATACTCTGTGCAGTGCCCTATAAGGGCTACAGTTTCTGTTGCACTTGTTAAATCACTTTAGCTGTCTCAGTAAAAGCTGTCTGTAGAGATACAGTAGTCACTCTTGTGTATGAGGTAGATGTTTGCTTGTTACACATACCCTCCTTGCACATTTTTACCATTTATTAAATGTGCTGTGTACTGTTAAAGAGCAGAAGGGGGAATGTTGCACTTGTTCTGTCAGTTGTTTAGCTGTATTAGTAAAATGCTTTCTACAGAGATACAATTGTCAAATGTATATTGGCCGTGGCGGCATGGCATTATGTTACATTTGGGTTATATGCCCCTAGGTGGCTATGTACAACAGTCATGTTGTGCAAACTCAGTGTATGTATGCTCACATGAGTAAAATGCATGTAAATAATCTAGCTATACCTCTGACATTCTGGACTCCATAGGTTGCAATAAAATAGGAATAATGCTTTTATTTTTTTTTTTTGTTAATAGTTGGGGTGGTACAGATCAAAAGGTAGTAAATAACATTCTGATGTTCTTTTTGTTTTGTGGAAATGTAATTGTGTGTCAGGCCCTTGGAGATGTAGCAGCTGCACTATTACTATCATTCTGCTAAGGTTAGGATGTGTAATACCTATGTAGGAGCATGTCTGTTAACAGCAGTGTATTTATTCCAACAGAGATACACCTAAGAAACAGAATCCTTCAGCTACATCCACAAGAAACCTCCTTTTAATGAGGCTGAAAATTAGGAGGTACTACACCACCTTCATTTTCATAAGTTCATAGTTTCATAGGTGTGTACTAGGCTAATGACCCTGGAGACTTTACAAGCCTAGCCCATAGGATTACTCTGGCATCATACCATCCAACCTTACTTCCCAGGGCCTCTGTCGAGTAGAGCCACTGGAGTGATCCCCAGGATGAATTTTCTATTTCCCATCCACTCTATAATATTTCTCTTGAAGAGGGCCAGTGAGGTGCTCTGTATGACATGTATGGGAAATTTATTCCATAGCACGGGCAGTCTCTGGATTATGAACATGTCCCTCCAGCACGTTTTGTTGATTGTGGTAATGAGGTTGAGGTCTCTGGACCATGTGGTGCGGAGGGATTGGGATTGCTTTAGATGTAGCATTTCTAACAGAGCTGGGTCAGACATGTCTTTGTAAGTCAAGCAGAGATTGCCACTAAGTAGGTGATATGAGACAGGGAATAGTTGGAGTTTTTTGAGTCTGTCCATATAGGACAAGTGTTTAAGGCCTAGGATCCTCTTTGTGAGGTACTTTTGCAGCCTCTCCAGTTGTTGCAGGTGTCTAGTGAGGTACATGCCAAATGGGACATTGTATTAGATGATTGGCCTAATGAAGGAAGAGTAGAGGGAGACAATGACCTCTTTCTTCCTAGATGCAAAACCCTTAGTAATGAGATGTGCCACATAGAAGGACTTTCTGACCACAGTGGCAATGTGGTGGTCAAAACAGAGGTTGCTGTTAACCTGTGTTCCCAGATCTCTTATAATGCCTTCTGTGTTCAGTGGACTACCATTGATCTGGTAATTCATGGGAACTGGGTTTTTCCCAAAGGGGATGACGACACATTTTTTGGCATTGAGCTTAAGGCCATGGTTCTGACATGAGTCGCTGGTCTCAGTGAGGCCTTTCTGTAGGATGCCAACATCACTCGGGGAGTTAATAATGATTCACAACTTGCAATCATCTGCAAACTTTGTCAGCCAGAGTCCCTTCTTGTTGGCCTGGACTTCTGAGAAGTAGATACCAAACAGAAAAGGACCCAGAACCCATCCCTGTGGGACTCCACTCGTGACTGGTCGGCAGTCTGTCTTGGAGTCAGCTACTTTCACTCAGTGGGTTCTATGTGTGACCCAGTTTGCAACCCACCTAGCAATATGATTTGATATATTATATGAGTTGATGCCTAGCTTGGTGAATGTTTCAGTGATTCCTGAGTGGGGAATGGTATCAAAGGCCTTGACCAGATCAAGGTAGGCTGTATGAACCACCTTGCCTTCATCCACAGCTCTGGTGACTGACTCAAAGAAGTCGACCAAGTTGAGCAAGCATGATCTTCTCTTCACAAAACTAAACTGTGTGGGATCAAGAGTTTGGATATTCCCTATATCCTTGTTTATTAGGTCCATGATGTTGCGTTCCATACCTTTGCATATCAGACTTGTCAGGCTAATGGGGCGATAGTTCCCAGGGTCTGTAGTCGCTTATCCTTTGTAGAAAGGGATGACTGTAGCAGTGCATCATTCGGTAGGGACAAAGTCTGAGGTGAGACTGTGATTGAACAGGGCACACACTGCTGGTTTAACCTGTGCAGCAGTAATACTGGGTTCCTGGCAATCTACTGGTATTGTGACTGGTCCTTTGGGTGGGCAGAGAGGAGTAAAGTTGGCACTGAATCTGTCAGCCAGTATATTGGCTATATCTCTTGGCTCGGTATATGAGGTACCATTGTGCAGTAGCTCAGAGCAAATCTAGGTATTGCTGTGGAGATTCTTTAGATAATTATAGAAGGCCTTGTGGTTGTCTTTACTATATGCTGCAATTCTGTTTTCATAGCTAGCTTTAGACGATTTGATGAGGGATCTCAACTTTTTGTTGAGGCTGATAAGGGAGTTTTTCCACTCTTGGGACTTCACCTTATTCTCTATCAGTTTCCTCCTTCTGTTGTAAAGTTTGTTTATCAAACTCGAGCCTCGAGAAAAGTCCACAGGTTTATTGAACCAAACTGCTAAAATAAAGACAGTGATACTCCACTTAAAACCACTGCAAACAAAGGGTATGTAAAGCGCTTTTCGTTCGGGTTAATACCCGAACTTCATCAGACAACTTTTCAAAGTGAACTGCCTAGTGCTGAGGTTAAAATAACCTCTCCTTTTTAAATGCACCTATCAGAGAGCTTATTGCCAGTACATCATTTAGTGAAGATACATAGTGTCAATTTAAAGTTGTACTACGTTCACATTCATCACTTGACATCAAAACAACATCATCTCAAAATTGCTGTCTTCATAAATGTTGTTTTCCCACAAGGCACACGTCAGTAACAAAAAAATAATAAAAAGTAAAAAGTAAATAATAAGCAGTAAGTAAAAAATAATAAGTAATAAATAAAAATAAAAAGTGAAAAAATAAAACGTAAAATGTGTAGAAAGAAAAATAAAATTAATTTTCTTTCCTTGACACCATTTAACATTTTCACATCAGAAAGAGTTGCCACAGTGGCTAAAAACAAATAACTGTCTAAACACAACGTGAGACCCAATTCTTCTAGTTTTTCACATTGTAACAGTACTTTAAACCAAGTAAGCATCATATTGTAATATTTTCTTGTCTTCTATAAACAAGTCTCAGTCAGCTAAGGGAGTTTTTTTTAAAGTTTTCATTAGTGTTGTTATTAGTATAGTAAGTTAGCGTCAGTAAAGTAAAGAAAACACACCTTGTTAGCCCGATTTAACTATTTGTCAGTAGCATCTCACCACCCCAATAGGAATGCTCAAGTAGTGTGGACCTAACTGTACATGGTGGACTCCTTTCCCCTCACTAACTTATTCCATCAAGAGTAACTAGTCAGTGCAGGTCTAATTTAATCTACGCCACTCACAACCTAAACATTTGTTTAGCCGACAAGAGTTTTGTGTCAACCCTTATGTCATCCCAATGTGCTATTGCCCTTATGAGGCGAAAGACTAAAGACCATTTTGTCAAAGGAAGGTACACTGTAGTTGAGACCTCTCACTTATAATGCTGTATTAGCCTAGTAGGTGTTCACCTCACCTTTAAGTTTTGAATAGGTGTTTCCTTACTCCCTGGTCACCTAAGGAGACTTTTAGTTTCAAAATGCATGCAATCGAACAGGAGTCATTGATTCCGGTTCGGTGCTTGCATTGAGCTAATCTGCCAGTTTAATTCACTCTTCTCCAAGAGTAACTGAATCAAACTGGTATTTACCTGTCCAGGTCCAAGCGCGCAGGTCCATACTTGAAATGACCTTGAATTTAAAGGAGTGCCCTCGTGGCAGTCGCAATGTTTTGCCAATGCATTCTCCTTATTCTTTCTCCTAATGGCATAACCGTGTTCGTAAATACGGTCCCTAAGTCTCCGGTCCGTCTTTCCAACATAGAAAGCCGGGCATTGTTGGCACTGTGCGATATAAACCACAAATTTCGTGTTACAGTTATATTTGCCTTGGATGTGAAAAGTCTCTCCTCTAATTCTAAACTTACTATCTCGATCAATGTGGGTACATTGTCTACATGATCCACATGGGTGTGTACCTCCTCCAGATCTACTCCCCTCAGTATGTTTCTTTTCGAGTAGTTCTTTAATATTTAATATAAAAACTCTGTACACATGAACTACCACACAGGTGGCAGTCTACTTAACGCCAAATGTGTGATAAGATACCTGAGGACCCAGGTGGACAGTAGTCTCTCCTTTGATAATCACATCACCACAGTAGTCAGGAAATCATTCTGTGTGGCACACCTCATCAAAAAAGGGTACTCATCTAGGAAAAAATAGGTCACTGTTCCCCTCTACTCGACACTCATTAGACCCAATATAGAGTACAACGCCCCTTTTGGAATGTACGTCACAAGACATCTGCAGCAGCTGGAAAGGCTACAGAAGTACCTCACAAAGAGGATTACTGGCCTCAAACAGATGCCCTCTACTGACCAACTCAAAAACCTCCAGCTTTACTTCACAGCATATCGCCTACTCCGAGGTGATCTCTGTCTAACATATAAAGTTATGTCAAACCCAGAGCTGTTGGACATGCTACACCTAAAGAAATCCCAATCCCTCCAAGCTACATGCTCTAAGGACCTAAACCTTGTCACCACAATAAACAGGACATGCTGGAGGGATAGATTCCTCTCCCAGAGACTTACCATACTCTGAAACAAGCTACCCATCTATGTAAAACAAAGTTCCTCATTAGCACTCTTAAAGAAAAATCTTGATAAGTGGATGGGAAATAGGAAATACACCCCGGGGATCACTAATGTGGCTCTGCTCGACAGGGGCACAGGAAAATAACTTTCTTGGGTGGCATAAGCCAGGAAACCTTGTTGGCTAGTTTCACTTTGGCCCTTGGGCTGATAGCCTAGTACCTATCAATGAACCTATGAACCAAGGATGATGCTACAGTACAAACAAAAGAAAATTGACTTCAATAAATAGCCTAGTTTCTGGCATCTTTTGAGAGGAATTCAATATTTGTCAACATAGGAGGACACGTTTAACAAACTACATTGTTTTGCAAAGAATGGTCTGCGTCTATCTCCCCTAAGCTTCCGAATATTGACTAAAACTTTATCCTCCCATCTTAGTGCCATATTTAGGCAATGCCAAATTGATAAACCTACTGACATAGCAGATAAAACCAAAAGAAACCTAAAGATGCTACTGCTCAATGCTAGAAGCCTAGACAAGAAACTATGCATCTACAAGCTCTCCTCTCTTTGAAAAATACAGCCACCTGTGCTATTACCAAGACATGCCCTGGGATTCAATAAACTCTGTGCAAGAATAGTGCTATTCTTACACGGAGAGGTTCGTGTCCATGCAGCACAGCAGTGCGCCTTGCATATTCATGAAGGCATGCTGCTGTTTAATCTATATGGAAATGAACTGTGAACAAGTGCAGGGGGTATATTCAAGCAGTGCATAGACATTGAACACATCCCCTGCACTCAGAAAGTACCATACAGCACTTTCTAATCATGATCCAGCATAATATTAGAGAATTTCTCCAATATTATGCCAGTATTTCAGTGTCCACAGACACTGAAATGAAATAAATTATCATTTCAGTGTCCGTGGACACTGAAATACATATGGCAGCAGGAAAGCAATGCAAGAGGTGTGTGACAAGTTCTGTGACACACCCCTGCATTGTAAAAGTGCCATACAACAACTCGCAACCCGCTAAACAGGAAATGTGTACAAAAAGCACAAATAATGGGGGAATAAAGCCCTGAAAAGGGTCACATCTTACATATTGCCCTCATAAACTTAGAAAGTTGATAGAAAACAGGTCATGCATTAGCACGAACTTCCAAAGGACGGAAGTCTGAAAGTCAAATGTATGCCAATATTCCCTGACAGCAGTCCATGTGGATAAAAGCACAAATAATGAGGGAACAAAACACTAAAAATAGGGACACCATTTGAATATTGTCCTCACAAACTTAGAAAGTTGATAGAAAACAGAATATGTATTAGCATGAATATCTGAAGGATAGAAGTCTGAAAGCCAAATGTATGCCATTATTTCCCGACTGCAGTCCTCAGTGACTTATCAGAACACCACAATACTCACTATATAACATAATAATATAATAATAAAATTATATATTTTTTCTAGGCTAAGGAAAGTTTAAATGTAGCTAAGCAAGTGTGCGCATTATGGCTCTCTGCTCACCATAGCTTAAACAACCCATAGGAGATAAATACAAATATACAGCAAAAGCTACAAATCCAAGATAGTGTAGTGGTTAAAGTGCCAGCTTTATATGCAGGCATTCATGGTTTGAGTACCATGACAAACAAGTTATTTCTATATGGGAAAGCAGTGTTAAAATTATTTTTTAAACTTAAATTATGTAGTAACTGTTTTTGTCAACCAAGGTAGTGTAGCTGGTGTAAAATGGAAGTGTAAGTGCATATAACATGTGAAACCACCCATCTATAGACAGGTGTCCCAGACAGTATAGTCACACCCATTGCCAATGTAAGGAAAGCACATAGAAGGATGTCATGTATAGGAAATCATGTACATTTAATAACTGAAGTCAGTATTCCAATATATTTAATAAATGAAAAGTGAGCAATGGATAGCAATGCTCAGCTCTGCTTAGCAGATGTGACAATTGCTAAGACACGAATGCTAAGCAGCAGGTAGCTCAGGTAAGTGAATTTGCACACTGTTAAACAGTACTCAACAACTTTTCCTTTAAGCAGTGTTAAAACTGGCTCAGCAGTTTTGCGCACTGCTTAGCGGAGCTTCACCTTTTCATAATGGTCCAATGACAGCCAAAGGTGGAAATATCACATTATTTAAATGGTGCAGGTGGGAATACAGGCATAATTTGTTACAGTCCATGCAGATACAATGGCTGGCATAGGAGAGGCAGTGTGCTTTTGAACACAATGCTGGAGCATTCAAGAGTCCAGGGTCATGGCTGGACTCCTAGTAAAAAAAAAACATGAGGAGAGACTGCTGTAGGGCCACTACAAGGGTTCCCAATGCAAAGCAGAGGCCTGGAACCATCTCACATGTGACCTCACCCATGCTACTGGCATCCCCCAGACTGGTGAGCAGGTATGACACCACTATGCCGATCTAAAGCATAGGAAGGGGGTGCTCTTGGACCAGTGGATCCAAGATAGATGGGACCAGAATGCTCCAGTAGTGTGTAAGTATCACTATCAGGTTGTAGCAAATACTAGCCTGAGAATGTGATAGACAGATACGCATAATGTGTGTTTTTTCCCCTACAGCTGCAGCAGAGAGGGCTGTGAACATTGAAACCCACGGTGACAGACTGCTGAGGCGGAGCTGACAAGCTGTTGAGTACAAATCTATTTTGCAGTATATTGTTAAAATAGCTAAGAAAGAGTACATTCCTTACTGCTAGTAGGTATACTGTTACTGTGTGAATTGAATAAATAAAAAAGTATGACTGATGAATATTGAAGTACAATAAAGACCCTTAAAAAACTGTTGTGTTTATTCTGGTATGTTGTTGTAGACGATATAGACTATAAAGGTTCTTCACAGCAAATATGGCTGTGACAGCATACATTAACTGAGGTTCATCTGTGGACAAGTTGTTAGGAGAAACTGTAGATGGTGTAGCTGTAAAATGAGATATAAATTAAATGTGAAATATATACTGCACTAAGCTCTGAACCCTGAATAATAATATGTAAAGTATCAAAGTGGGTTCCATGCAGCATTGACTTGTGCTAACCTTTGCTTTCCAGGTTGTAGTAATCCAAAGGAGTAATGCATAGTACAAGAACTATCTGACATGCATGCATCACAGGGTTACAAGTTCAAACTGTCTAACCAAGAGACCATTAGGTAGAAACCAGTGAAACAAGAAACAGCAGTTCCCCAGTTGCTCATTGTGATGACAAATAGCTTCATTGTTAATTTTGCACACCCAGACACAGTTCAAATCCAGGGAGTGGTACTAAGATGTGTGCATGTCTACACACAAGGAATCAGGAATAAATGTAAAAACAGTCTGGTAGTATTAACAAATATTTTCCCCACAGGTTTTACAGGTAAGTAAATGTTGCCAATAGCTGTATGAAGGGTATACTAATAAACTGTGTACAACTGTTCAATTGTCCCACCACATGCCTGCAAATGACAGCAGGGTAGGTACATACAATATGCACTCTTCCCAAATCATACCTCTCAACTGTACAGATATTCACTGAATGTCCAGATATTTGTCTCAGATTTTTGGTCTGTTTTACATAAAGTAGTGGTGTCATGGCAAATCAGTGGCAAACGATTACAGACTGAAGTTAGAAAATAATGATAGACATACAAGTATCAGATGTCATATCCATCAGAAAAGCCATGCAAATGCAAAACCTGTTATTGTATCAATTGTCTAAGTTTCTAAGAGCAATATCTAAAAACAGTCCATATTTACGGGCCTTTGTCCCATACTTATGTATTGAGAGGTATGTTCCCAATACATGTCTCTCAAGTGTCATGCTGTAACAGCTAGTGGGCACTGCTGCAAATAATCCTGGACACAGATAGCAAACCAGTTGATGTATGCCAATAGAACACTCTCATAACAGCAGTTCAGGGTACCCCTCCTGTGTCAGATATTTAACCCTGACATGTACAAGTCCCCTGTAGGCATGTACCTAGAGTTGTCACAGTTTACCTCATACTATTCCAGGCTGACAGTTGAATAGGTATGTTTGTACTACAAAAGCTATGGGCATAGGTAGATGTAAAGTGAGGGAAGACTCATAGAGTACTGAGCAGTACTGTTGTGGAAAATAGAAGCATAAAAAGTTGTTAATGGATTTTGTCTCTCCCCCACCCCTCATCTGCATCAATAATTTTTACTCATATACTACGGTTATGTCGTGCTCCAACCCAAATGTTGGGACTTGTGCTATATTATTGTTAATATGTTTGATTGCTTGCATGTTAACATTCCTTGTTCAAATACCATTGTTGGTGGCCTGTTGCCATCAGTGTTACTGGCATGCTATTATGATTCATACTGTAGTTCAATTTATGCATGTGTTCTGTTTGCTATGCAACTGTTTCAAATCTTTTTTATGGGGTTAATTGGAACACCTACGCATGCTATTATAACTAATCTTGAAATGTGTTGTTCGTGACTTACCAACATATTTTGCAAAACCTCAACACCATAGCACATTTGGGAAGGCAGATCCCAGCAGATCTGCCTGTCCCGCCTCATCTGGCCATGGCACCATGCCTCAGCATGTCTGGGACCCATCCTGGATCTCCCTCATCTGCTGGTCCTGCACCACCTTCAGGTGGAACTGCCTCAGGGGATGGGGCCTGTCCCCCCCGTCACCCACAGTCAGGTCCGGGGTTTGGTGCGCAGCACACTTTAATCTGTGTTTGGAGGGCAGCTGCACTAGACTGAGGGCTGCCTGGCACACCTCTAGGGGCAGACTGCCCTTCTGGTCCAGCCCCCAGCACAGCCACCTTTGGAGCCATGAAGGTGCAGTGGTGACTGTCCATGGGTGGGGATCTCAGTCCCACTGTAGCCATATGGGGGCCCATGAACTTTGGATTCCCAACCACCCTCCCCATCAAATGTGTTTACCCCCCTCATGTGTCATATACTGCCCATGTCTGCTGTTTTATTTGTCTTGTCCGTCTCCCTACCTAACGTACCTCAATGCTTCCCCAGCATCCCACTCTCACCTTAAAAAAAAGGGCATCTGTCCCCAAAAAAAAAATATTGCCCCATACATAGCTGTCCATTTCACACGTGTCCACTGGACACATGTAATCCAGTCCAATGGCTTCGACAACACATTTCTGTTGTCCTCACCTCTCTCTCTGGGGTTTGAGTGTCCAAATTCACCTCCAAATTCTGTACAAATGCATAGCTGTTGCTGTATGAGAAATGAACAGCTATGGGCCTTCCCTATACCCGTCCTACACATCCCTAGCTATCTTTAAGATTGTTTTTCCCTCTGCATGCCTCTTTCTCACCACTTTCCTATCACCCCTTTTTTCTTTTCTTTTAAAGAAATTAGCATGGGTTAAGCGGGAGTAAGCGAGTTTGCTCAATGCTAAGTGAAGCCAACACAGATTAAGCATCTGTATGGTTAACCATGTGTTGGCATTGCTTAACATCACGTCAACCCATGCAAACCCAATTAAATCCACTTAGAACTGCATTAATCACTCTGTTTTCATCAGCCGCTGTTCTGCCTAGCAACAAAATAATGTCTCAAACCCAGGGCCCTTTACACCACAGTCAGAGCAATGTACTACTACATCATTTGAGCTGTAGGGAGTACTAATGCTTTTTAAAACATATCATCCAATAGAGTCATTAAACTGTAGGGAAAAGATTCTGTAGAATCAGTCAGGTTTTGTATATATACATATACACGTGTATATAAATGTATGGAGATGCATATATATGGAAAAATATATACATAATATAAATAGAGATATACATATAAAATATATACATATAAAATATATACATATACATACATACATAAATATATGTATATATATAATATATATATATATATATATACACACACATATATATATATATATATATGTGTGTGTGTGTGTATGTGTGTATGTATGGTCATAACATGTAGTGGAGTCATACCTCAGAACTATACCTCTCAACCTGTTAGTGCAAGAAATCTGGCCAAAGGCTGTCAAAATGGGGAGGAAATGAAATTAATGTTATGCAGTGCATATAAATGGTGTACTCACACCTGTTAGAATGCCAGGTATTTGTGATATACAAAAATGAGAGCACAATAAAACATTTCTGAACCCTTCCAACCTTTCATGTGACCTATAATCTGTACACTTCAATTGTAAAACAAACAAATCTGTTAGGGGCACAATTATGACACATACAAAACATACAAGTAGCTAGAGGCATATGCGTGCACAGGCTGAAGCTAAAACTTTGTTGAAGCAACTTTTGATATAATTGCAACATTATGTGTTCTTCGGTATACACCTGCCATCAATTACAGAGACTCTTTGATTAACAGCAAATAATGGTCAGTTGTCCAACCATGATTATCCTGACATTTACTCAGTTGCCTGCTACAGCAACAGCCATAGTTCACATACAGCATATGAAGCAGCAAAGGAATCTCATTTGTGAAAGGTATCTGCCCAGAGAAGGTTACACACACATTTCCACAACATTGCATATACCATGGAACACAGTGAAGACCGTCATCAAATGGTGGTGAAAATATGGGCCAACAGTGACATTGCAAAGAACTAGACATCCCACAAAATGTGTGGAAAAGACATGACCCAAAATGGTCAGGGAGGCTGCCGGGAGACCTACGGCAACACTACAGGAGTTGCAGGAATCTCTGACAAGTACTGGTTGTGTACCACATGTGACAACAATCTCCCGTATTCTCCACATGTCTGGCCTGTGGGGTAGGGTTGGAAGATGGAAGCCTTTTCTCATACAGAACAGCATTCAGGTCTGGCGAATTTCTCAAGAAAAATACATCAGGTCTCCCAAAAGCATGTGGGGAAATGTGTTATGGTGTAATGAGACCAAGGTTGCACATTTTGGCCACAATATCAAAAGGTTTGTTTGGCACAATAACAACACTGTACATCACCAAAAGAACACCATCCCCATGGTGAAGCATGGTGATGGCAGTGTCATGCTTTGGGGTTGATGTTCATAAGCTGGAAGTGAGCCCTTACCCAAGGTGTTGGGGATTAGGAACAGTTCAAAATACCAGGCTGTTTTGGCACCAAATCTTCATGTGTCTGCTAGAAAGCTGTAGATGGAAAGGAATTAGAGCTTTCCACACGACAATGACCCAAACCATACATCAAAATCCAAAAAAGAATGTCTTTTCACCAGAAGACAATCAATATTTTGGAATGGCCCAGCCACATTCCACACCTACATCCAATAGAAAATCTGTGGGAGCCCTGAAAAGGCCTGTGCAGAAGAGATGTCCTCACACTCTGACAGAGTCGGAGGGCTTCTGCAAGGGAGAGTGTAAAAATATTGCTAAGATGAGATGTGCCATGCTGATACACACCTTCACTGACTGCTGTTATGAAATCAAAAGGTGCTTTAACAAAGTATTAGTTTAAGGATGTGCACAGTCCTGCAACCAGCCTATTGTACATATTTCAACTGTTACATTTTACCCCTAACCGATGGGTTTGTTCTTCAATTGGATTGCACAGGTTATAGGTCACATTAAAGGTGGGAAATGTTATCACATGATTTCTGTGATCTCATGTTATACATCAGACAAACCTGGCATGTGACCAGGGGTGCCTACACTTATAATATCCACTGTAAAATTAGAAGGTTGTTAGTCAAACCGGTTCTGTTGTAACATACATGTACTGCAGGTTTTGAACTGTGAAACACAAAATATGTCATTAATTACTGTATCATCCCAGTAATATGTCAAACACAGGATGTATGATGAACAGACGAGAAATATGAGCCAAACATGTAGAAATTCAGCGACACTCTGCACAATTGAGAGGTATGTTCTGTAGGAGTTGCCACTGTGCTATACAGGTGAACAGCAATTATGTGTACGTGGGTGCAGTGTGTGCTCCTTGAAGGCCCATCATCTACTAACACTACTCACGTATCAAAGAGGTGTATATAAGTAGTGACATTAAGTGGAAAGGGCTGCACTGCATGATGTTGAAGGCCAGTCCAGAGTGCATATGTAGTGGTCCGACTGTGTTGTGAATGTCACCAGTTGGCTATTGTGAGGTCTGTGTAATGCCTGCCTGCCACCTCACCTGCATATATGTGTGTGTGTGTGTGTGTGTGTGTGTGTGTGTGTGTGTGTGTGTGTGTGTGTGTGTGTGTAGCAATATAGTGCAGGTATTCATTTACATATGGTGTCTTCCCTCCACAGATGGTCATGGTGGCCGTGGTCCTTCCCACTCAGAATCTGATGTCAGTGTGTCTGCAGACTCTGATAATGTTGATGGTCATAGGCACAGGTGGGGTTGTCAGGGGCTGATTTTGTGCCATTGTTTGACATCCCACAGTCATCCACAATGTCCCCGTACACAGTCACAATGCCCACACATGCCCCATCCCCAGCAGCCACAGATGATGGACAGTTGGCAGGTGGTGGCATGGAACAGGCTAGTGTGGTGACTATGGCAGGTGT
Source organism: Protopterus annectens (assembly GCF_019279795.1). NCBI lineage: Eukaryota > Metazoa > Chordata > Ceratodontiformes > Protopteridae > Protopterus > Protopterus annectens. The sequence goes on from NC_056741.1 coordinate 201,657,567, forward strand.
GAGTCTAGACACTGGCCATAGCCAGACTGCAGGTGAGATCCCACACAGGTGGATGGACAGGGGTCCTTGCAGGAGGTCTGCTTCTTGTCAAGCTGTTGTTGCAAGTGCCACAGCAGATGTCACCAGACACATGTTTCAGGTGGCCATGGATGCACAAGCGCGTAGTGAACATAACACCAGATAAATACTAAGGTGTTGGATGCAACTCTTCCTGATTTACATGGCAACATACTTGACCTTGTTGAGGCCACACACCAAAATACTGTGGTCATGAATAGATTGTGGGGTGAGGCCTTGGCAATCCTCGACCATGGCATGTCTGTACTAGAGTGTGTGGTGGGAGATGGGCATCAGCCACATGGTTGTAGATCAGCACCAATATCAGCTGAGAGTCAATGGGGCCATGCATCTTCACATTCCTGTAGTGGCAGTGACACCAGCACTAATGAAGGGGGGGTTGTGGTCCTCATCACAATGGAGCAGGCCATGGGCACATGGTCCTGGCTGGTTCCATCAGGGACATGGATCCAGCAGACAGCAGTCACCATCAGGAAGCAGTGCTGAATCTGGCCTTGGGCCTGTTGGTGCCAGTGAGACCCCTGGCAGGACCAGTTTACATGTCCATGGCCAGGGATGGTGAACTGGACATCCTGCCTTATATGGTCCACAGCTGTCCAACATACCCCTATGTAGAGCAGCCACATGGCGTGACTGTGTGCATACATACACACACACACACACACACACACACACACACACACACACACACACACACACACATCTGTATCACAGGCAGGTCACCTCCAGACACGCACAACACCTTTGCACAGTCCATCTATTGGATACCCCTCCAAGCACACACATATAATGTCAACTGTATGGCCCAGTCTAGGCCTCTGGCAAACCCAAACCACACCCTGCACATATGATGATACCTTTGCCACAGCCCTCTCATTCATATTATCAATGCAGGGACATGCTAATGTGAGTCTGGTGCACAGGGTGAATATAGTACAGTGTAGCTATGTATTACTGTGTAAGGTGCTGTCTGCTTGCATTTGTTATGGATATACATAAAGATATATGTACCTTGTTAGCCATGATGCATTATTGCTGTTAGTACCACTGACTGAATGCAGTCTGGCATGCTGTATTCTGTTTGTGTTCCAGGTGACTGTGTGTCTGCAGGCTGTGGTCCTGCAGACACTACCAACATGAAGTATGGCAGAGTGGAAATACACTGACCATTTCATAGCCAAGGTACAGCTTTATATGTACATTTACCAGGTGTGTATGCATGCAACAGTGTGTGATGGACACTGTTGTCAGACAGTGTGACCTTGCTTACATACCCCTTGTCACAGACAGGTAGCCTTCAAACATGTCACCTCAGTGTTATGTAGTACCACAGGCTCATACATACAGAACAGGTTACTGGAGTGCTGTCAGTAGGTCCCTCACAAGCTTAGCTATTAGACTGAGTGCAGCAGATTCACCTGTCAGCACCTGTTGCCCCTGCCATTTCCGTCCCATACACGCAACCCTGATACAGTTGGTGAGGGCATGCATGGTACTGTGTATGACAGGTTTGTGGTATGTATAATCCTGAGTTCACAGGGTGGAAAAGGGAGACAAAATTGTATATCCTTTGCATACACACAGTAAAGACTGACACAGGGAATGTTTATACAGTAACACAAACACAGTTAGCAATAGACAGATTAGTAAACCTACATATCCACTTTAATGTACTACAGTGCTATATACACATGACATGCTCCACATAGATTATATGCGTGGGACATAACCTACTACCTCTTACAACATGTAATATTGTGAATGCCTTCATGGATTGTGAGATAACCCACCAGAAATAGTAACTGGAGTCATCTATTGCTCCTACAAGCCTGGACAAGTTATAGGGTAACAGACATTGTATCAGCATTATGTTTCAGTCAGGTATGATATCTGATACTGGCATGTGTGTCACTACACTAAATGTGACCTATTTGGCAATAATATCACATACATGGCCATTGTTAGGGGACACAGACCACATATAGGTCGCAAACATCTGGATATTCTGTAGACATCTGTACAGATGAATGGTATTGCCTGTACAATGGTTTAACATGCTGCATGTGAGGCAGATGCCATTAACACGCTAGATAAAGTAATGCCATCAGGAGATGGTAAACAGGCATGGATGGTACACACATCAAAATGGTATAACCTGCACAGGTTATGATTTGCACCCAACCACACATGCACACAGTTGCCAGTATTGAGATTAGACCCCCGATCTTTCTAGTTATTTCTACTATAGTGTTACACAGTTATCAGATGCACCACAGAGCTTATATGATTTCACTTTTATACACACACACACACACACACACACACACACACACACACACACACACACACACACACACACACACACACACCATTCCTAGTAAAGTAGGGTGATGGGAATTGTACAGGCTGGTACACAATTCAAAATGGTATAACCCACACAGGATATGTGTTTCCAACACACACATGCACACACACACACACACACACACACACACACACACACACACACACGCATACACACACATTCTTACTTGCTAGTATTGAGATTAAAACCCCTACCTACCTAGTGATTTGTAATATAGTGTTACACGGTTATCTCACGTGCTACAGAGCTTACTGTGCTGACAATTAGCCAAAGGTGCTGATAAGGGGAATGACATCAGCAAGACTGATAAAGTAGGGCACTGGGTGGGAAACTTACCAAAATGCTTCTTATTACAAACATACACACTTACACATACACTTATACACCCACACACACATTTGGCAGATCTGAAAGTAGAACCCCTGCCTATCTAGTTATTTGTGCTATAGTATTATGCACTTATCACAGATGCTACAAAGCTTACTGGGCTGACATCTGGCCAAAAGTGCTGATAAGGGGAATGACATCAGCAGGACTGATAAAGTGGGGCACTAGGAAGTGTTGTGGGTGTGAATGGCCTAAAACTGTTTCACCTACAAACAAAAAAACACACACTGCCTCAATCTCACACACACAACTGTCACACACTACAATTGCCAGTATTGAGATTAGAACCCCTACCAATCTAGTTTTTTGTACTATAGTGTTACGCAATTATCTCATGTACTACAGAGCTTATACATGTGATGGTACTTCTAAGGTGAATGATAGCAGCAGATCTTGTGAAGTAGGGCAATATGAAGTGTACTGAGTAGGAACCGTCTCCTAGTACTTAGACCTACAGACACACACACACACACACACACACACACACACACACACACACACACACACACACACACACACATGCAGGTGATGTGATATTATAAACCCAACCTCAGTACTATTATACAACGGGGCTCACCTTTTATGCTGGCATTTGCAACTGTTTACAACTGGTATGCCACTGTCCATAGCAGGACATCACTGTATGCCATTCAGAGTATCCGTGTGTGTGACTCACTTTGTCTGTATCCCCCATGTCTCTCTCTCTATCACTGTCTGTCTCTCACTTCACCACATCTATGTGTGTATGCTTGACATATATCTGTTGCCCATATGTATGTCTGTGTATCTTACGCAACAGATGCAGATATATCACATATGGACCACCTGCAGCTAGCTGAGGGTAATCCTGTCTGATGCATGTGTGTGGGGACAGTTAAGGTGTACATGGCTGTCTGTGTGCACAGACATATATACACAATACAGTCATATAGTTCGATGTGGGTTCCAACATGTAGATGTGGGTTCCAACATGTACTGTGATTCCTTAAGTGTAGGATCATGCCCAGTGTGACCTTCTATAGTTAGAGTGGGATTCTATTCCAGAGACAAGTGTACTCCAGTCTGGGTTTTGTGTGCTGCAGCCATACCTCTCAGGAGGACAAAGGAGTTTCCTAGGGGTACTTGTTTGTTTAGCAGACATTTTTTGGCATATCTGTAGTCTGACACCGCAATGTATTGTGTCATTACCTAATGCCAAATATCCTCAGATCATCACAGTGCTTTACCAGAGGTATACTAGTTGTATGATGCATAGACCAATATTATGACAGCTATGTACATTCTTGCCCAACAAGACCATTTTTGAGGTGTGACTACAGCCAGTTGGGTGATGACACACTGTTTAAACAGTCCAGCAACTTGGTGATATACTGGCTGGGGATCTCCTGCTTGTGTGGTATCTTTCTAAACTGAGATGTCATATCCTTGTGTGGCCATACCTCTCACCTGTACATTTTTTTTTTGCAGATTGTCCAGGTGTTTGTCTAGGGGTTTCATCCAGTCTACGTAAACTTGTGTTTGGATGGCAAGTTAGTTACATATAATTGAAGTGATGTTACAAAATAATGACAGACATTACTGTTTCAGACTACATAACCTCAGACAATTCCTGTTACTGCAAAACCCTCACCCTACCAACTTTTTCAGTATGTAAGGGCGATATTTACAACACTTGCCTATCATTGTGCCTTTGTTCCACTTTTATTTCTGCCCTTGTCCAGACGTCTTGCTGTCAGAGGCTGGGAGTTATCATTGTGGGTACAGAGTGCTTTCTACTGTGCAGACATGTTCATTATATGAAAAAGCAAACATAAGAAAAAAAGAATTATTGAAAATAACCACTGTCAACAGTACCAAAAAGCACTATATTCACAAAAGCCTTAGGACTTCGGCTACACAGCCTTCAAGAATTCCATTATATGTGTAGTATATTCCACATAGCACTGTGACTTCCAGGTATGTCAGTGGCAGAGCAGTAGGTGTCACTGACATGCATAATAGTTGGCACTGCAGTTATCTGCACATGGCCCTGTCAAAGACAGCACTGCACCTAGGGCACTACAAGACAACTGCCAGGAGAACATGCTGGCCAGATCCTGACATTATTAACCACACATACACATAGCTCCTTGACACCTGCATATTGTGGACATGCAACATGTTTTCAGGTGTATTGGGACAGCCCTGTCAATGTGTGCTATGCCATTTCCCTGCAGACATACATGTTACTGCATTTCTGTGGGTATATGGGGGGGCACACCTGTCAACTGTACACATTTGCACAGACTGTGCTGATATTTGCTTTACATTTTGGTTCCATTTACCATACTATTGTGCCCTGTCTTGGGGACTAGAGGCATATCAGCAAAGACCACAGGTCAGAGTGTAATGGCATATATATGAGTTTCAGACATCTTACCCTTCATAGCCTTACTGCAACTGTGAGACCTGCTGTGCTATCACTGTGTGAGTCTGTAGGGGGTAATTCAACATTGCTGCCATTTGTGGGCCTTTACCAGCCATTTCTCTCTGGTTTTCTACAGCTGACTTGCTGTGTGTGTGCCCCAGGGGTGGGTATGGGACCCCCACACTGACATGCATGCCTGTGACCTATGACCCCCAGATTAGTTGTCCCTACACATATACTGCAGTGGGATTTGCCACCTTGGGTACTACTGCATAGTATGGGGAGACCAGTATTGGGCAGACATTTCCTGGTGTCCCGAATAGCTGTTATTTGTCTGCTGCTATCCCAGTAGGCCACCTCATTCCCTTGCATGCATGCAACATTTCCATAGATATGCTACCAAAACATACTAATCCATTCATTTATTGTTAAGAAGACTGATTTACCTTGTGCCTGCAACAGTTGTGAGGACGGTGCTTGAGGGCTGTCGATGTTAGATGCAAACAGTACACTGTCTATACATGGTAAGTTACAGGTAATGTGATGTGTGTGTCATCCATTTTACTGTGTGTGCAAGTCAGAGAGAGGTGTCGGTTCCTGGGGTCCCTACAGTGTCAGTGTGTGTGCTATGCATTGCCTGTTTACCAAGACCTGAGCATACAGGGCATACCTCCATCTGCCTCCAGGAGCAGGCTCTTGGGCCTCCTCCTCTAAGTCCCTCTGTGCCTGTGGGGACCTTGGCAATGGTGGTGGACTGTGTGGCCCTTCCCCATGGTGTTCCTGCTGCAACTGTTTTCACAGGATCATATTGTGTAGCATGGCACATACTGTGAACATGCATGCACATGTGGCTAGAGAGTACTGCAAGCCTCCAGCAGATATGTCAAGGCAGTGGAACCATGACTTGACCATCCTAAACACACACTCTATAATGATCCTGGTTTGTGCGTGTGCCTCATTTGGCATTCTTGTGTGGGTGCCTGTGCATTTCTGATGGGCGTCATGATCCATGGCTCCAGTGCATAGCCAGCATCCCTCACCAGATGGCCATATATGATGACCCCACTGGCAAATACCTGGTACAGCTGTGACAAATGCCAGATGTGAGAGTCGTGATAGCTTCCAGGGCTGCCAGTACACAGATCCATGATAATGCTCTCTGTATTGCACATGACCTGGCAGCTGATGGAGGGGAATCCCTTGCGGTTTATGTAGACCCTACCTAGTTTACCAGGTGGTGCTTTGATGTGGATGTGTGTGCAGTCTATTGCACCCAATATCTCTGGGTATTCTGCTACACAGTGGAAGAGACACATATTGCTGGTCCTCTCCTCATGGGTGTTGGGAAAGTACATGTGCTCACCGACATGTGGTAACATGGCATCCAAGAACTGGTCGAGTACCCTGGATGCAGATGCCTCTGAGACCCCTATGATATCTCCAGTAGGTCTTTGGAAAGTACCTGTAGCTAGTATTCTTAAGGCTACACATACCTTGGTATTCACTGGGATGGGTTCCTTTCTGTTGGCTCTGGGTCTGAGTTGAGGTTGGCACAGCTCGATGATTTGCTGCAGTATGTTTCTGTCCAACTTGTAGCAGTCTACTATCTCAAGATCATGTAGCCGCTGGTAAATCACCCTGAGTCTGAACACTCCTCCTCCTTGGTCTGTGGCAGTTTTCAGCATTATCCTCCTCACCACCCTCAGCCTCTAGCAGATGGATCATGGCAATGGCAGCCCCTAACATTTTTCTAGTTAAAATGCCTCCACATGTGTAAACCAATGGTGAAGAGTTTGTGGAAAAAAAAACAGACTGTAAGGTGTTTCCATAGTTTATACTGTTGTGCTGCAGATGCTGCCTGTATGATTGACTGACTATGATTCATTCCACCTGCTAGCTATGTTATTTGTACTTGATTGCTTTCATTCTGCTATTTTCCTTTTTTTCCCTTCCTATTTCCACCCTTTTAAGCCCTAAGCAAGCTGCACAAACCCCCGCAAACTAGGTGCTCAAATGTAAACAGTCCTGCTATTTCTGTTTTTTTTTTTGTTTTGTTTTAGAGCCACTGTGTGCTGCTTATACCTGTTTAGTTAATGTAAACACTAAGAAATTGCCCTCCCTGTATGTGAACATGCTCTTCATTTCATGGTATAAGTCAATACAACCTCAGACACACCCCCATGCTTAGCTGTGTTTAGCTAAGCTTATCTGGAGGCCATGGAGCTTCAATGTGCTTACACCATGCATGACACACCTCGTTTTCATGTCTGCTGCTCCTCCTACTTACAAGATCATGTTATAGCACCTACCCTGTTAGGTGCAGTTTGGCACTTAGAATATTTTTGTGATTCAATACATTTCCCTTCATTTGCATACCCCACTGCCTTAGTCTCTAGTTACTGCACTACCCCAGACCCTTTCCCCTTAGCAACCACTGTTCCCTGGTATTGTTTTGATTCTGCATGCCCTAGACTATAATGGCAAAATGCAGATTTCCCTTAAAATTGTGTTTTCACATTTTTTTTTTATTTTTGGCATAATCCCATTTGCTCGCTGCTGCCCTATCCTTAAATGCCGAGATCAAAAATAAAACTTTTATTTTTAGAAAAATGAAATATTTTTCCATGCCAATGGCCATATATTTGGCCATTGGCATGCCTAAAGATTACATGCTTTTATTTGAGCTGTCATACCTCCATTTTAATTTTTGCAGAAATGTATTCAGCTAGTAGCTGAATACATTTCTGCAACTAAAACTATTCTTGCACGGATGCCTGCCTTCTTGCTGAATCACTAATTCATCTTATTTGCATGGTTTTCACTAGCAAATAAGGTAATTAGCATTATGCAGTGGTGTCCGTGCAGGTATAGTGTAGGCAGGCTCGTGCACGTCAGAACAGTTGTTTACTGGATTGCTCAGCAGCCATATTCCATGCAGGAACAGCTACACCTACACTGATCCTGCACGGAGATTTCACTTTATTGAATCCCAGGGATGGTTTATATCCATAGAAAGTACTATGGCAGTGCAAGATTTCGCTGCCTTAAACTTATTTAGACCATCAGCTGCACAGACAGGGATAAAAGAAGGTAGAGTCTCAATCTATATTAGCAACAAGTATAACTCTAGGTTGGTTAAACAGGATGATACCATGGTACTTCATCCATGTTAAAATCAGCATAGGCAATGTCCCATAGCACATACTAGCAAGGTATTGGTCACCCTGTATGTCCCTAGAATCCCATAGTTCCAAACTTGACCTACTGAGGGCACTTACCATTAAATCAAATACCCTACTCATGAGAGAAGTTAAATACCCCTCTATAGACTGGCAAACATAAATTGCCTCAAACACACAGGCACAATGACTCCTAGACTTTATTAATACAAATGCCCTTGCCAGATAGTCTGCACACCCACTAGAGGTTCAAACCATACCTCTCAACCTGGAAACATCAAAAATCTGGACAAGGCCCATGAAAAATAGGTACAAATCTGTACACTGATTAACATCTAATTTGCATACATGATTACATAACCCCACCCACTCCAATGGAATTGCAGGATACCAACTTTCAAACGCAAACTGAAGAGCAAACAACAAAAATATGGCACCAGAGTCCCCCTACAGCCATTGCAATGTCCCATTACCTGGCTATTTCGCCCCATTTACCATAAACACTAATGTATGCATACTGCTTTACTTCTACAATGATTATTTGGATTTTATTTTTACTCAAAGCCATAGCAAAGGCAGCAAAGTGGTAGCTGCCCCAAGTGAAACAATTAAGGAGTACAATTAGTGACTTAATAGAGATGCTGATCGCTCCCTACCTGGAAGTGCATGTAGTCTTACAATGCATTTAAGCACCCACACCTGTACAATAATTAGGGGGGTACAATTAGTGGCTTAATAGAGGTGCTGATTGCTCCCTACCTGGAAGTGAAAGTAGTCTTAAAATGCATTTAAGCCTCCACTCTTGTATAACTGCAGCTGCTTAAGAGACTGTCAATTTGTGAAGATAGCAAAGAGCTACTGTGTATTTACTTCCCTTTGCTATGTTCAGACACTGTTTTCACTTTGAAACAGAGGTTCTTTTTTTTAAAAAGTAATTTGAATATCACTCATACAATGCTACAAATATCTAGACGTTTGCTGTGACTAAAATAATGGTTTAAGAGCTTTCATTTTTCCCTCAGCTTTGAATACCTTTTTCATTTTCTTGGGGGTATGGCATCAACCAATGAACTGACTGACCTAACTACAGGTCTGTGATTACAACTTACGATGCTATTACTTGGCTTGCTACGTATACTATACTTAGAATCTGTTTAAACTCTTCTTGTTTGCAAATGTCATAAAAACTTGAAGTGGAATCATAGTGATTAGCAGACATTAAACTAATGGCTGCAAGTATAATTCAGACATTATGTCTCATAAAAAATAAATTTCAATTCCTTAGTAACTATAAATCAGTGTCTCTGCCTATTGTATCACTGTGTACATGTTAAACTACACTCATTTTGTGCTAACCAGCTTTATAGTATATGCACCTAGAA
>NC_056741.1:201667864-201859221 GCF_019279795.1 Protopterus annectens
GAGCATCTACAGGGATGCATGGATCGAGCCATCCTGAATAAAACCAAGACTCACTCCTCCAAAAAGAGTAAACCAGTCTGGTGGTCCTTGGCCATAAATAAGCTATACAACAGAAACTACTACATGATAGAGCAAAATTCCAAAAAGGAAAGGCATCACTGATCATTATTAGCAAGAAACTATGATCACTCATAAAATCATCCAAGACCAGTTTCTAAAGAAAAATTGCCAAGGAATCTAAAGATAACCACAAATCCTTCTTTAGCTATATCAAACATTTAGGTGGCAACTCTCAGATATGCTTTGAGCTACTGCAAAATGGCAAAAAATACACTGAACCAACTGACATTGCCAACATCCTGGCAGACATGTTTAGTGCAAACTTCACCCCCTCACCCCCAAAAGGGCCTGTATCCATCCCAGAAGAATGCAGAGCCCCAGACATCATGGACATGCAGGTAAAAACAGCCCTCTCCAAAGCTAAGAACACAGCATCAATGGGACTGGATGGTGTCCCAGGCTGAGTCTTACATGAGCTCCAAAAGGAACTAAACCCTCACCTAAATTCATGGTTCAGACTCAGCCTTACCACAGGCTATGTACCCAAAGAATGGCGTACAGCAAAAGTCATCCCACTCCATAAAGGTGGTGCCACAACAGAGCGTGGGAACTTTCACCCTATAAGCCTGACTAGCCTGGTCTGCAAAGCTATGGAGTGAATTATCATGGAACTCATAAACAGAGACATTGGAAACCTCCAGACACTGGATCCTACCCAATTCAGCTTTGTTAAAGGCAGATCTTGCCTCCTAAACCTAGATGACTTCTTTGAAACAGTTACCAAGGCCATAGATGAAGGGAAGGTAGTCCACACAGCCTACCTGAACCTCACTAAGGCTTTTGACACCATTCCCCACTCTGGCATCATAGACAAGCTTACCAGCTTGAACATTAACCCCTATGTCACAAGATGGGTGGCCATCTGGCTCATGGATAGAACACACATGGTCAGACTTGCGGGTGCCATGTCCGACTCTAAACCAGTCACAAGTGGCATCACACAGGTCTTGGTCCTGGGACCCTTCCTGCTCAGTATATACTTCTCTGAGGTACAGGCAAGCATGGGAGGACTATGGCTGACCAAGTTCACAGATGACTGCAAACTGGGGGCCATAATCGACTCTCTGGCTGACACAGACATCCTCCAGAAGGGTCTTACAGAGACAGATACCTGGTGTCAAAACCATGGCCTCAAGCTGAATGCCAAAAAATGCATAGTCATCCCTTTTTGAAAAAACAAAGTGCCCACAAATTACCACATAGGTGGTAATCCACCAGGTACGGAAAATGTAATTAGGGACCTGGGGACCCAGGTAGATAGTAACCTCTCCTTTGATAACCACATTGCCAAAGTGATTAGGTATTCCTTCTATGTAGCCCACCTAATCACAAAAGGTTTCACCTCTAGATCAAGAGAGGTCATTGTGCCCCTGTACTCATCACTCATTAGGCCCATAATAGAGTACAATGCCCCATTTGGTATGTACCTTAATTGGCACATGCAACAGCTGGTAAGACCACAGAAGTACCTCACCAAGAGGATCATGGGCCTCAAAGAAATGTCCTATGCAGCCCAACTAAAGAAACTCCAGCTCTTCTTGGTTGCTTACTGCCTGCTCAGAGGTGATCTATGCCTGATGTATAAGGTCATGTCCAACCTGGAATTAATGGACATGCTCCACCTCAAGAAAAACAAATCTCTTAGAGCCACACACTCCAGTCAATTAAACCTCAGCAAAGCAATAAACAGGACGTGCTGGAGGGATAGATTCCTGTCCCAGAGACTTCCCTCGCTCTGTAATAGAATCTCAGTTGATGTTAGGCAGAGCCACTCTCAGACTCTCTTCAAGAGGAATCGATGAGTGGATGGGAAATTGCAAATTTACCCCTGGGATTATTTCATTGGCCCTGCTAGACAGAGGCCCAGGAAACTAATTTAAAAGGGAGGCAAAAGCCAACACATTCTGGGCTAGGCTTATAAATACCACATGGGAAGATAGCCTAGTATCTACGTATGAACCTATGAACCTACATGCTCTAGGGACCTAAACCTTGTCACCACAATAAACAGAACATGCCGGAGGGATAGATTCCAGTCCCAGAGACTTCACATACTCCAGAATAAACTACCTATCTATATCAAACAAAGCTCCTCATTAGCACTCTTCAAGAAAAATCTTGATGATTGGATGGGAAATAGGAAATTCACCCTGGGGATCACTTCTGTGTCTGTGCTCAACAGTGGCACAGGAAAATAAATTTCTTGGGTGGCAAAAGCCAGGGCACCTTTTTGGCTGGGCTTTATATGCCCCAGGGCTGATAGTCTAGTACCTACCTATAAACCTATGAACCTTTGAGCCTTGCCTAAAAAAAGTAACATGGGGACAGCAAGAGCCTTGTCCAGTATTCAGAAGCATAGGGGCAACAGGTGCAAACCATCTGTAGCAAAGCAACAAGGCTTGTCTATCATGTCATCACAGGCATACAGAGACTGGATCCCCTTTGAATGACACCAGAAGCTCAGCCAATTGTTGAAGCTTATTATCTTTCTGTTATATTGCAGTATAATGTAGGTGAAGGTAAGATGCTACTCAAGGTTTGACCCTGTGTGTGCCAGCATGTGGTGCATCACCCCATATATGATATGGTCATGGCCTATGCATACAATACACTCACAATACACCTAGTATGATAAGCCTGCTGAGGTTAGCAAATATGAAAAAAACCTTTGTGCAGACTGTCAGCAAGTAATGTCTGTATTGCACCCTGCAACTCCATATTGCTTGCTGAAGTGTAAAGATGTACTTAGTTTGGATTAAGAACACCGCACTTGCCAACTGTGTGTGTGTGTGTGTGTGTGTGTGTGTGTGTGTGTGTGTGTGTGTGTGTGTGTGTGTGTGTGTGTGTGTGTGTGTGTGTGTGTGTGTGTGTGTGTGTGTGTGTGTGTCTGTCTGTCTGTCTCTCCCTGGGGAGAAAGCAACCTTTTTGGTGAATACTTACACCCCTTAAAAGTGGTATACTCATCTTTGTCAAGTCTCATGATGTCACCATCCTACAAATATACCTGTGGAGAAATACAGTTCCAGTAATGTGTATAGTGTGTTGTATAAATGTGTAATGCTCTAGTGTTATAATGTATTTAGGTAAGGGTTTGAATCATGCACTTGCCAACTGTGAGTGTGTGTGTGTCTCTCTGGGGAGGGCCAACCATTTTGGAGACTACTCACACACCTTAAAAGTGGTATACACATCTTTGTAAAGTCTGATGTTGTCACCATCCTACAAATATACCTGTGGAAAGGTGAAATCCCAGTAATTTGTATAGCACGTTGTGTAAATGTGTACTGCTATAGAATCATAATGTAGTTAGGTAAGGGTTTAAATCCTGCACTTGATGAGTGTGTGTACTTCCCTGGGGACCTTTTTGGAAACTACTCACACACCTTAAAAGTGGTATACTCATCTTTGTCAAGTCTGATGATGTCACCATCCTACAAATATACCTGTGGAAAAATAGCATCCCAGTAATGTGTATAGTGCGTTGTATAAATGCGTATTGCTGTAGTATTATAATGTAATTAGATAGGGGATTGAATCCTGCACTTGCCAATTGAGTGCGTGTGTCTCCTGGGGAGAAGCAACCTTTTTGGAGACTACTCACACACCTTAAAAGTGGTATACTCATCTTTGTCAAGTCTGATGATGTCACCATCATACAAATATACCTGTGGAAAGATGAAAACCCAGTAATGTGTATAGTGCATCGTGTAAATGCATACTGCTGTAGTATCATCATGTAGCTAGGAAAGAGTTTGAATCTCACACTTGCTGACTGTGTGTGCCTGTGCTCCAGGTGTGTGACACCATTAGCCAATGTGGAGATTTTTCTAGTGTATGACATATCACAATGACAACTGTATGTGCATTACACATGTAAGGTAGCTGTGGGCCAAATCCATATACATACATGTGACCTCAAGTATTTCATAGGTGGGTACTCTGCTTTCTCCATGAATGCATATATCTTTGCCAGAGCATGCTGGCACTTTCCAGACCTTAGGTCACTTCTGTATGCTTGTCACAAGCTTAGCTACTGCAGTGATCCCTGAGCATACTTCTTCCGTTTCACATCCACTCATCAGGGTTTCTATTGAAGAGTGTAAGTGAGGGTTTATGCTTGAGGTATATTTGAAACCTGTTCCAAAGCAAGCAAAGTCTGGCAAAGTTGACTAATCATTACAGGTGTGCAACAACCTCTGTGGATCTGCATGCAAACCCTTTATTGCTTATGTGCTCCACAGAGGGATTTCCAAAACCCTTTGGTAATGTGATTATCAAAAGAGAGATTACTTAACACATGGATCTATGTATACATTATTACCTGTTCCACATTTTGGGGGCTACTTCCTATGTGGTACTCTGGGGATACTTTGTTTTCTAAAAGTGGATAACCATGCTTTCTTTGGCTTATAGCTTTACAGCATGATTTTGACACCAGGTATTTGTCTGTATGATACCCTTTTGGAGGATGTGTGTGTCATCTGGAGAATAAAGTATAGCCAACAGTATGTATTGTCATCAAACATGGGCAGACATATCCCTACTGTGTTTGCTTATACCTAAGAAAACTATATGCCAAACAGGAGTGGTCCCAGGACTGAGAGCAGGTGAATACCACTTGTTACTGGCATAGAATAGTACAAAGAGGCTGCAAATGTTACTGTGTGTCCTACATCTGTGCCTCAGTTGTCAAGCCATCATCTAAAAATCATTTATGGTCAGTCTGTTGAGCTTATGTATAATACCAGTATGCGGGATGGGTATGAATTGCTGGTGAGCTATAGCTTGGCTGTGTTGACCTCCCCTCTCTCACCTATAGCCTTGTTGACTGACTTGAAGTTTGCTAGGTGTAGGAGCCATGATCTGGCCTTTAGAGAACCTAAGTGGGTATGGTGCAGTGTTTGCAGGTTCATAATGTCTCTGTTAATGAGTTCCATAATGCTGTGCTCCATAGCCTTCTAGATAACATTGGTCTGGCTTATAGGGTGAGAGTTTTCAGGACCTGTTGTAGTTCTACCCTTAATCAACTTATGTTAAGATTTGCACTGGGTGTGACGAGGGTGGACAGGTTTAAGAATAAGTATATTAGAGGGTCAGGCCAGGTTTGAAGGTTAGTAGACCATGACAGATAGGCAGGATTAAGTTGGTTTGTACATGTGCTGAGGAGGGATGCAGAGTATATTGTGAAATAGATGCAAAGGATGAAGCCGCCAGGTAACAGGAAAAGAGGAATGCCTAAGATGAGGTTTATGGCTGTGGTGAGAGAGGACATGCAGGTGGATGGTGTGATAGCGCAAGATGTACTGTGGCGACCCCTAATGGGAGCATCCAAAAGGAGAAGAAGAAGAAGAAGACGTTGTAGCTCAACCCTTGTGGACTGTGAACACCATTACTGTGTGTCATTCCACAAGTATGTAACCTGTATAGAGACTGCATCTGGACAGAGCGCTTAGGTGAGTGGTAACTTCATATGTCAGCTTGTGTATGACACAGGCAGGGACAATGCACTTTGTTAAAGAGATGTTTTAACTAGAGTGTATGTGAATCATCAGGTTTTACATTCTTCAGGTCTGGAATTGTGGCCCTTGTGTAATTACAGGGTGGTGAAATCTGCATTCAAACTGTCTGACAAGGAATCGGTAATATCAGTCAGATAAGTGTACTTTGCGACCATTTACATTAACTGTGACCTGATCTGAGATTTCCCCTGTAGATTATGAACAACACTGAAGAAAGCTTTAGTGTTGTCTTTGGAATCCTTGCCATTTTGTATTTTGAAGCTTGCCTTGTATGTTTATTGAGAGATTGTATTTTCCCAATGATATTGACCAGAGACTTTATCCATTCTTGGTATGTAACTCTTTCTTGGTACAACTTCACACCTTCTATTATATATTTAGTTTATGGCAGGGGTCCATGAGACTTGCACTTTTACTGTATAAGTGAGAATTCCTTGTGTTTGTGATAGCACGGTCCATGCAACCCTGTAGGTGAACAGTGTGCATTAATAAAGGATTTTGCAGCTGGGACAGTGTTAACCTTATTAATGCAAACCAATGACAGATAGCAACAACAGCATCACCCACAGCACAGTGTCAACCCATGTCATACACATGTGTACTCAAGTTCCAAAATGTGTGTAGTACAATGCATACTGGCCACCAATAGAAAGTATAGAGTGTTAACATTGGCCAATACAGGGCATGTCACCCTGCCCATGTGTCCAATATGCACGTACATGCAGGCAGTGCACCTCCAAAATGTTCACAAATGTACACCTGCAGACCTGTGTTGCACACACCCCACACTTACTGTCCACTGTATAACACATGCTGACACAACTACACACATCAGCCAAGTGGAACATGGGCAAACAAAACAAAATTGGAATAAACACTGGTGGAAACAATACAACATTGCTAATTACAGCTTTAATGCTTCATGCCTACTCAGCTACACCTTCAAGGATATCATTACACTTTACTGCTGACAACATGCTACACATTCAACCATTGCTATACTTTATTAAAGTCACCCTGTGCATCAGCACCATGTTAGCCTGTTCCTGCATCAATGTTACAGATGACAGGAGGTGGCATAGGTTTCATCATATGCACAGGGTGTGTTGTTGGTTTGCCAGAGGCCTACACTGACCCATACAATCGACATGTGTGTGTGAGGGCCATGAGTACTGTTATGGGCCAGTGCTGATGTAATGTGTGCGGGTATGTGTTTCCCCTAGTTTTCTGGTTTATGTGTGTGTGTCTGCATGCACACAGTTCCACCATGTGGATGCCATATACAGGGATTTGTGAGACAGCTACAGACTGTACCTGGCAGGCTTTACAGATCACCATCTCTGGCCATGGATATGGAACATGTGCCTGGCAGGGGTGCTACATAAAGTATCAGGTACTAATCCAGACTGGGTAATATCCGAAGAGGTTGACATATGTCCACTGGATCCAGGTCCCTGCTGGGACTGGCCAGAGCCATGTGCACGTGGTCTTCTATGACGGTCTATGGACAGCCCCCCAACATTGCTGGGGAAGGTACTGGCACTACGGGAGTGGCTGTGATTTGCTGGGCATCCACGGTGACCTCCAGCTGCTGATGTTGCTGGCATATGTCCATGAAGACGTCTCAAACATCCCGCACTGTCCTGACACATGGACATGACATTGTGGAGGACATCCAATGTCTCACCCAACATCTATCAATGACCTCAGTGTAATTACGTATGGCACCTGCTAGGTCATGGATACTGTCATTTACAGAGGTGTTATGAGCCCTCTGTGCCCTTAGTCCCTATCTGGTGTACCGCTCCATTTGTGTCTGTGGTGCCCATTACAGCCTGGAACATGTGCGTGGTAGAAAGAGGTGTGGCACATCTGCCAGGGGCATGATGACCATCAGTGCTCTGATGAGAACCCCTGGGCATCTGCCTATGTGGTACCATTCCAGACATCTGGCTATGGCTGCTGTGTCCTGATACATGTGCCATAGATACCACACTGTCTTGGCCAGTGCCAACCTTACTGTCCCTCAGCTAAGGGCAATGGTGATGATGGATGTACAGGCAGTATGACTGTGTGCATGGATGGGGTGGAGACTTGTGTACTGTCAATTGGTGGCCCAACAACAGACTCTGACAAACCTGCCTGTGCCTCAACACACCTATCCTCATGATCACACTGTCTCAGTGACATCAGATTCACTGCTGTACTGAACAAGCCCTACCTTGGCACCTGTGAGAGGAAAACAGGAATCACACTTTAAGACTTGAACATGATGTCAGACCACATGCACACATGCCCGCATGCGCACATGCACACATGCACACACACACAAATACACACCTCTTTAAAGCAGACACACAAAACACCAGCAATCTCAGAACATACACAATAGCAGGTGATGGTGGGGTACAGTATCACAAGCAAAACAGTCATATCACACATGTCAGCATGTAGGACATGTGTTGCTCAACAGCATGCAGTGCAAGTATAGACAGTCCTTGTTACTAACAGTATACATGGCTTTGATACATGTGCTTTGTTATTAGGTGATGGGCCTCCCCCTGGAACACAATGCATACATGGACACAACATTGCTGTGCAGGTATTCAAAAGTCTGTAATGCACAGTGCTCCATAACAAACAGGTGTACATACCATGACTGGATGTGTATCTGTGTGTCAGATAGGTATCTGATTACAGTCTCTGTGTCTTTAGCAATTAATTGTAGACACATTTTTAGCACATGCATGATGAGTATTCACACATCATCAGTGGTGCATGGATAATTGATGGAATACCATTCGGCCACATGCCCAATGTACGGTACTTATGGTGAGTGTAGATCATATTTTGGACATGCCAGTGTTATCCATGACATGGCATGCTAAAACACAATTGCATATTTAAACACTACACATACCCAATGTGTGTCATATGACCTAGCTCCTCAATAGCATCACAAGACATATATGTGTTAGCTGTGCAAATGGTGATTGGTATGCATATTGTTTAGAGGTGCATATGTGTGCACACATGCAACATTAAGGTGTATAGCAAGGTATATAGCAATGAAAGTTATGTGTAGTACTGTGGTTACAATAACTGGATGGGGTATAGTACCACAGGCCATCATCATGAAAAATCATGTGGCTACTCAAGGCTACAAATGTTTCCCAAACCAGCACTACTCATGCTGTACCGGAACTGTACTACCTTGGCTACATTCTCCATTTCACAACCAGTTGTTACATGAGTTTGTAAGGAGGCCAATAAGGAGCATTCCCTGACATGAATGTGTAGTGTTTTGCAGAATGTTTAAATGCCCCAAGATAGGTCTCTACCCCTCGGGTATATTATGTGCAATGTGTGGATGAGATTTTGGATACTGGATTGTGTCTTTCCAGAGGGTTTGGGAATCCTTTATGTGTAGCATGTTAAAATGCTGTATATGACATAGATGTGTATGTTATGTGCATGTTGAGTATCAATTGTGCCTATCCAATGGTCACTACAGTCTAGCCACATTTGTTTGAGATGGTCTGGGTATTGCATGTGTTTGAGGCAGCTAATCACATTAGTGAGATGTGCGTGGTTTTGCACCAAACATGCACAGCATGCATTATGGGTAGGTGTGTTACATGTGTACATGGCTTACACCTTAACTGTGACATGCACCTTTTATTTACAATAATAAATGTAGAACACACTCATCAGCATCTGTCCGCTGCCTTGATGTCACCCCAGAGGGACCTACATAGAGATGAGACAGTTTGTCAGTGGCCACAACTGTGGCATTGCTACTGTGTGTTTGCAATCTTACAGTACAACAACAGTTTACATTCAAAGGGCTACAGATTATGTTCCAAATGAAAAGTATTGCACAACAACAGGCTCCACATCTTTTAATGACACACTCCACATCTCACATATGCCTGATCTACCAATACAGATAACAGTAGTCTACAGATATGCCATGTTACCTGCATGCTCCATGTGTGCTTGCTGGGTGGCTCCAACCTCCATCATGGTGTCTGTCTGCTGCTGTTGTTGTTGGACAGGTGCCACCAGGCTCTGGAGCAGCTCCTCCACTCTGGTGAGGGGGGAATGGATATTAACACCACCTCCTCTTGCAAGCTGTTGTCTCCACACATCAGCAGCACGCTGACGGACATGTCTGAGGAGATCACTGCAGTGGTGGCATACCTGCTCATATGTCCGGTTATGCAAGCCTACTTAATTTACCCTGCGGACATCTTGCCACATTGCAGTATGCTCCTGCTGGTGCTGGCTGGTTCATGAGAACATGAGACTGTAGTGCTGAATCATACTGGTAATAATTATGTCATCTTCAGCGCTACTGTAAGTGGGGTTCCTGTGATGTGCCATGATTCCTGGAAGACATAAATATGAAAATATGTCTGAGCAAGTCATATGGCACATTTAACACTATACAGTACACATATCACTGAACTGCCATATATAGCAACCTATTAGTTAACCAAGTGTAAAACACTTTAACTGCCACTTATCACTGCTCACCCCACAACTGCTTGGAAGTGCCTGGCTCACTCTCAGTCTAATGAACCATGTTCTGCACAGCAACAAAATAAAATCACTATATAAGACTATACAAGAGTACCTGGCACACTGTATGCAACATGATGCACCACCTAGCCACAGTAGATATACATCAAGCTGATGTGTAAAGAAATATATCATCCATCACAATGAGTGTAATGTCCAGTAAATGTATTACTATTATACCACACAACTTGTTAATGGCAAACCCGTGTCCAAAATATGTGCACAATTGGGAAGATAGGTTGCATACTGCTGTAGTACACTATGAATGTTGCGAGATATGCAGTTATATGTTTTACCACACATATGTCAAAGGACATGTTACAGACATACCCACACACATATCAGACATAATTACAGGACACAAAGGTATGACAACTGAGATAAGCTTTCAGTATGTACTATACAATGCTGTGTGTCAGTACTTACACAACCTTAATCTTGAGAAATGTAATCTGTGATGAATACAGGGACCACACAAAACAGTGGATGCAAGCAATGTGGACATACACCACACTTTGCTGTACAGGCCCAGAGCTTCAAGTAGTACTACAGTACACACAGGATTTGGATTCAACATCAGTACCAATCAATAATCATGGATGTAGTGCTTTAGCCTCCGATGACACACCCTAGTTAAAACCAAGGGACTTAATCACACTGTATGCAATAGCACTTTTTCTGCCTAGCAACAGAATACACAGCTTTTGCAAGGATCAAAGCAAGGACCCATAATAACATGACATAAACAGTTTCCCACTAAGCTATCCCACAGATACATATCTTTGACTTATTCACAAACACATTGACCATCACAGTCAGTTAACAGTACAGAGAATCTATTGCAACAAGTAGATGTAGGTGTGTATGAATATATATAACTATATATATATATATATATATATATATATATATATATATATACACACACACACACACATATACATATACACATCCATTGGAGTACATATACATCTATATGTAGGCACATATACATTTCACCTTTCATAGTGAGAATATCAATTATACAAAGAATGTGAGGTGTACAGTAATGTAATAAAATCGCACAGTCTTGGGATAAATACATTGATGGTGTTCACACCCCAGGTAGCTTTAGCAGGCCTCACTGGCTTCAACATTGCAAACTGAACAAACAACCCACAGTGTTTAACCACCACTTGTCATATACCAGCACTGTATGCTGTTTTGTTTGTCACACACTAAAACCTACATACAAATAAGCGCATATTAACCTTCACCAACATATATATCTCCACCCTTTACAAACAGTTGCAATATGTCCCCTGCTCTATGCACATATACAGATGTGAATATATATGACACATATATATTTCTCCGTATGTGTATGGCATATACACACAAGGTCCACACTGTTGTAAGTCCCTGGACCTCACAGCAGAACTGTTGGGCCTTGCTGCAACACAAACATGTGTCACATATGAATACACACTAACATTTGGGGGGTATATATGGCTGCAAATGCTAGATAACCATACTAGACTGCTACAGCAGTTGCCAATGCTAAGCTACACTTTAATATGACTATCATGCATGTGTTGTTCTGTCACACCCATGTTTATATAACGTCAGCGCTAATCCCCCCAACAGCCATTGGCCACACTACTGTACAGAACACAGATAGCATGGATCAGATCTTTGACATTTAATGCTGAGCTACACATTTCACAGGTATGTCCCACTGCCCACAGGTACACACTGCATTGTCCATAGCAGTAGTTAAGCAGAACATCTATGCATAAATAAGTACTGCTGCCACATATGAATGGTTCACATTATGTAGACTATTCTTCAATAACATTTACTACATGCCAGTAAATACATATGTGTCACATACCTTTCCTTTGTATGATTTGGTAATATTTCTTTTTCTTTTTCCTTTTCTCTGCCTCTCTCTCTCTCTCTCTCTCTCTCTCTCTCTCTCTCTCTCTCCATCAGTCTCTGCAATAGAGTGATTGAGTTTGTTGGCAGAGATTGCAGCCTGCTTTTGTAGGTATTTGCACATTAGCATGTGATGGCCTCTGCACCAATTAGTGGTCACCACTTGCTAATTGCATGCAGCCTGCTGTGTAGTAATTGCAGTAATTGCTGTCATAGCAACCCAGTACTATAAAGTGCTAACTCAGGTAGGTGTGGCCGTTTCAGCTTTCCAAGATGGAGATCATCCTTGTTTGCTGTGGACATCATTGCTTAAGACAGAAGGTTGGTATAGTTCTGATATCAGAAGCCAGGGGTGTAGCCAGAGATTTACATTTTGTACTCAGACCTAATGTTGCTGCTTTCAGTACCCACTTGTCAGTGTAGAAATGTACTCAACCCTCAAAATGCTACCCCAAGATACATGGAAAGATGTACTTTCTTTTCAACTTTTACAATTAACTGCCATACAAACCTAGCTATTGAGATGTATTCCTTTGGCACAAAAATTGTTTGTGAACTGTTATACTGTGAATATTTATTTACTCAGTTCTAAACAGTTTGTGCTTTTTTAGTGTTGACATTAGCACAAGCTGCTCAGAAAAACTGGACACATTTCAGTACTGTGAGTATGCTTACCTACATCCTTGGTAGACCCTGCACACACAGGTATATTCTGCATTTGGGTAGGGGTGCAGAAGTACAGAGAGTGTGAGTACTATTGTGTGGATTTTATCTTGCTGGACTTACAGGGTTGTTGTGTACATGTTAGTTTATCAAGGCAAGTAGTCTGTCTGTGTAACTCCCAATTGTGGACCTACCCACATGGTAGCCAGATAATAGCCTGTTATTTTTTGTCTGTGCACCACACAGGTCTTTTCAGCAATAGAGCAATAGCATTGTTACAGTTGGTTGCTAGCTACATCCATTTGTATTTCAGTGTTGTATTCCTACATAAGGATATACTTCCAAAACTCCTTCCAAAGCTATTTGCACAGTGTGTAACAGAAGAAAGGCTGATATGCCTCTGTGTTTCTGCCTCTGCCAGACCTCTCAAACACTCAGGTACATATTTGAACAGACGCAGGTAAAAGTAAAAAAAAAGTCAGGGACACCTTTAAAATGTTAGTGCCATTAAGTTGAAACATTGAGAGAATCAGAGCATATGCATTAATACACCTTTTCTGAAGTAAAATAAGTGTCTAACTCTTAATTATTGTCATTATTCATTAAGTGTAATTCACTACCTTTCTGGTCAAAGTCAGTAGTTTTAGGAGGGATTCAGAGGGACAGAGCTAAAATTTGTGTCAAAATCAGGGACAGCCCTGAAAATTAGGGACAGTTGGGAGGTATGGCCTTTGCCCTAAACAGATATGCCAGTGTTTGTCCTGCTGTGATACTGTGTGGGGTTGTAAAGTGATGGTGTAACATTTCCTGCTAGAATGGCTGCTTCTCTTATCACAGTCATGTAATGTAATCCCACAACAACTGTTGGTAAAGATCCACAGAACAAGTTGTGTGGTATGGCATTCCTATTTTTCCTTTACATTCACTCATTCTGATGCATGATATATTTATTTCAGCACTAACTTGTATATCTACCGTGGCTTAGTGGTAGTTCATGTTGTGCAGTGTGTACAAGGTCCGGGGGTCGAGACTGACAGAGGGTGTTTTATTTTGCTCCTGAGCAGAACAAGGGCCCTCACATACAGAGTGACTAAGACACTTTTAAGCAGTTGTAAGCAGGTTTGTGCGGGTTTGTGTGATGCTTAACAATGGTTAAACTTTCATTTATAAGTATATGTATGTTAACAGTGCAGATTTATGCTAAGCTGTCATGGCGTAGTGGTTCAGTACTTTGATTATGGTGCAGAGTGTCCTGGGTTCGAGCCTTTTCATTGCTTTTTATTTTACTACTGTCCAGACAGGCTAGGGGGTGTGGCTGTGTTTAGGCGACTTTGCTCAACTTTGCTCTACATTGCTCCATGTTGCCCGACGGTGTGCTGGTTAGCATGGTGCGCAGCTCCGCACAAACATATTGCGCTAGGTAAAGTGCTGCTTAGCTGTGGGCAACTTTATTAAGCTAGGTAAAGCGCTGCTTAACTATGGGCAACTAGATTGCGCTGGGTAAAGGGCTGCTTAGCTATGGGCTATTATTAGTCAGTATCCTTAATGCTGCTCACTTTCTTATATTTATATAAGTACATTTTGTTCGCTGATACATAGACCATTTCAATAGTTTTTACTAAAATTTCATTCATATATGTCAGGTGTTGGTTTATATACTGATTTAAAACATTAAATAGAAAGGAGAGTGGTGGGACTAGAACCAGGAATGCCTCCTCTTTGTGCGAAGGCTCTACCACTATGCTATTGCTATTTGGCTTCATTTTCATAAACATTTCTTATTATGCTCTTCATTGTCAAAATTGCTAACTGCAGCTAAGCAATGGACACACGCGCGCAAACACATGCAAATATGGGCAGCTATATCGGGAATTATAAGGAATAATTATAAGTTTTACATTTTATAACTGTACTGGGGTTTACAATGTGAGGGAGTGTAGTGTTGGGTATTTTGACATTTGAGCGGACTCGTCATGTGTGTTGACATTTCACAATTCAGACACTTGCAGGGGCATGGACCTTTGGACAGCTCGGCAGTCAGACACGCCCCCTGCCTTCCTGCACGGTCTGTGTTAGACTTGGAGTGGAGTCAGCATGCCCTCATGAACATGCATGGCATGCTGACATTATACTGTTCAACTGCAGTTTCCAAGTAAGACTTATTTAGTCTTACACAGAGGATTAGCGAATCCCGGCCTCTGTCTTTCCTACATAGAAAGAACAACACTCCTCATAACTTGCACAGTAAACTAATCCAGCTGAGTCACAGTTAAAAAATCCATTCCCAAATATCCAACTGTTTCTACTGGCTATAAATAATTGATCTCTGTTCATAGTGTGATTACATTGTGAACAGTGCCCATACTTGTAGGTCCCTTTCCTTTTTTTGTCTGTATTGTGTTTGTACTCATTTTCCAGGAGACATTTCAAGTTATGGGAATTTCTATACACAGTTTTTAGCACTTCCTTGGAAACGTCACTTAAATCAATGAAACCTATAATCCTTTGACCCATCCACAGGCACTATAGGTCTTAGAGGTGGACCTTTTTCATTTTTGTGGGTTTTTCTGTATCACAAATATAAAGGGTATTATGACTTTATCTACCTTCAAATAACTATATGTTGTTTGGGCTATTAATCCTTCAAGGAGCATACCTTCCAAGACCATATCCACCTTCCTATATGCAATTGAGGAAATTGGAAAGAGATATGAATGAGTACAAAAAATAATACAATTTACCATAAACCAAAAGTTTTTAGAAGGAATAAAGTAAGAGAAGATTTTAGCCAACTTGAGAATGAGGAACAGGTTAACAGAGAGAATGTACAACTAGGCAAAAATATAGGGGATCTGGATGATTTTTCTGAATACCCACCTTTGAGAAGATCAGAGAGGTTGAAAACCAAAAATACTCACCATCAGCAGCCAAATGGAGGGCGGTGGAGAAGGGGTAAGGAGAGATACTAAACAAGGAAAATATACCCCACCCCAATGAAAACATGGGAGAATTAATCAAAATGGATGAGAAAAATAGTAATAAATTTATTAAGGAAGGTTTTAGTATATACAATTTTAGTAATGTGGAACTGACCAATGAGCATTTTAGTCTCCTGTCAAAGGGTTTAAAATTTATTCCGCTAAGGTATTAATGGACCTAAAGATATTAACAAGGAACTTAAACTTAGGTTTATTGTTACCTCAACAAAGTAAAACACAAGATTTAGTGGTAAAGAAAAGAAGTGCCTACAACCCTACCCTACACCTGTAGTTCAGAAACTTTGAACATATATTAGAGAATGAAATTAGAAGAGAATATTCTAAGATTAAATACAAGGTGAATTTGAGTTAAAAAAAAAATGTTTTAACTGAGCTTAGGTAAAATAGTGAAATTAGGGTAATGAAACCCGATAAGGGAGGAGGCGTTGTGATTATGGCTATAATAGCCTACGAAGGAAAAATGAATGGTATATTAATGGACACTAACAAGTACAGTTGTGTATTGAAAAACAAAATCAACATTGCATATGGTCTTGGAAGGTATGCTACTTGAAGGATTAATAGACCAAATAACACATACCCCCAGATTTACTATTCCTCCGTGCAGTACTAGCTTAGTCCTGCATGGAGGTGGCCTTTTAGGAGCAGGATGGCAGCGTGCCATGCATAATAATGAGGCGCGCTGCCTGAGCTCCTAGGCTTACATGGAGTGTGTAAGAGTGCAGGGGTGTGTCTGAGAGCATGAAAGAGGTATGAAATGAAGAAGACTGCTCATAGGTGACCACATATCCCCACCAACAGTCCCCCTTGTGTACAACAGCATCAGTATACATAAATAAAATCAAGAAACCCTTCATTTTTTTTAAAAAAATCGAATAAAGCTAACCATAGATGCATGGATGTGCCCATCGCTTAGCTACGGTTAATGCAGCTGAAATGGCTGAAGAGGATAACAAGGAAGATATATGCAAATGAAACTGCGCAACAATAGTGTAGTGGGCAGAGCATTCATTTTATGAGCAGGCATTCCTGTTTCGGGTCCCACTGCAGCACATTCCATTTTCCATGGCAAAGGATTTTATGAGTAATATTTATGTTGCATAACCTACTAAATAACATATTTTCATGAACCGGAGTACTGCAGTAAATGCATATGTGAGGTGTCAGTGTCATAATGAATAAGGTGCTAGTAAGTAGGTTTAAGCACAAATAAGCAGTAGTAAGTAAGCATATTTAAGCACTAGTAAGGGGGTTTAAGCCTGTTTGCTTGGCAGTAAGCAATGCCTACATTGGTTAAGCAATTCTAAAGCTAACTTTCTGTAAGCAGATGTAATGGCAGGTTAGCAGTGCTTACCATCGTGCAAACCCACTTACACCTGCACAAAAGTGCCTTAATCACTCTGTATCCAACGGTCCTTGTTCTGCCCATCAGCAAAACAAACAACCATGCAGGTCTTGAACTCATGAGCCAATACACCATAGTCACAGTAGTTAACCACTAAGCCATCACAGAAGTA
This sequence comes from Protopterus annectens, assembly GCF_019279795.1. Lineage (NCBI taxonomy): Eukaryota > Metazoa > Chordata > Ceratodontiformes > Protopteridae > Protopterus > Protopterus annectens. Next base: position 201,685,184 of record NC_056741.1, read on the forward strand.
CAGACAAATGAGGTATCAGCAAACAAGTCCTCACTATAGTAAAAACAAACTGAACCTGTGAAAGGAATCAGTATACAGTCATATGTTCCATAACCCACTAAATAACATAAATATGTGAGCTGGAGTACAGCAGTAAGCCCAGAAGTGAGGTGTAATTGTAATAGAGTGTTGAAGTCCCCAATAAAACACAAGGACCCCATAGAGTGTATGTACTCATTAATCGCAGATACCAGGCAGATATATAAGATGCAATGAATAAGAAATCAATGTCAAAAGGAAATATAATTCAAAGTCTAATGTAAGGAATGCTATGCATTTCAAAGGCCAGCTTAGGAGGTGTAAGTAATGTGTAGACCAGCTAACTCATTGTGTCCAGTGGTATACCCCTTTAAACAATGCCAACCTTAGGTAAGCAGGTTTGGCCATAGCTTAGCCTTTTCAAAACTGGCCAATCATGGAAAAGTGCGGGAAATCGACCCTACTTAAACCCAAGAGGTGGGAATACATCTCATAAGTAGTTGTAGCTTTCCCTTGCTGGCACTATGGCAGTAAGGGGAGAAGGTGTGCGCTTCTGAGCGCAGCACTGGTACATCCAGGAGTCCAAGGTCATGGTAGGACTCTTAGTTAAAGACCATGCTCAGAGACTGCTGCAGGCCCAGTACCAGGGCTCCCAATATAAAGTGGAGGCCTGGGACCATCTTGCCCGTTACCTCACCAGTGCCACTGGCATACCCCGAACTGGTGATCAGGTCAGGCACTACTATGCTGACCTGAAGCGGTGTAAGGGGGACCTCTTGGAGGAGTGGGTCCAAGAGGCTAGAGCATCAGGGGATGTTCCAGCCGTGTGTAAATATCACCCCAGTATGTGTGTAATAATTGCCAGCTTAGGTATATCATGGATAGGTAGGGCTAAATATTCTTCTTATGTCCTCCACAGCTGCAATGGAGTGTGCAGCGAACCAGGAGGCCCACATCAGTCACCTGGCAAGGTTGCGATGCGAGGCAGGTCAGTAATACTCATGCATTTACTGTCATAGGAAATAAAAATAAAAGTTGTAGTAAATTAATTGCTTGTATAAAACCTGTATTGTTCAAGGCAAGTACTGCATACACTAGACAATATAGCAGGAAGAGTCTCATATTGTTTGTAAGTCAATAAAAGTGTAATAGCCTGACAAAACAGGTCTAACGGCTGGACTGCATGTGTATATCCTGGTATCATATGGTAATGTTGATATGCAATCATGTAATAGTACTGTAGTATTAAGCACTGTTACCCACACTGTGCACCATAAATTGAATGCGTAGGAATGCCTGTATCTGACAGGTGTAATCCCCAGAGGCCATGTAGTACAACTGAGAGACACATAGACAGTAAACAGGGAAAATGCTAGCAACGAAAAACAAATAGCACATGCAACTGAGCTGTGAACTGTTCTTTTAGCACACATAGCCACGATTCGAATCCTGCCAGTGGTAGTAGTCTGCATACAGAATCATACCCCACAACTGTACAGATATGTCCAGAATGTCTATTAAAGTGGCCCATATCTGTTGTCTATCAACCTGTCCCCCTGGGAAATCAGTGGGATGATCTCAGATGTATAGGCAGCAAACAGGAAATACAACTGATTGATACACAGCTATGAGAACAAAGCCAGCACACTAGCAACTCCCCAATACCTTATGTGACTAAGAAGCCATGACTTGTCAAGTTGTGGTCGGAGTGTGTACAGTAATAGAGTGAGATGTATGTGCATAATAGTAATGTGGACTCTGGTATTGTGTGTGGGAACATTCAGGTAGTGCTAATAAACATTCCTCCCACAGGTCTGTCAGATACCAACACTGTGCACAGAAATACAAGAATGATATGCAGTTGCTCTGAATAATAAGGTATTACACATCACTGTCGCCCACACTGTCCAACAACATATGACTGTCTAGGAAATCTGTATATGAGTGTTGTAATACAAGGTCAGAATGCAAAAGCACAGGGGATTAATAAGACAGAAAGCAGATAGGAGATACACAGCAATAACTATATAGCAGACACAACTGTGATGGACAGTGTTTAAGTAGTAGCAGATAGCCATGGTCTGAATCCTGGGAGTGGAATTAAGCTGCATACAGATTCATACCCCACAAATGTACAGATGAGGCCAATATGTCCAGTATATGTACCCATATCTGCTGCCTGTCCCCCTGTCCTACTGGTAAGTCTGTGAGATGATCCCAGATGTTTAACCAGCAAATAGGGAATACAAGTGATTGTCAAACATCATGAGAACACACCTATCACTGTAGCAACCCCCAAAACTGTTAGGAGAGTAATATTTCAAGTATGTCCTATCTACAATCCCATGCTGTCAAACTGTGACCAGAGTGTGAAAAGTAACAGAGTGAGATGTATGTGCATAATACTAATGTGTAATCTGGAACTTTGTGTGGAAACAGTCAGGTAGTGCTAACAAACATTGCTCCCACAGGTACGTTGGATACAAACACTGTGCTGAGAAATACATACCATTATAACCTGTACTGGTACTGTTCACTCTGGTATTGTAGGGAATTGTGAGTGTTGCAGTTTCTCTGAATAATAAAGTATCACTGGTCACTGTCACCCACACTGTGCTACATAATATAACTGTGTAAGAAAGCTTGTATATGTGTGTGTCACATCACAAAAGGTAGAAGAGGGAAATATTCTAGATATGTCCTGGCACACCAGCATGTGGTCAACACATGGCCAGAGTCTGTGCAGAAAGAGTTGGATAGCTATGTGCAAAACATCAACCTGGAATCCGGGAGTATGTGTACAAACAATTAATTAGTGTTAACAAACTTTCCCTCCACAGGTATATCAGGTAAGAGGTGTATAATGCAGGTAAAACCGGTTCATGTGCAATGATAATGACAGCCATATCACTGTCCAAATTAAGGCTATAGGTTAGTGTAGTAAGACTTGTACAGATAGCACTAACTAGGAAAGTAGTGTGGACTACAGGAATATACTAGTTGTTAATTGACATCTTTCTCTCCCCCCACTACATCTCCAACAATAATCAACATACCCACTCCAAGTGGTATGTAATGACTTTGATAATGTCCATTTGTTTGATAAATATTTTCATGGTTCCCATGCATGTGCTATATTGAATTATTCCAACATTGGTGGTATGGTGCCATCAATGTACCTGCATGCTGTACCTATTTCCACTGTGGTCCCATATATGCATGTGTTCTGTTTGCTATGCAACTGTTCCATATCTGGTGTCTGGGTTAATCATAATATCTATGCATGCTGTTATACCTAACCCTGGAATGTGTTGACTATTACTAACTCACATACGATGATGAAATCTAAACACTGTAGCACACTTAGGAAGGCCGTTCCCAGTGGACCCACCTGTCCCACCTCAGCTGGCCATGGCACCGGGCACCAGCATGTCTGGTGCCCAACCCCTGGACCTCCCTGTCCATTGGCTTGCACCACTTTCAGGTGAAACTGCCTCAGGGGATAGGGCTCACACCCCTGGGAGATGGTGTGGACAGGTACCTGTCACCCATCGCCAGGTAGGGGTCATGGTGAGTAGAGAGATCAACCAACAGTTTGGTGATCTTCTATGCCAGCTCGAGGGCCATGTGTCACAATTAGAGAGTCAGCATGGATCTGCAACTCAGCCCCCAGCACAGCCACATTTGGGGCTGTGAAGGTGCAGTGGTGACTGCCCATGGGTGGGGACCTCAGTCCCACTGTTACCACTGGGGGGCTTGTGGGCTTCTGATATCTTAACAACCCTCCCCATCAAGGTGTTTACCCCCCATGTGCCATATACTGCCCCTGTATGCATCTTGTTTGTCTTGTCTCTTAACCTACCCAACCTACCTCCCCAAATATACCTATTGCCCCTCCCCAACATCCCACTCTCACCTGAAAAAAGAAAAAAAGGGTAATCTGTTCCAACAAAAAAATCTCGCCCCATACATAGCTGTCCATTTTGCACGTGTCCACTGGAAACATGTAACCCGGTCTAATTGGCATCACAACTTATTATTGTTATCCTCACCCATTTCCCAGGGGTTTGAGTGTCCAACTCTACCTCCAAATTCAGTGTATATGCACAGCTGTTGCTGTAGAAGAAATAGGCAGTTATGGACCTTCCCTATACCCTTCCTGCACATCCCTGGCTATCCTCCCAACTGTCATTCCCTCTTTGTGACCCTTTTTTCACCACTTGCCTATCAACCTCTTTTTCTTTTCTTTTAAGGAAATTAGCGTGGGGGTAAGCAGGAGTAAGCACTTTTAAGCAGCAGTAAGTGGGTTTAGGCCTGTTGCATGGGGGTAAGCAATGACTACACAGGTTAAGCAATTCAAAAGCTAACAGAGCATAAGAAACTGTAACCGGAAGTTAGCAATGCTTACCTTCGCGCAAACCCACTCAAACCCGCTTACACCTGCTTTAAAGTGCCTTAATCACTCTGTATCCAATGGCTCATGTTCTGCCCAGCAACAAAATAAACAGCCTCTGCAAAGCTCGAATCCAGGACCCTGCACACCATAGACAAAATGATTTACCACTAAGCCATGCCAGATATACATAACTGTGATATTTTCAAAAACATATCATCCAGTACAGTCATGCAACTGTACAGAGAATGTATTCCAACATTTAGATGCATGTGTGTGTGTGTGTGTGTGTGTGTGTGTGTGTGTGTGTGTGTGTGTGTGTGTGTGTGTGTGTAAATATATTGATATCTAAACAGATACAATATATCTATATGTATATATATATATATATATATATATATATATATATATATATATATATATATATATATATATATATATATATATATATATATATATGTATATATTATATATATATATATATATATATATATATATATATATATATATATATACATATATATAAATATATATGAATATATAAACATGCAAATGCCTACATCGACATATATATATGACCTATATGTCTACATATACACAGCAAGTTACATATATGTAAGCAGATATATATCTATGTAGGTATATATGGACATAGTTATATATATGTAAGCAGATACATATATATATATATATATATATATATATATATATATATATATATATCTATATAGGTATATATGGCCATACATCTGTAGATAACAATGGTAGATTAACTAAAGCATATATGTCCACATGCACTGTTAATGGAGTTGAGAGGCCACAAACAATATACTTCTTGTACGGATAGGTACACCCCCCCTGCAGCCTAACACGTCTGCGCTGCAATACACTACCAGGTGTTGCAGATCCTATAACCAGGACCTGACACAACATGGGCACAAGATGTTAACAGTACTACATCCCACCTGTATGATGTCAGGCTGGTATTGTTAACATATCATGCAGTACAGTCTGGCTCCCATAGGAAATGTAAAATGTGGAAGCTATCAACATCCCAAGGATACATATACACAGGCACATATATGCAGATACAGATATACACATATATATATATATATATATATACATATATATATATATATATATATATATATATATATATATATATATATACATGTGACTACACATACACATGCAGAGATATGTACAGTAAGATACATATGTAGAAGGTGCACACAATATGGAACAGCCACTATGCCTACAGTTAACACCTTAACGACTGGACACGTATGGGTAACCCATACAAATGACAGTCATTGCCTGCAACATATACCCACAGTGGGGTCATAGGATAAAACACCACACACAAGTTTGCAGACATGGAAAAACTTTATTTGTGTACTATTACAGTTTTATATTCCATGTTATACAGCTGTTCAGACACTGACATGCATATAAACAGAGTAATGCAACTGTAAAACAGTTATACTAATACAGTAGTCTGGAAAGGCTCACAGCAGTTGCTGTCCAGGCCAGGACCTTCAAATTGTACAATAGTAAAGACAGACAGGGACACAGGATACCGAACAATCAACAGTAAGTAATGCAGGTGTATAGTTCAGCAGCCTCTATCTGCACTCTGTACAAAATCACTAGGTGGTAAAGACATCAGGTTACCAAATGGGTTGTAACTGTTACATAGCAAGGCATAACTGCCACCATCACAAGCACACTGACAAACACAACAGTCTGTATGACAGGAGGCAGTAGGCCTGCATTAACCCAATGTATGTAAGTAATGTAAATATAGGTGAATTGTATGGTACTGTACATCCAGATACCTTAAGGCAGCTCAACCCTGATATCCCCACATTTTGTAACAGCCTAGGTTATTTATGGTGCAGCCCCCTCCGACTCAATAATACAGGGCCATATACCACTGTTACATACACTGGCCACTGGAGTGCATAAGGTCACACATGTATTTTGCAGGTGAAGCCCACACATATATGGCCCCAGCACCACCGTATGTGTGGGGGATACAACAGCAGTGGACTGATGGCAGTAATGGCAGCATAATATACTCACAGCCCACTACAGAACAACCCCTGACAGTATGTCACATGTACAAAGCTTGGTATGTAGGTGGAGGACAGAGGCTGGAACACAGGCCTATATGTGGAAAACTGTTGCCATACACTAAGCAAGTCACTGGTGTTACAGGATAGTCTGCAACATACCCTAAGTCAGGGATTTGAGGTTAGAAACATAAATGGATGTAGCCATGTACTGATAGCACTCAACACCCACTCTGTTAGTGAAATATCTGACACAGGATCTGTGTGGTGGACAGACAAAACATGATAGCCACACAAACCAGTGCAAACCCGCTTAAAGCTGCTAAAAACTGCCTTAAATACTCTGTATCAAACAGCCCTTGTCCTGCCCAGCAACAAAATGAACAGCCTTTGGAGGTTTTGAACCCAGTACCCTTTTTACTGAAGTCACAACAGTTAACCACTATGCCATGACCACTGTGAAGACTGCTGTTGTTTTACCAATATAGCTGTTAATACACATATTGAGTAGTATTGCACATTTGCCTGTAGTTGCTAAATTGTGTAGTCCTTGTTATTAATATGACTGTTGCATCACATATGTTGTTTTATCATAATGTGCACATAGCAGATACATATGGTGAGATACATGTGAGAGGGTATACACTGTGACATTTACTCTTGACAGGAATATGGTCATATACATATAATAGGTCTAGATATGTCTACATGTACATATACATGTATACTCATACATATGTCTGTATACACATCTGTATAGTGCTACATATATATGGCCATGTGTGCATCTCTTTGTATGTACATATGTATATATATATATATATATATATATATATATATATATATATATATATATATATATATACACATATATGTATATATAGATATGCAAATATGAATATATAGATATATGTGTATATAGCTATATATATATATATATATATATATATATATATATGCACATCCTATGTGTACAGATATACCTAGTTATGTTGGTATATATGTAGATATCTGTTAATATATGTGCATACATATCTATTCTAATATACCTACTACTGTCAATATATATGTAGATATCCATACGTATATGTGCATATGTATCACTATCTGTATATGTGTAGACATATATTGTTCTATATATGTATATATCTGGGTGTGTATAGGTATATCTATGTACATATGCATACCCATCTATATATATATATTGATATGTATATGTGCAAATATCTATATAGATATCTGGGTAATTATATGTACATATATTTTCACCATAAGTCCAGAACATGGAGTGTAGCCCTACCTCAGCACCTGTAGTCCGAACCTCATAGTGCAAGGGGATGTCAGTTATGTATAGTGGGTATATTAGTAGACTATTGCTACTGTAATAGGATTGTCTTCACAGACATGGTGTGTGTGGGAGGTCACATCTGCTTTTCACATGTGCGCCAATGGCTACTGACAGACATCCTTAGGACATCATAGTACAGTACCGCTGCTAGCATGTAATGCACCTGTGGACTACAGCAGAGATAGTGGCCAATATATGTGGACATTCTGACACACTCTGGAAAGTCCAGACGTACACACACAACCCCTTAGTGCAAAACATGTGGACCAAACCTGACAATATGGATGTTAACAGCCATGTAGATGGGTATAACACATAACGCCTGTATACATTTGCCCCCATAGGTTATGCATTCAAACACCCCTGTATGTCCTGACACATAATAACCGGTGGCACAGAGGTGCCATGGCCACATACTACCCACTAGAAATTTACATATATCTATACAGCATCCCACTGCTCTGTCTGACATACATGACTGTTAAAGGAGGCCCGGCAGCAGTACATTTGGCCAGTATCTGGACATGACATCTCACTGGGTAAGTACACTAAGCTGTTAGGCATGTAACAAAGCACTGTGCAGGCTGCAGGCAGACTGGCTCAACACTGGCCTACATCTCCTATGGGGGAATGCACATGTACCTGCATATATAGCAGGCTCTATAGGCATGTCACAGCACAGGGCAAGATACACCTGTAGGAAAATGCATAACCACAACCAATGTCAACACAGCCACAGCCACATATTGTAAGCTAGCATAATATTACAGTATATGGACTATCTGTTCAACACCATCCTCATATGTGCCACTCATACACTAACCCTAAATATACTGGGCCACTACACAGTGTGGTCTGATGCCTGTCTGTGGTATGGGACATGTGTGTGTATGGCCCTGCAAACATGTAAGCCAATATGGTAACATACAGTGGAGCAGCATGTAGCATCAGATAGGCTGGGACCAAGAACAATGACATCTACCACAGTCTGTACACAGGCCAAAGTACATATTAACAATACACAAACTGTCGACATTCACCATACGTACACAGACGTCAGTACTGTACACATAACCACAGAATGTCCAGGTTATGTCATCAAATATAATCCCTACTGTACATAACATGTGTAGCAAGCAGTCTGATATCTCACTGGCTTGTTATCAGATATGATGACACTAATTATGGTGTACAGCATATATGCAACTCTTAATGCATGACATATGCGCAAAGATTGACAGAGCTGTGGCTGGAAACACATACACAGGGCCAATATTGACATGTTGCTGTGGTAACCTCATACATTTACTGTTGTAACAGGGTTTGTTGCAACATATGTCCTATGAGGGATATGAAGTCAGTAACTGTCATGGCTTTCACCATCTACAGACTGCAATCCTCACACTACCTTCTGCAGTTCATAGATAGATGCTTTGTGGGTAACACACTAAACCAAAGGCACCACACACTGCCCAGTCTGCAGATGGCCCTACAGATGGGGATTCCTCATAAACATAGCACTGACATGGCTGATATTAAAACATGTAGGACAGCCATATCCACACACACCCTGTTAAACCAACATTACTCCAAATGCAGTATAGCAACACTTACAGTCTGTAGTCATGTCAGGCACATCCCCTCCTCTGTGTTGCTCTGTTTCCACAGTGTATGTTGTTAGAGGTAAATCCCCAATCCATCTGAGATGCTGTTTGCCAAACAACACATTGAGTTCCTCCTCACTGTGATTGAAAAAGCCCAACACCAACATGATGTTCCTAAATATTGGAGTGTGTTTCCATGCAGTTGGCTATGGGAATGTTACTACAGCTGCTCCACATGCAATCAGCTAGAAGAGGGCTGCAATTCATGCAGAGGCCATCAGCTGATCATGAGCATCACTTAAAATACACATGCTGCTGCCTAAGCAAAGCAGGTGCAGGTCTCCACATCCACCAGAAAGGGAGTGAGAGAGGCAAGCAGAGACAAAGAGAAGCCAGGGAGGGATTTGAGAGTAAAACTTAAGCATGTGTGTGCCACACACCTACCACCACATGGTATCAAACCCCTGATGACTATGTAGTGCTATTACATTTCTATGCAGTTATTGTATGCGCCACATAGGTTACATGTTGTGGAGCCCTCAGAATGTATATGTGATAGTGAGGGACATCTGCAACAGAGAAATGGTAGCTATACAGTAGGTGTAGTACAAGTGCCTGTCTGCATGAACAGATGCCGGTGTCAACACAGCCACATTCTTACAGGGGTGGACACACACACATTGACACACTTGGCAGGGCCAGGAATACAACTCATCACTAGTGAGATTGCCACATCACACTACTGTGCAGGTATCACATGCACCACAGGGGTCATACAGAGGCAAAGGATATGGGGAAGTGTCTGACATCAGGCAACATGCTTCAGTATGCCAATGGGGGTTGTAGTGAGTGTAAATATGAACATACACATCATAGAACACACACACACACACACACACACACACACACACACACACACACACACACACACACACACAGTGCTAGTACTGACATGCATGGGTGCATTGATTTACGCGTGTCTAGTGGTCAACTGTGCCAGATGGCTATACAAGGCTAGATGATGGGTATACATTGGTATCAGGCTTCATGACAATGGTCTGCATTGTGGCTCAGGGGTGTAGTTTGTGGATTTGCCTAAACAAGTGGGTATTGTATTCACCATCCAGTCACCTGGGTGACTATTGCATGTGGCCAATGCTGTGCAATGCTTGCCATGTATGTGTTCCTTAGTTCATGACATGGACGGTATCCGTGATGTGCACACCATCCACATGCATGTAGAGTGACATGTGGAACTAATCCTGTGGTGTCTGGCTCATGTTGTGTACACAGATTATCATCAGATGTGCCAGTCCTGGTCTCATGTCATGGAAACTGGTAATGGACAGCAGGTTTACCCTGCACCTACATTGATAGCATGCTAATGGCATTCCCTGATGTCAGTGGCATCTGTCAATACAGAGCATGTTTTCAGGCATGGTCTGTCTTTTGCGGGTCACATTTAATGGCATCACATGTGTTGCAGGTGTCCAGTGGAGAACATGGGGAAGGTGCACTGTCTGCATGTATGTACCTATTGGACAGATGGACAGGGTGCCATGCCCTCTGTAGGCCACTGCAATCACTCCATAGTTACTATCAGTGGGCAATATGCAGTGTACTACCAACATAGCAGCTGTTGCCTAGGCAAGTGTGTGTGTGTGTGCGTGTATGAGACATGGGTTGAGAGTGTTCTCTGGGTAATACTAGGGCTGCTAACTTTGTTTGCCTGGTCTTGATGTCACATGTATGGGTATGGATTTGCACCCCAGCCTCTCAGCTATTACACATCTGTTATCCCTGTATGGTGGACATTGTGATATATATTAGGGCAACTATATCAGAAATTTGCAAAACCCACTCCACATTGGGCCCAGTTGTTACACACTCACTACCACCTCCACACAAGATGCAAGTTACAAAAACCGACACACACACACCAGTCATGTCTGAGATTAGAGCTCCTACCTAACTACTTTATTACATTACAGCACTATGCAGTTATAGTACATGCCACAGAGATTGCTGAAGTACTCCTTCCCCAAACGTGTATATCACATTGGATGACATCAGCAGGATTGCCAAAGTAGGGCATTCGAATTGTAGTGTATGTGGCTAGGATAAAATGCATTGCTCCTTACACAGACATTGAAACACTCAAAACATCCACAACTGACATGTGTGGGTATATAACCCCTAAGAGAGGTCTATATCACACTACAGCATGAAGCTGTTATAGGATACACCACTGGGATTACTGGAGAACTCTTTCCCCAAAGGTGTATTTCATATTGGATGACATCAGCAGGATTGCCAAAGTAGGGCATTCAAATTGTAGTGAGTGCGGCTAGGCTAAAATGCATTGCTCCCTACACAGACATTGAAACACACACAAAACATCCACAACTGAGGTGTGTGGGTATAGAACCCCTAACAGATGTATACATCACACTACAGCATGAAGCTGTTATAGGATGCACCACGGGGATTACTGGAGAACTGCATCCTCAAAGGTGTATTTCACATTGGATGACAGCAGGATTGGCAAAGTAGAACATTCAAATTGTAACGAGTGTGGCTAGGCTAAAATGGATTATTCCCTACGCAGACATTGAAACACACACAAAACATCCACAACTGACATGTGTGGGTATAGAACCCCTAACAGATGCATACATCACACTACAGCATGAAGCTGTTATATGATACACCACTGGGATTATTGGAGAACTCTTTCCCCAAAGGTGTATTTCATATTGGATGACATCAGCAGGATTGCCAAAGTAGGGCATTCAAATTGTAGTGAGTGCGGCTAGGCTAAAATGCATTGCTCCCAACACAGACATTGAAACACACACAAAACATCCACAACCAACATGTGTGGGTACAGAACCCCTAATAGGGGGTCTATATCACACTACAGTATGAAGCTGTTATAAAATGCACCATGGGGATTCCTGTAAAACTCCTTCCTCAAAGGTTTATTTCACATAGGATGACATCAACAGGATTGCCAAAGTAGGGCATTCAAATTGTAGTGAGTGTGGCTAGGCTAAAATGCATGGCTCCCTACACAGACATTGAAACACACACACCCGACGTTTGAACGTAGAACCTCTAACAGAGGTCTATATCATACTGCAGCATGAAGCTGTTATAGGATGCAACATGGGGATTACTGGAGAACTCCTTCCCCAAAGGTGTATTTCACATTGGATGACATCAACAGGATTGCCAAAGTAGGGCATTCAATTTGTAATGAGTGTGGCTAAGATAAATTCATTGTTCCCTACACAGACATTGAAACACACACAAAACATCCAGAACTGCCATGGGTGGGAATAGAACCCTACCAGAGTTCTATATCACACTACAGCAGTACACAGTTATGGCATGTGCTACGGAGATTATTAGGATGCATCTTTCCCAGAGGTGTATTTCTAGGTGGATGACAACAGCAGCCTTACCTAAGTAGAGCATTTGAATTGTATGGAGTGTGACTACCCTAAAAATCATTGCTCTCTATACAGAGTCAGACAGACACACACACACTTGCCAAGTCTGGGATTATAACTCCTACCTAACTAATTTAGCATACTACAGTAGTACACAGTTATAGGACGTACTTCAGAGATTATTGAGCTATAATCTTCCCAGAGGTGTATTTCTAGGTGGATGACATCAGGACCCTTGCCCAAGTAGAGCATTTGAATTGTAGGGAGTGTAACTACCCTGAAAAGTATTGCTATTTAAACAGACACACACTTGTCAAGTCTGAGATTAGAACTCTTACCTAACTATTTTATCACACTATAACAGTACACAGTTATGGCATGCACTATGGAGATTATTGGGCTACAACCTTCCCCAGAGATGTATTTCTAGGTGGATGACATCAGCAGCCTTACCAATTTAGATCATTTCAATTTTAAGGAGTGTGACTATCCTAAAATGCATTGCTGTCTACACAGACAGACACACACAGTTCCCATGTCTGGGACTGGAACTCTTACCTAACTAGTTTATCACACTACAGCAGTACGCAGTTACAGGACACGCCATGGAGACTACTGGGCTACAATTCTCCCAAAGGTATATTTCGCAGTGGATTACCTCACCAGGCTTGTCATAGTAGGGCTATGGGGAGGGCAGTGTGTGCATGGGCCATAACCCATTCATCTAGAGGTTGACACGCCACATGCAGGCATGCACAGGGTCATATTTCACAGGTATGTGTATACAGCTGCTAGATGACTACTTCCATGTACAGTCATGTTGCACAGCTAACACGTGCACCTCACAATCTGTATTGCTGACAGATACCAGTGGCTAGTATCTGCAGTGAGTGACATCTGACCCTCATGTGGTTGGGGACCTTTGGCTGTGTACTGGGTGGGACAGGCCCAGATGGTTGCTTGTCACAGTCACCTTCTTCCACACATCTATGTACATCTACCTTTGGCTTATTACAGTGTGTTGTCCTTACATATATGTCTGTATTCCTATCCACTGTGTGTGCAAGACATGAGTGGTGCATATTGAGGTGTGTCTGCACTGAAATCTGCGACTGCCAGTTATGTCTGGTCCACTGGTGTTTGCAGACATGGCCTTCATGTGTTTAAGTGTGTGAGCATGCCCAGTATGCCCATCTGTATTGAATGTGTGGATCGAGTCCAGGTAGTTTGTACTGCAGTACTGACCTTTGTGTTGTACACCTACAGGTAGCATGCTCTTTCTGCAGGGTATCCGTCAATCATTTGGCATTGACTGTTACTACATTTCTGCAAAGGATGGGGGGGCACACCTGACTATTTCTACATTTCTACACAGGATTGGGGGGCACACCTGACTGTTCTTACATTACTACGTAGGATGAGGGGGCATGCCTGACTATTTCTACACAGGATTGGGGGGCACACCTGACTGTTACTACATTTCTAGTTAGGATGAGGGGGCACACCTGACTATTTCTACATTTTTGCACATGATTGGGGGGCACACCTGACTGTTATTACATTACTATGTGAGGGGGGCACACCTGACTATTTCTACATTTCTACACAGGATTGGGGGAACACCTGACTGTTACTACATTTCTATGTAGGATGGGGGGCACACCTGACTATTTCTACATTTCTACATTTCTACACAGGATTGAGGGGGGCACACCTGACTGTTCTTACATTACTACGTAGGATGGGGGGCACACCTGACTATTTCTACACAGGATTGGGGGGCACACCTGACTGTTACTACATTTCTATTTAGGATGGGGAGGGCACACCTGACTATTTCTACATTTCTACACAGGATTGGAGGCACACATGACTTTTACTACATTTCTACGTAAGATGGGGGGCACACCTGACTATTTCTACATTTCTTCAAAGGATTTCGGGGGGGGCACACCTGACTGTTATTACATTACTACATAGGATAGGGGGCACACCTGACACTTGTACACATTTGCTATGACTGTAGTGGTATGTCAGGTACTCCATTTCATTCTGTATTCTTAACCTATCATGCTGACTAGAGGCATACCAGTGTACTACATATCTTAGCTTTGGTTGCCCTGCATATTAGTGTCTGACTTCCTACCCTTCAGAACTAACATCTCACTGCCTGACCTGCTGTAGTCTGTCTGTGTAGGCCTGAGGGAAAGGCTACCCATAGCCATCATGCAGAGGCCATAGCACAGGCTCTGTTTTGGTTTGCCTACACCTGTCCTGCTGGCTAAGATTGTTGTTGGGTATGTGAACTGCCCTGACTGGCATGTGTGAGTCATATGGACATGCATGGTGCCCAGCACATTTCCTGCAGTGGGTCTTGTCTCCCTGTGTAGTACTGGCTAGTATGGTGACTCCACTATGTGTTTCAGATGTCATGGTGCGACTATGGGTGTCTACTTTCTGCTGCCATAATATTCATTCAGCCACCCAATTCCCTTGCATGCTCACATCCATACCATATATACAGGTAATGACACATTCTACTCCATTTGGCAATTGGTCAGTTCATTGACTTACCTTGTGGGTGTGCCAGAATTGCGGATGGTGCTGGAGGGCTGCCTATGTTGGATGCACATAGTAAACTCCCTATACATGGTTGAGCACAGGTAGTGCCATGTTTGGCATCCCTTTTACTGTATGTGTGAGTCAGAGACAGGTTTCATTCCCTTGGTCCCTACTGTGTCAGTGTATGTGCTATGCATTGTCTCTTTGCCATTGCCCTGGCATACTGGGCATGCCTCCATCTGCCTACTGGGGCAGGCTCAGGTTGTTCCTCCTCCGAGTCACTCTCTGCCTGTGCAAGCCTTGGCATTGGTGGGGGGCTGTGTGGCCCTGCCCAGTGCTGTTACTGTTGCAGCTGTTTCCACAGGATTATATTGTGTAGCATGGCACATACCATAACAATTTGGGTACATGTAGCTGGTGAGTACTGCAAGGCTCCACCATATGTGTCCAGACACTGGAACCGTGACCTGAGCATCCCAAATACACACTCTATTATATGTCTGGTCTGTGCGTGTGCCTCATTATGGCATTCTTGTTCAGGTGTGTGTGCATTTCTGATGGGTGTCATCAGCCACAGCTCCAGTGTGTAACCAGCATCACCCACTAGGTGACCATAGGGGATGTCTCCATTGGCAAAATACCTGTGGCTAGTATTCCTAGGCCTGCATATACCTTGGCATCCACTGGGATGGGTTCCCCTCAGTCAGTTTGGTGTGTCAGGCGTGGCTGGCACAGCTCAACAATTTGCTGTATGAGGTCCCTGTGCACCCTATAGCGCTCCACTACCTCCAGTTCATGTAGCCCCTGGTAGGTTACCCTGGGTCTGTGCACTCTTCTCCATCTCCTCACTGTGGGTTGATCAGCAGCATTCACATCCTCACCACACTCAGCCTCTTGCACATGTTGTTTTACATTGCCTGCTGCAGCCCCGCTCATTTTGTAGGTTTGTTTGTTAAAATTTCCCCATTTGTATACTCCAGTGGTGTAGAGTGTGGGAAAAACCAGAGGAGAAAGTGTTTGCATAATTTATAGTAGTGTTCTGGGCTGGTCTGCTGACTGTGTAATTGGCTGATTCTGATACATTTCACCTGCCAGCTATACTAGTTCTCCTCGATTACCTTCCTACTGCTGTTTTCCCATCCCATTGCTTCCTGATTAAGCCCGGGGGTGCGCCACACAAACACAGTGCTCAAATGTGCACAATGCTGCTATTTCCTGGTTTAACCTTTTTTTTTTCTTCCTTTAAAACCCGGTGTGCGGTGTGCATACCTGCTTTGGCATTGTAAAGAGTGCTAGGCAGATTCAGACACACCCCCTAACTTAGCTGTGCTAGGTGCAATCCCCAGCCACAGGGCTCCAATCCATTTACAGTATGCCTGACACCCCCCCATGATGCCACCTAATGCCTAGGCTTGCACCAAGATATTCCTACTATAACACTGTTGGAACCTGACTAGCATGCTGGGGAAAACTGGGATTCACAATCATTCCCCTCATTTGCATAGGATTGCCTGCTAATGCATAGTTACATGTCTCACACTGAGCCTCCCCCCTTAGCAACCACTACTCAAAGGCCATGTTGTCTTCTGACTACCATTGACTTGCATAGCAGAATAGTGATTTTAGTTAGAATGCTTAATTTAGGTTTATTTTTTTATTTTTCTCCTCAATCCCGTTTGTGATGCTGCCCTATGCTTAAACAGCTGTGATAAGCTAAAAAGAAATAAAAGTTGTTTTCTTTTTTTTTTTTGGCTGTTTGCAATGCCAGTGGCCTTATACTTGGCCATTGGCATGCTTTCTAACTGATATGCAGCCTTTATTTGGAGGTGTCACAGCTCCATTTTGGATTTTGCAGAAATGTACTCGGTTACTAGTACATTTCTGCAGATTGCAGTAGTCCTGCAAGACTAGTTGCAAGCTTAATGGTTAGACCACAGCTGAAGATAAAAATGGAATAATCCACGTCAGGAAATAAATCACTTGCAGCTTCACAGTAGTGCCCTTTATAAAACCAAAAGTTGTAACTGAGATGTAGTAGTCAAGGTAGGAAACAGTTCACTTGCAGTTTCACACCACTTTATTAAATAAGAGTAAGCGCTTTTGCGATCACAGTCAGCTGATCGCTTCTTCAGACTCATAAAAACAGTTAAAACATTGGTATTTAAAATATGGTTCAACCAATGAAAACACATATAGAAGTATGACATAGACTAATTAAAATTGCATACATCAGTATATTAATTTGCCTTATATTCTGCATAAGATGAAATAAAGTATACATATAACAGACACATTTTATGTAATAATCCATATTACTTAATGTTTTAGTGGTCTGGATTTTAAAAAAGGTTTCAAGGAAACAGCATTGTTCAATCCAGGAGACCTATCTGCCTGAAGTAATAAAATCCATCTTTGTTCTGCTTCCCCTACCTTATTCCTTATATCACCTCCCCTTTTACTTTTATTTATTATTTTTAAAACCATGAAATTAAAATATGTGTCCTATCTTCTTCTTCCACATGTTTTGCTAAAGCACTTGTGTCTTTTTTATTTCTTATATCTCTAAGGTGTTCAATGATACGTTCCTTTAGACACCTATTGGTTTTGCCTATATAAAAGGCATGACAGACAGTGCAGAAGCTGAAATAAGCCAAATTTTGTGTTCTGCAGTCAGCATAAAAATCTATATCGATTATAAATCATAGTGTAGGATGTTTATATGTAGATTTATTATATAAATAGTCATGTGGTGTACAATTTCTGCAAGGAAAAGTCCCCTGCCTATCAGATAGGATCATTCTTTCATTGTTTCTGGATTTATAACAGAGTTGCCTTTTTAAGGACCTCTTATTTCTAAAAGAAAAGCTGGGTCTATCTTCTAACAATTCTCTCAAGTCAGGATCCGACAATAAAACATTCCAATTCTTCTCAAAAATATTACAGAACCTTCTGATGTCACTTGAATAAGTTATAGGGAATCTAACTTTAAAATCATGACCTTCCTTGCTTTTAACATATTCTATAGTATTTGAGAAGAGCGGTTTACATCTCCCATCCCTATTTTCAATGGTATATTTAGAGCTTTCATTTATGTCTTTCTTACTATAACCTCTGTTTAAGAAGTCTTTCTCTAATATAGTCATTGTCTTCACAAAGCCTTCATCTGTATTATGTAAGTGGCTTATTCTCATATATTGTCCTTTCACTACATTTTTATGTACAAATGTTGGATGCATACTAGTCTTATGTAAGATACTATTTATCCATGTAGATTTTCTATACATCCCTGTTGTAAGTTCATCTAACGCTGTCTTTTTAACCAAAACATCTAGGAACTCAATAGAGTCCCTGGAATGTTGACTAGTGAACCTTAAAAATTCAGTGGTGCTATGCAAGTACTCCACCATCTCTTGCAACTCTTTACTAGTACCGTCCCATAACAGGAAGACGTCATCTACAAAACATATATACCATACAATTTTGCAGCATATTTATTGCTAGCACTTAATACATGATCTTTTTCCCATGCAGCCAATTTTAAGTTGGCATAGCTGTTAGCACAAGCCGTGCCCATTACTACACCAACTTTCTGTAGATAAAACTTGTCATTGAATATAAAGACATTATTTTCTAGGACAATATCAAGCAACTCACATATCAAATTAATCTTAGTGCTTTGAAAAATTTGTTTCAAGGTCAGAATATCACGTATTTTCTCAATACCCCATTTATTCGGTATCACTGTGAACAGTGAAGTGACATCCATTGTCACAAACATATAATTTCTATTACTATTCCTGGTCTTATTATATAACAGTCGCAGAAATGCCTTTGTATCCCTTAGTATAGTCTCACATGATTTTAGGACTATTTGTAAATTTTGTTCAATATAAATTGAGATGGCTTCTGTGGCCCATCCTTTACTGGATACAATAGGTCTCATAGGGGGCTGTGTGATGTCTTTGTGAATTTCAGGTAGACCATAAATAATGGGTATAGTTGGATGTTCTATCTGAAAGTAGTCAAACAATTCCTCTGACACATAATTAGCAATCAATAAGTCAAAAATATATTCAGATATCCTGTCAATTATACCTTGTACTTCTCTCATTTAGTTCAACATAAGTATCTGTATCATTCAAAAGTTCCATCATTTTCTTGTAATAAAAAAACTTATCCATTACTACTACACTGCCCCCCTTGTCAGCAGGCCTAATTTCAATGCTGTGAGAATCCTTTAGTTCTGACAGTGCTTCAGTTTCTGATTTACTCAAGTTATAAAATCTAGGTGGAAGATTTTTAGCATGCATTTCTCTAATTTCATGCTCACACACATTAGTGAAAGTTTCAACTGTGGGATGTATCTTGGGTACAAAGGCACTAGGTTGTTTAAACATATTATCAAATACATTTCTTTTAAACATGGTTTTAAGTGTTAGGTTACGAGAAAATAACTTCAGCTCTTTTAATAAATCAGTTAATACTGTTTTCTGTGCTGGAATAAAGTTCAGGCCTCTATTTAACAACGAGGCTTGTGCATCAGTTAAAGGAAAGCTAGATATATTAATTACCAAGTTTTTTGTTGGTTCTTGCTCCTGGTGTTCATATATGCAGGAGTCACTCGTTCTCTCTGCTGTAATTGCATTCTCCCTCTTCGATTCCTGCTGCTCGACCTGTCCCTTATTGGCAGCGCCTTCTTTAACACAAATGGAAGGATTGAAGTTTGTGTAGCTTCCTTTTGCTCCAAAAAAGCTACTGAATCAGAAGTAATCAGAATTAGTCTTGTGTTAAAGCTACGCCAAATTAGCATTGGCTGCATGGGAAAAAGATCATGTATTAAGTGCTAGCAATAAATATGCTGGCAAAATTGTATGGTATATACGTTTTGTAGATGACGTCTTCCTGTTATGGGATGGTACTAGTGAAGAGTTGCAAGAGATAGTGGAGTACTTACATAGCACCACTGAATTTTTAAGATTCACTAGTCAACATTCCAGGGACTCTATTGAGTTCCTAGATGTTTTGGTTAAGAAGACAGCATTAGATGAACTTACAACAGGGATGTATAGAAAATCTACATGGAGAAATAGTATCTTACATAAGACTAGTATGCATCCAACATTTGTACATAAAAATGTAGTGAAAGGACAATATATGAGAATAAGCCACTTACATAATACAGATGAAGGCTTTGTGAAGACAATGACTATATTAGAGAAAGACTTCTTAAACAGAGGTTATAGTAAGAAAGACATAAATGAAAGCTCTAAATATACCATTGAAAATAGGGATGGGAGATGTAAACCGCTCTTCTCAAATACTATAGAATATGTTAAAAGCAAGGAAGGTCATGATTTTAAAGTTAGATTCCCTATAACTTATTCAAGTGACATCAGAAGGTTCTGTAATATTTTTGAGAAGAATTGGAATGTTTTATTGTCGGATCCTGACTTGAGAGAATTGTTAGAAGATAGACCCAGCTTTTCTTTTAGAAATAAGAGGTCCTTAAAAAGGCAACTCTGTTATAAATCCAGAAACAATGAAAGAATGATCCTATCTGATAGGCAGGGGACTTTTCCTTGCAGAAATTGTACAGCATGTGACTATTTATTTAATAAATCTACATATAAACATCCTACACTATGATTTATAATTGATATAGATTTTTATGCTGACTGCAGAACACAAAATTTGGTTTATTTCAGCTTCTGCACTGTCTGTCATGCCTTTTATATAGGCAAAACTAATAGGTGTCTAAAGGAACGTATCCTTGAACACCTTAGAGATATAAGAAATAAAAATGACACAAGTGCTTTAGCAAAACATGTAGAAGAAGAAGATAGGAAACATATTTTTAATTTCATGGTTTTAGAAATAATAAATAAAAGTAAAAGGGGAGGTGATATAAGGAATAAGGTAGAGGAAGCAGAACAAAGATGGATTTTATTACTTCAGGCAGATATGTCTCCTGGACTGAACAATGCTGTTTCCTTGAAACCTTTTTTTAAAATCCAGACCACTAAAACATTAAGTAATATAGATTATTACATAAAATGTGTCTGTTATATGTATACTTTATTTCATCTGATGCAGAATATAAGGCAAATTAATATACTGATGTATGCAATTTTAATTAGTCTATGTCATACTTCTATATGTGTTTTCATTGGTTGAACCATATTTTAAATACCAATGTTTTAACTGTTTTTATGAGTCTGAAGAAGCAATCAGCTGACTTAGATCACGAAAGTGCTTACTCTTATTTAATAAAGTGGTGTGAAGCTGCAAGTGAACTGTTTCCTACCTTGACTACTACATCTCAGTTACACTTTTGGTTTTGTAAAGGGCACTACTGTGAAGCTGCAACTGATTTATTTCCTGACGTGGATTATTCCATCTTTATCTTCAGCTGTGGTCTAACCATTGGTCTTTTCATTTTTTTTTGCTTGAGGTGTATACCAGGCGTTTATCCAGCTTTTGTTTTCTTTCACATGCTAGTTGCAAGCTTCCTGGATTGCAAAATCACCTCATTTGCATGGATTTCTCCTGCAAATGGGGTGATTTGCATACAGGGGCTTAGTCCATGCAATATTAGTGCAGGAGCGCACCTGCATACCCTTGCAGGCTGTTCCTGTATTGCTCGGCAGACATATTGCCTGCTAGAGCTCCTGCACTGATCTTGCAAGGCTTAGAAAATCTGGGGGATAGTTATTTGAAGGTAGATAAACTGAGAATACCCTCTATATTCTGGATATTAAAAACCCATAAAAATGAAAAAGATCCACCTCTAAGACCTATAGTTTCTGTGGATGGGTCAAAAACTTTACCCTTAGCAAAATATATAGATGTTAAACTTAAGAAACTATGGCTTAAAAGAAAAGTAATTTTGATGGATTCTTGGGATTTCTTGAGGGAAATAAAAGACGAGTTATATTGTGACAATGTTGCTTTCTTTACTATTTATGTGGTAGCTCTATTTTCTAGTATACCATATGCTGAAGGCTTGCAAATGTTAGAAGAAATCATATTTCAGGACTGGAAACTAACCCAAAATGAAAAATTGGTGCATTTAAATCTTATGGATTTGGTTTTAAAAAATAATTTTATATTTTTTAAGAGTGAATTTTATCAACAAAAGCAGGGAGTGGCGATGGGAGCAGCATGCGCCCCTACGTATGCCACCCTGATTTTAGGAAAATGGGAAGAAAAATGTATCTTGAAGTCCATATAGCCTGGTTATTGGACCCTCTATAAGGGATTTTTGGATAATATATGTATCCTCTGGACAGGTTCCCTTGAATAATTGCAATATTTTATTGTTTATATTAACAAAACAATAACGTTTTTGAATTTCACCCATAATTATTCTTATGAGTGACTACAATACTTGGATGTGGAAATATACAAAAGTAATGGGAACTTTAATTCAAAAATTTACAGGAAAGACCACATTTTCTAATTCTTTCCTACACTTCGACAGCGCACCCCCCCCCCGCATTATAAAAGAAGTATTATAAAGGTGCAATATGTATGTGCAAGCAGAGTGGTGTCAGCTGAAGAAGACACTAGAAACCCTGTTTAGAGAGAGGGGTTATCCTATTGAGTTGATTTCAGAAGTTAGAGAAGGAGTAAACAAAGGTAGGAAGAAAAGTTTTAAGCCCATTTTAGGAGAAACAACAATAACTAAGGGGGACTTGGAAAAAGGTCAGCATGATGAATTTGGAAAGGCTTTAGAACTAGAGTATAATGCTAGTGCAGGGCTAGCTAAGAAAATTATAAAGACTGAATGGGAAAGGTTTATAGATTTCAATGATTTAGGTGAAGTTCCCAAGGAAGTGTTAAACATTGGGCCGGATTCACAAAGGCTTGCATGGAGTCTAAGAGTAGAGTAAGACTCCATGCAGCCAACATGTCTGCCGAGCAATCCAGGAACAGCCGGCAGGGGCATGCAAGAGAGCTCCTAAAACTCCTCTTACATGGACAGGGCTAGGATATGCAAATTACCTAATTTTGCTGCAGAAAGTTATGCAAATTAGGTAAATTTGTGATCCAGGAAACCCTAACCTGTCCGAGTAAGAGTAGTGTTATGTGCAGAAATGTACTCGGTTGTCAACTGAGTACCGTTCTGCAAATAGCAAAACGGAGCCATGACAGCTCCAAATAAAGGATGCATCCAGTTGAGGAAGCATGCCAATGGCCAAATATATGGCCATTGGGAATTCTACCCCTTGCAAAAAAAAAATTAATAATTTTTTTACCTCAATCTCCAAAGTTTAAACTTAGCACAGCTTCTCGCAAATGCGCTGCGCTGTAAAAACAGCAAAAAAAAAATAAACAAATAAAAGCCAAAAATAAGCATTTTATTAGAAATATACATCTGCCATGCAAGTGAATGGCAGGCTGAAGACAACATGGCAACTGAGTAGAGGTTGCTAAGGGGGAAACTCAGTCTAAGATATGTAACCAAGCATTAGTAGGCAATCTTATGCAAATGAGGGTAAGGATAGTGAATCCCAATTTCACATGGTAAATGAGCAAAGTCCGTGGAGTGTAAGAGTAGGATAAGGGGAGTATCAGAGTAGAAGATAGGTGACATCATGAGGGGGGTATGTATGAAAGAATGTAAGCTCATTAGAGTAGAGTGGCATGTGTTTGCTGTCAGTTACCCATCACTAGAAGAGGCGTGTCAACAGGTACCCCAGCTAAAGGCAAGAAATAGAAGGTGCATGCCATGGACAACACTATAGTTTCTTGTAGAAGTGCCTGCCCCATGTATGCGCGCGTGTGCACGCCTGTAAACCCGAGTAAGATAGTGTGCGCGTGTGTGCACCTGTGTGCACGCGTTTAAGCTGGAGTAAGCAAGTGTAAGGTTGTTGAAACCTGTGTAAGTGCGTTTGTGCCTGTGTGCACACGTTTAAGCCGCAGTCAGCATGTGTTAAGCCATGTAAGACTGTGAGCGCGCATGTGAGCTGGTGTGCACGTGTTTGCACTTGTTTGCACGATGCTGCCCCCTGTGGAAACAGAAAGGGAAAAGTAAGCACAACAAATAGTAGGAAGTCAACCAAGGAGAAGTAGCAGAGCTAGCAGGTGAAAACAATCAGAAGCAGCCAATTACACAAGCAGTACACTAGCCCAGCCCAGCCCAGCACTTAAAACTCTGCAAACAACTTTCCACTATGTTTTTCTCAGAGACAGTGCAACACTGCAGTAAGCTAATAGAAGGGAAAACTGAAAAAGCTTTACTGAGACAAAGAAATGTTAGGGGCTGCCATTGCTGTTATAAGGGGACATATGCAACATGCTGAGGGTGGTGACAATGCGAATGCTGTTGAGCAACCCACAGTGAGGAGACGGAGAAGAGTGTACAGGCCTAGGGAAACCTACCAGGGGCTACATGAGCTGGAGATAGTGGAGTGCTATAGAGTGGACAGAGACCTCATGAAGGAAATTGTTGAGCTATGCAGGCCACGCCTCACACACAGAACCAACAGAGGGGAACCCATCCCAGTGGAAACCAAGGTATGTGTTGGCCTAAGAATACTAGCAACAGGTACCTTCCAGAGACCAACTGGTGATATGATGTGCATTTCACAGGCATCAGCATCCAGGGTACTGCACCAGTTCCTGAATGCCATGTCAGCACATGTCGGTGATCATGTATATTTCCCCAATTCCCATGAGGTATTGGCCAGCAATATGTGTCTTTTTCAGCAAATAGCGGAATACCCTGAGGTAGTGGGTTCAATAGACTGAACGCACATACGCATCAAAGCACCAGCCAGTGAGTGGGGTAGGGTCTACTATAACCACAAGGGTTTCCCCTCCATCAACTGCAAGGTCGTGTGTGATGCCCAGGGCATAATAATGAATGTGTGTGCTGGCTGCCCTGGAAGCTACCATGATTCTCATATCTGGCATCTGATACAGCTGTACCAGACATTTGCCAATGGGGACATCCCTCATGGTCACCTAGTTGGGGATGCTGGTTATGCACTGGAGCCGTGGCTGATGACACCTATCAGAAATGCACACACACCTGAACAGGAATGCCATAATGAGGCACACGCACAAACACGAAATGTAATCAAGCGTGTGTTTGGGCTGCTCAAGTCATGGTTCTGGTGCCTGGACACATCTGGTGGAGCCTTGCAGTACTCACCAACTACATGTACCCAAATAGTCATGGTATGTGCTATGCTACATAATATGATCCTGTGAAAACAGCTGCAGCAGGAGCAGCATAGGGCTGGGCCAAACAGCCCCCCACCATTGCCAAGGCCAACACAGGCAGAGCGTGACTCGGAGGATGAACAACCTGAGCCTGCCCCAGTAGGCAGAAGGAGGCATGCCCAGTATGCCTTGGCCTTGGCAAAGAGGCAGCGCATAGCATATACACTGGCTCAGTAGGAACCCTGGAAATGATACCTCTCTCTGACTCGCACATATAGTAAAAGGGATGCCTAACTTGACACTACCTGTTTTCAAACATGTATAGGGAGTGTAATATGTGCATCTGACATAGGCAGCCCTGCAGCACCACCTGAGGCATGATTGCCATGTGTTAAGCAATATAAAGCAGTGCTAAACAACTTTTACCACTATTTAGTATATGTAAACAAAATTGCACACACTAAGTAGCACAGGTTTAGGCAATGTTGAGCAATATTGGGCAGCGTTCAGTAATGTTGGTTAACGTTGAGTAATGTTGTGCAAGTTTGGTCAAAGTTGAGCAAAAGCAGGTAAACATGGTCATATTTGCTTTATTGTTCCTTAAGCAGCCTGGTCTGCCCAGTATGAAAATATGAAGCAGTGACAGTCCTCAAACCCAGGATACTGTGCACTATAGTCACAGTACTGAACCACTAAACCATGGCAGTATTTCACTGGTCAGCCTGTAGGAATAAATGTTGATAAGTCTATGCAAAGTGTCTCCTGGAAACCCCGCAGGCACAGCATAATCCCTGTAGAGTTATGACACAAAGGTGAGTCCTCCATTAAAAATACAACTCGATTTACAACACACGTATAGTATAAATGTTAATATTGGGCATGTTCACACACGGCAACAAATGTAGTGGACTTCAGATAGCAACACACTGAAAGGTCACACTGGGCATGCTCACAGACTTGAATAAATGAGGCAAATGTCAGGCAACAACATACTGAAAGGCCAAACTGGGCATGCTCACACACTTAGGCCATGTGTGAGTACAGCAGTGGGCCACACATATCAGGCAGTTGCATGTGTTAACCCAAGAACCTCTCACAATTCACCAATCCTGACTTGTGCACACAGTGATATAACAACAGACACATACATAATATATTGGAACCCTGTCATAATCAAATATGTACTACAGATACTTAGGTTGGTCATAGAAAGTTGAAAAGCAAAGAAAAAAAATACCCAAAATCAGTATCATCAATAAACAATGTGCACTGCAAACACTATCCAATCCAGGTCATGGAAAGATTATCTGCAAAGGAGTCCATACAGAACCATGACACTACCCTCAGCTATGTCATAAATAGCAATATACACTCATATATGTCCTGAGTCAGGGCCAACTGTAAATGACTGACAATGCCAACATCCTGTCAGACAGGCCCATACATACATACCCACCTCCTACTGACAAAAGTCCCTATCATCATACCATGAGATATCACATGTAGAATGGGTAAACAGCTCCTTCCAAAGCTGAAAACATGGCATCAGTTGGATTACATTGTGCCCCTATATGTTTCATAAGTGAACTGCAGAACAAACAGAGCCTGCACCTGATCAGTCTGTTGAGCCTCACCCTCTCCACAGGATATGAAACTGTTGAATGGGTCACAGCAACATATGGCACACTACACAAGTGTTGGTGCACAACAGACCATGGGAACTATAGTCTTATAAACCGATGAAGTCTGATCTGCAAGGCCATGGAGTCCATCAGGATTGAAGTCAGAAACAGAGCTATTGGAAGCCTATAAACACACAACCCTACCAACTTTGGACTGGTCATGGGCAGATCATGTTACCCAAACCTGCTAGACTGTTTGCAAGGCAGCCACCCAAGACATACATGAATGAAATGAGCTACACACATCCCACATACACTTTGAATAGGCCTTTTCCAACATCCCAGACACATGTCATGTCCACAAATTCAATAACCTGTACATAAATATGTATTGTCATCGGATGGATTGGCAACTGGGCCACAGATAGATCACACAAGGTAAGATTTGTGGGGTCCTGTTCAAGCTGGTAACACCTGCTGTCCCCCATTTCTCAGTCCTGGGATTGCATAAATCTAAGTGCACATACATTACCATGTCTAGTCTGATGATGTCAGCATCCCACAAATATAGCAGTGTAAATGAAACCCCCCAATAAAGCACATAGCGTGTCATGTTAATGCATATCTCTCCAGTATCATAACCTAGTTAAGAAAGGGTTTGAATCCTGCAATTGTTGAGTGTGTGTGGGGAGGTATGTGTCTGTGTGAGTTCCATTGAGCGTATTGCCCTTTTGGAGACTAGGCAAACACCCTAAAAGTGTTACATTCTTGTCTGGCAAGTCTGATGATGTCAGCATCCTACAAATATAGCATTGGAAATGAAAACCCCTAATAAAATATATCGCGTGTCGTGTTAGTGCATATCTCTCCAGTATCATAACCTAGTTAGGTAGGGGTTTGAATCCTGCAATTGCTGAGTGTGTGTTTCTGTGGGTATGTGTCTGTGTGACTTCCTTTGAGAGTATTGTCCTTT
The DNA here is from genome assembly GCF_019279795.1 of Protopterus annectens. NCBI lineage: Eukaryota > Metazoa > Chordata > Ceratodontiformes > Protopteridae > Protopterus > Protopterus annectens. The sequence goes on from NC_056741.1 coordinate 201,713,407, forward strand.
TGGAGACTAGGAAAACACCTTAAAAGTGTTACATTCCTGTTTGGCAAGTCTGATGATGTCAGCATCCTACAAATATAGCATTGGAAATAAAAACTCCCAGTACAGCATATAATGCATCGTGTTAATGCATATCTATCTAGTATCATAACCTAGTTAGGTAGGAGTTTGAATCCTGCAATTGTTGAGTGTGTATGAAGGGGTATGTTTCTGTGTGATTCCCTCTGAGAGTATTGCCCTTTTTGTAGACTAGGAAAACACCTTAAAAGTGTTATATTCCTGTTTGGCAAGTCTGATGATGTCAGCATCCTACAAATATAGCATTGGAAATGAAAACTCCCAGTGAAGTATATTGCGCGTCGTGTTAATGTGTATGTCTCTGTTATCATAACATAGTTAGGTAGGGGGTTGAATCTTGCAGTTGCTGTGTGTGAGGGGTTATGTTTCTGTGTGATTCCTTCTGAGAGTATTGCCCTTTTTGTAGACTAGGAAAACACCTTAAAAGTTTTATATTCCTGTTTGGCAAGTCTGATGATATCAGCATCCTACAAGTATAGCACTGGAAATGAAAACTCCAAATAAAGCATATAATGTGTCGTGTTAATGCATATCTCTCTAGTATTATGACCTAGTTAGGTAGGGGTTGGAATCCTACATTTGCTAAGTGTGTGTGTGTGTGTGTGTGTGTGTGTGTGTGTGTGTGTGTGTGTGTGTGTGTGTGTGTGTGTGTGAGGGGTATGTTTCTGTGTGCTTCCCTCTAAGAGTATTGCCCTTTTTGTAGACTAGGAAAACACCTTAAAAGTGTTATATTCCTGTTTGGCAAGTCTGATGATGTCAGCATCCTACAAATATAGCATTGGAAATGAAAACTCCCAATAAAGCATGTAGTGTGTCATGTTAATGTGTATCTCTCTCGTATTATAACCTAGTTAGATAAGGGTTTGAATCTTGCAATTGCTGAGTGTGTGTGTGTCTGATTTCCTCTGAGAGTATTGCCCTTTTAGGAGACTAGGAAAACACCTTGAAAGTGTTACATTCCTGTTTTGCAAGTCTGATGATGTCAGCATCCTACAAATATAGCAGTGGAAATGAAAACGCCCAGCAAAGCATATAGTGTGTGGTGTTAATGTGTAACTCTCTAGTATCATAAAATAGTTAGGTAGGTGTTTGAATCCTGCAGTTACTGGGTGTGTATGTGTGTGATACTGTTGGTCAATGTGTTGTGTGTTTAGCTTTTACTACTGTATGACATATCAGTATAACAACAGTATGTGCATTGCACATTTCAGGTATCTGTGTGGCAAATACATATATGTACATGTGACCTCAATTAGTTCATATGTGTGAAGCCTGCTTTCTACATGAATACATCTGTCACCTATGACAGATTGTGCTGCTGCTTCTCAGACCTTCGGTCACATGTATGTTTGTGACAAGGCCAGCCACTGTAGTGATCTGTGGCCTAGTTCATCTTTGTCACACACAGTCATGACAGTTTCTATAGAATAGTGTGAGTGAGGGTAATGCCTTGGGTATATTTCAGACATGTTCAAACACAACAAAGTCTGTCAATAATGGACATTCATTATAGGTGTACAACAACTTTGTGGATATGCATACAGACCCCTTATTGGTTATGTGATACACAGAGGGACTGCAGAATACCTATGGAAATGTGAATACCAAAGAACAGATGACATAACACTTGGTTGTATGTACACATCGGTACCCATTCTACACATTTGGGGCTCCTACCTATGTGGTACTGTCGGGATACTATGTTTAACAAATGTGGATGACTACGCTATAATTGGCTTACAGCTTTACAGCATGGGTTGGACAACGAGTATCTGTCTGTATGATACCCTTGTGGAGGATAAGTGTCTCATCCGGAGAATGCATTGGAGGCCACTGTATGCATTTCCAGATGTGGACGGACATATCCCTAGTGTGTTTGCTTGTGCCTAAGAGGGCTATATGCCAGACAGGAGTGGTCCCTGGAATGGGTGGCGGTCAATACCACTGGCTACTGGTATAGTACAGTACCAGACAGATCCAAATGCTACTGAGTTCTCTACATCTGTGTGTCAGTTGTCAAGATATCATCTAACGATTGGTCATGGTCAGGCTGTTGAGGTTGTGTACACTACCATAATGCAAACCAATGACAGATAGTAACAGTATCACCCACAGCATAGTGTCAAACCATGTCATACACACATGTGTACCCAAGTTAAAACGTATGTGTATTAAAATGCATACTGGCCACCAATAGAAACAATGAAGTTTTGACACTGTGTAATACAGGGCATGTCACCCTTCCCATGTGTCCACTATGCACGTACATGCAGATAGTGCACCTCCACCATGTTCACAAATGTACACCTGCAAATTTGTACTGCACACATCACACATGTACTGTCCACTCACCAACACATTCTGCCAAAACTACACACATCAGCCAAGTGGCACATGGGCGGACAATACATGTTTGGAATTAACACTGTTGTAAACAATACTACATTGATTATCATAGCTTTAATGCAGCATGCCTGCTCATATATACCTACAGGGATATCATTACACTGTACTGTTGACAACATGCTAAAATTGCTACACTGCTATAAAGTCACCCTGTGCATCAGCACCATGTTAGCCTGTTCCTGCATCAATGTTACAGATGACAGGAGGTGGCACAGTTTCATCATGTGCACAGGGTGCGTTGTTGGTTTAGCAGAGCCCGACACTGACCCATCCAATTGACATGTGTGTGTGTGTGTGTGTGTGTGTGTGTGTGTGTGTGTGTGTGTGTGTGTGTGTGTGTGTGTGTGGGACAACAGTACAGCATGGGTCAATGTTGATGTGATGTGTGTGTATGTGTTAGCCCTAGGTGTTTGGATTATGTGTGTGTGTCTGCATGCACACAGTTCCACCATGTGGCTGCCGTATATGGGAGGTTGTAGGACAGCCACAGACTGTACCTGCCAGGCTGTACAGATCACCATCACTGGCCATGGACAGAGTACCTGTGCCTGGCAGGGGTGCAATGGACAGTACTGGGCACTAAGCCAAACTGGGTACTATCATCAGAGGCAGAGGCATGTCGACTGGACCCATGTCCCTCCTGGGATGGGCCAGAGCCACATGCATGTGGTTTTCTATGACGGTCTATTGACAGCCCTGCTTCAACATTGCTGGGGCTGGTACTGCCACTACGGCAGCGGCTGTGAATTGGGTGTCGTCCGTGATGACTGCCAGCCGATGATGTTGCTGGCATACGTCCATGTCGACGTCTCGGCTGTCCTGCACTGCCCTGGCACATGGACATTACATTGTGGAGGACATCTAATGTATCCCCCCCAACGTCTATCAATGACCTTGGTGTAGTGATGCACTGCACCTGCAAAGTCATGGATGCTGTCATTGATAGCGGTGTTATGGGCCCTCTGCAGCCTCTGTCCCTGTCTGGTGTACCGTTCCATACGTGCCTATTCCTGCATAACAGCCCAGAACATACCTGAGGTTGTAAGACCTGTGGGGGCACGTCTGCCAGGGGCATTATGACCAGCGGTGCTCCGCCGAGAACCCCTGGACATCCGCCTATGTGGTACCATCACAGGATTCTGGGTATGGCTGCTGTGAGTGGTTGCATGTGCCATAGATACCACACTATCCTGGTCAATGCCTACTGTATGCTGTCCCTCAGCTAAGGCCATTGGTGATGAGGGATATATTGGCAGTATGAATGTGCACATAGATGGTGTGGAAAGCTGTGTACTGTCAATTGGCGGAACAACGACAGACCTTGTCAAACCTGCCTGTGCCACAACACATGTTTCATCATCACAACTATTTCTGGTAGTGTCTTCAGGTTTCCTGCTGCACTCAACCAACACAACCTCAGCACCTGTAAGAGGGAGACAGGAAACACACTTTACAATCTGTACCTGATGTTAGCACACATGCACACATGAACACATGCACACATGCACACATGAACACATGAACACATGCACACATGCACACAAATATACTACCCACTAAAATAGACACACACACACACACACACACACACACACACACACACACACACACCAACAGCAATGCAGAACATACCCATTAGTGGTTGATGGTGGATTACAGTATCACAAGCCAAAGAGTCCTATCACACGTGTCAGCATGCAAGATGTGTGTTGCTCAACAGCATGCAGTGCAAGTGTAGAGTGTCCTTGTTAAAACAGTATACATCTGTTTGATGCATGCATGTTCTTCAATGATTGGGCTCACCCTGGAACACAATGTGTACATGGACACAACATTGCTGTGCAAGTATTACATGCTTTTCAACATCCTGTGCACCATCACTCACAGGTATACATACCATGGATGGATGCACACAACTATCATGTGTATGACAATGAATGCTATGTGTTGTACTGTAGTTACTGTAACTGGATGTAGTGTAGTACCATGAGCCATCATCAGGCAGCATCATGTGGTCACTCAAGGCCACTAATGTGTGCCACACTGGCAACTATCTTGCTGTACGTGAACTGCTGCACTGTGTCTACATTAACCATTTCACAGGCAGTTGTTGCATGGGTATGTAAGGTGTTCAATAGGGAGCATTGCCTAACATGAATGTCTTGTTTGCTGAAGAGTTTTGCAATGCCCCATGATAGGCCTCTACCCCTCAGGTATAGTATGTGTGCTGTGTGGATGACATTTGGGATACTGGAGCCTGACCTTACAGCAGGTGTCTACATACACCATGTGTATGATATTGACATGTACTGCGTATGACAAGGTGGTGTATGTTGTGTGCATGTGCATTGACTCTGCCTATACAATGTCCACTACAGTGCACCACAATGGTTTGGGATGCTCTGTGTATAGCATGTGTTTGAGGCAGCCACTCATGCTACTGGGATGTGCATAGTCCCACAGGAAGCTTGCAGGGCATGCATTACGTGTAGGTGTTGTACATGTGTAAATGGCCTAAAACCCACCTATGACATGCACATGTTATTTGCCATATGAAATGTAGAACACTCACCAGCATGGGTCGGCTGTCTTGCTGTCACACCAGAGGGACCTACAAGGATATGAGACAGTTTGTCAGTGTTAACAACTGTTGCATTGCTGCTGTGACTTTGCAATTTTACAGTAGTACAACAGTTGACAGTCACAGGCATACAGATTATGTTCAAAATTATCAGTATTGCACAACACCAGGCTCCACATCTTCCAAATACACAGTACACAGCTAACATATGCATGTTCTAACAATCGAGCTAACAGTAGTCTACAGATATGGCATGTTATCTGCATGCTCGCAGTCAACTTGCTGGGTGACTCCGGCCTTCATGATGACACATGTTTGTTGCAGTGGTTGGCCAGGAGCCACCACACTGAGGAGCAGCTCTTCCACTCTGGTGAGGGGCGGGTGTGATGCTGCACCACCACCTGTGGCAAGCTGTTGTCTGCGGACATCAGAGGCATGCTGCCGAATATGTCTGATTAAATCACTGCAGTGATTGCATACCTGTTCATAAGTCCGGTTATGCATGCCTACGTCATTAACCCGACAGACAACATCCTGCCACAGTGCAGTGCACTCATGCTGGTCCTGGCTGGTTCTGGAGAACAGCAGGCTGTGATGTTGTACTAGTGTGGATATGATTACGTCCTCCTCTTCAGGGGAATAGGCAGGATTGATGAGACATGTCCCTGTAAGAAAATAAGACAATTATTGTGAGCAAGTCTTGTGGCACACTTAACATTCTAAAGTACAGATATCAATGAAATGACACATTTAGCAACCTATAGGCTGTCAGTAGATACACACTTTTAATCCCACACATCAGTGCTCAGCCCACAACTGCCTGACAGTGCCTGGCACGTTCTATATATTAAACCATGTTCTGCACAGCAACAAAGTGAAACCAGTATGTAAGACTATACAACAGCACATAGCACACTGTATGTGACACAATGCACCACCTAGCCACAGGAGGTTTATATAAAGCTAATGCATACAGAAAATTGTCATCCATTGAAATGATTGTAAAGTACAGTTACAGTACTACCAGTACACCACACTACTTGTTGATAGCAAACCCCTAAGTAACATATGTGCACATTCATCAATATAGGTGGCATACTGCTGTACTACACTATACATGTTGCTAGATATGCACTTATATCCTATAACCCACATATGACCCAGGCCATGTTACAGGCATACCCACACACACATCAGACATACCTACAAGACACAAAGGTATGGCAACCCAGATGAGCTTTACCTGTGTACCATACAGTACTGTGTGTCAACACTTACAAAACCTTCTGCCTGAGGCATGTAATGTGTGTGGACTACAGGTAACAAACAAAACAGTGTTTCAAAGCAATGTGGATATACACCTTACTGTGCTGTTTAGGCCTACAGCTTCGGGTAGTACTACAGTACATACGGGATTTGTATTCACTAGTGTCAACAATCAATGCGCATACATGTACCACTTTAGCCTACAATGGCACACTCCAGTCAACACCATGGGACTATGTCACACCATATACCATACTGCTTTTGCTGCCTAGCAATAGCATACATATCTTTTGCATGGATCACAGCTAGAACACTACATACCATGATATAAACATTTACCCACTAGGCTATCACACATATACACAACGTTGACACATTCACCTACACATTCACCATCACACTCAGTCAACCCCACATAGCAATTACTGCAACATGTACATGCGTGTGTGTATCAGGTCATAGGTAGTTCATAGACTATTAGGAGTAGGGCCTATAGAAGCCTAGACATATGGTACCCTGCCCTTCAACACCCAAGTAATTTAAGTTCATGTGCCCCTGTCATGCAGAGCCACAGAGGTGATTCCCGGGTTGTATTTCCTATGTCACATCCATTCATCATGACTATTCATGAAGACTGCTAATGAGGACCATTCTTTGCTATTGATAGGTAGTTAGTTCCAGGGTGTGGTATGTGTCTGAGATGAGCATGTACCACTACAGCATGTTACGCTTTTTGACGTTACACGGTTTAGATCAGTACAGTGTGTAGCTTGTAGGGATTTGGATCTGTTGACATGGAGCATGTCCAACAGCTGTGGGTTTGGCATAGCTTTGTATGTTAGGCAGAGGTTGGCTCTGGGTGTGAGGTATACGACACAGTGTAACTGTGGTTTTGTAAGACAGTCTGCTTAGGGCATCTGTTTGAGTCTTGTAATACTCTTTGTGGTGTTTGTGCCTGGTGTCTACAGTTGCTGTAGATGTCTTCTGAGGTACATTCCAAAATGCCTATTGTACTCTATGATAGGTGTTATGACTGATGAGCAGAGTGGAACACTGACTTCTCATTCCATGTATGACACACCTTTTGTGATGACATGTGGACCGTTCACGGTTTACATGACCAGTGTGACACTGTGATTGTCAAAAGGGACACTACTGTCCACCTGTGTCCCGTGGTCTCTTATCACAGTTTTGGTGTGGAGTAGACTACCACCTATGTGGTAGTTAATGGGTACAGGGTTTTTAACAAAAGGGATGGCAATACATTTACAACATTGAGCTTGAGCGTACATATAAACATCCATTGGTGTACATAGAGATTTACATGTAGGCACATATACAGTCCACCTTTCATGTAACAATTTTGCACAGTCTTGTGCAGAATGCGTTGAGGGTATTCTCAGGCCATGTATCTTTAGTAGGACTCCCTGCAACCTACATGAAAATATGCACATAACAACCTTCACCAACATATATATGCCCACCCTCCACAGACATTTGCAGTATGTACCTTGCTCTATGCACATGTTAAGATGCTAATATATCTGACACATAATTATCTCTACATATGTGTGTGCCATACACTCACAAGGTACATACTGTTGTATGTCTGTAGAGCTCATGGATGACCTGTTGGGCCTTGCTACAACATGAACAGTTGTCACATGTGTGCATGGCAGTAGTATTACAGGGAGTATTTATAGCTGCTAATGCTACATTACTATACTAGCCTGGTACAGCAGTTGCCAATGTTAAGCTACACATTATATGACTATCATGCATGTGTTACTCTGTCACATCCATGTTTATATAGCTGTTTGCAGTACTCCCCCAGACAGTCATTATACACAGTACTGTACAGAACATAGATGACATGATTGGATGCTTGACATTAAATGCTGAGCTACATATGTCACAGTTATGTCCCACTGCACACAGCTACACACTAATTTGTCCATGGCAGTAGTCATGCATGACATCAGTGCATACATACCTACTGCTGCCACATATGCATGTTTCAAAGTATTTACAGTACTCTTCATAAACATCTACTACTTGCCGGTGATCACATTTCTGTTTGTCACTTTCAGGTCCGTCTGTTTTTTTTTTTTTTGGACAATTTTTTTTTGTGTTGCCTAAGTAGAGTTAGGTTCTACTTAATTCCCTTTCTGTTTTAATTATTTTTTTTTTACTTATTTAATTTTTTGCTGGATAATTCACTAGAGTATCCTTACTCAAGTAAACTTTTGCGTTATTCAGTAATAACTCCTGGAAAACTCAGCCACAAGTTCTGTGTAGCTGTATCAGGTGCAATGTAATGATTGCATGTGGGGATAGCAAGTACAATCTGCTTTTATAGGTATCAGCACATGTGCATGTGATGACCTCTGCACCAATTGGTGCACAGCATTTGGTAAATGCATACAGCCTGCTGTGAGAAATTGCAGTACTCACTGTCATAGCAATCCAATGGTATAAAATGCTAGGTTTTGTAGGCATAGCCCTTTCAGATTTACAGAGTGGGGCCCATGCTTGTTTGCTGTGTACACTGTTGTTTCAGTCAGAAGGTTTATATATTTCTTATATCTGAAGCTAGAGGTGTAGACAGTGATGTACTTGTTGTACTCAGACCTGACTGTTGCCACTTCCCGTACAGAGCTATCAGTGTAGTGTTTAAGTCACCCCTACAAATGCTTACACAAGATATATGTGAGCATGTAGTTTCAGTTCTACTTATGTAATTGATTGCCATACAAAAGTAGTTATTGAGAAGTATTCGTTTGACACATGAACTGTTTGTGGACTGTTATACTGTGCATATTGATGTACTCACTTCTGCAGGGTTTGTGTACTTTTTATTGTTGGCATTAGCACAGGAGTCTCAGGTAAACTGGACAATTCCACTACTGAGTATGCATACCTACATCCTTGGTTGACCCTAAACACACGTATATTTAAAATATGTGGGGGGTGCAGACTTACAGAGAGAATTACATCTTATTGTGTGAGTGTTATCTTACTGGACTTAATGGATTGGTGTGTACCTGTTGGTTTATCAAGGCAAGTGGTCTGTCTGCATAGGTCCCAACTGTGAACCTATCCAGATGGTGGACAGATGTTAGCCTGTTATTCTTTGTCTGTGCAACCCACAGGTGGTTTCAGCACTGGTGCAATGGCATTGTTACAGTCAGTTGCTACCAGTACATGGCTAGATCCTTTGGTATTTCTGTGTTGTACTCCTACATAAGGGTATGCTTGTGGTAGTCTGAACAAAGCTGTTTGCAGAGTGTGTAACAGCAGATGACCTGATATGCCTGTGTGTTTGTGCCTCTGCCAGGCCTATGAAACACTCAGATACATATTTATTTTGAGTCAGGGATAGGTAGTTAAATGTGAGGTACACCTTCCAACTAATAGATACAGTAAGTGTAGACTTGAGTGAAGCAGTGCATGTGGATTTGTACTCCTTTTATGAAGTACAAGCGGTGTCTACTATTATTATTGTGATTAGCCATTGTGTAATACAACACCTCTCTGACTAATGTCAGTACTTTTCAGAGGGATTCAGAGGGACACAGCTAAAATATGTTTCACAATCAGGAAGTATGGCCACTGCCCTAATCAGATATGCAAGTGTTTGGCCTGCTATGATACTGTGTGAGGGTTGTAAAGTGCCTCAGTAACATTATTTGCTGCTAATATAGCTGCTTCTCTTGTCACAGTCATGTAATGCAATTCCACAACAATTGCTGGTAAAGATCCACAGAACAAGCTTTGTGTTATGGCCTTCCTATTTTTCCTTTACATTCACTCATTGTTTTGCATGATATATTTATTTCATCACCAAGTTATTTTATATCTGCTGTGGCTTAGTGGTACTTCATGCAGTCAAGTGTGTCTAAGGTGTGGGGTTCGAGACTGACAGTGGTGTTTTATTTTGCTGCTGAACAGAACAAGGGCCCTGACATACAGAGTGATTAAGGCACTTTTAAGCAGTTGTAAGCGTGTTTGCGTGGGTTTGTGCGACGCTTAGCAATACTTAGCTCAGGGCATACATGCGCACACTAGCTCAAACACACTGACTACTGCTTAAAAGTGCTTACTCCCGCTAACCCCCATGCTAATTTCTTTTAAAGAAAAGAAAATGGGGAGATAGGAAAGTGGTGAAAAATGGGGCACAAAGAGGGAAAGACAGTAGGGAAACCAGCTCGGGATGTGCAGGACGGGTGTAGGGAAGGTCCATAGCTGCCCATTTCTTTACCAGCAACAGCTCTGCATATGTTGCAGATTTGGAGTGAAATTTGAAACCTTCCACCCCTGAGAGATGGGTGAGGACAACAAAGTATGTTGTACTGCCAATTCTAATTATCAGTTTATATGTCCAGCAGACATGTGTGAGAAATGGGCAGCCATGTATAGGGCGTAATTTTTCATGTGGGTACAGATTGCCTTTTTTTTTTTTTCAGGTGAGAGTGGAATGTGAGGTAAAAGAAGTAGGTATATTTGGGGAGGTAGGTTATGGAGGTAAACAGACAAGACAAACAAGATGCACACAGGGGTGGAGTATGACACATGGGGTGGGTGAACACAATTGACGGGGACGGATGTTTGGAAATTGCAAGCCCATGAGCCCACAGATGGTAAAAGTGGGACTGAGATCCCCACCCATGGGCAGTCACCACTGAACCGTCACAGACGCGAGGGTCGCTGTGCTGGGGGCTGCATAGGAGGGGCAGGCTCACCAGTGAGTCGCGCCACTCTCACCTCGAGCTGGCATAGGGGATCAGTGACTAAACACTGGATCTCCCTATGCACCACAACCCGGACCCTTCGGAGGGTGACAGGTGGCCCTTCTCCACCCACGCTTGCAGGGGGGGGAACGAGCCCCATCCCCTGCAGCGCTTCCACCCAAAGGTGGCACAGGACCAACAGAGGAGGGTAGCCCGGGCTGGGCACCAGACCTGCTGATGCCAGGTGCAATCGCCAGCTGAGGAGGGGCAGGTGGGTCTGCTGGGACTGGCCTTCCCATACGTTCTATGATTAGGTGTGTTTAATTACAACATAGACAACAGCATTCCAAATTAGCTGTAACAGCATGCAGTAATATTCCCATTAACCCAACACACCAGGGTTCCAACAGTTGAACAGCAAGCATAACACATGCATATATTGAACGACAGTGGACATTACAACAGCATGCAGGGATGATTTGTGGCAACAGGCCACCAAGACTGTGGTGTTTGAACAGGGCACATGCATCAAAATAAATGCAGATTTTTATAGAACAATAGGACATATGTCCCAACAAATGTTTTGAGATTAGACATACCCATTGAGGTGTGGAATTGCATTGTTTATGCACATGGAGTAGGGTGTAAAAAGAAACCTCCATTAACATCTTATTAGTACTTGTACACTACACTACATTCCTATTGACTGCAGGTGTATATCCCCTACATGCATTATTACACTAGGCAACATGCATTAGATTGTGTAATGGGTTTGGCTAGTTCATTATATACCTGACCTATATCTGACATACTAACTGTCCAAGATGCAGATGTTACTGCTACATAGTTGTATTTTATTTTTATATTTATGTATCTACATATCTGGATGTGTTCACGTGACATTTTCACTTAATTTTCTACAGAACCCTACATTTCATGTAGCACACTCACATTTCTGGGGAATACCTTGACAAGCTACTCGTGTGTCAGATTTACCTATGCATAGACAGCCATTTAACAACTGTTGAGGACTGTTATATGCTTCACAGCTACTGGCACTTCCTTCATCCACTTTATATGGGACTGCACAACTGTGGGTTGACAGCACTTAATACAACAGTACTATTTATTTAATGCAAGGGTACAACAACATTTCAAAGTAAGTGACACAGACACACTCCAAGTATTATACCTTTATTAATTACATTAAACACTCTTTTCTACAGGCTCTCTCCTTTATTTGATAGTACAGTGCATACAGAAGACCTATTCAGGACATATTATACCTTTATTGATAAGTTACAACACTCTTTTTCAGGCTCGCTCACTTATTTTATATGACAGTACATGCAGAGATAGTATTCCAGACTTATTTTACCTTTATTAATAGGTTACTACACTCTATTTCTGGCTCTCTGACTTATGTTATATAACAGTACATGCAGAGAATTTATTCAAGGCATTTTATAGCTGTATTATTGGGCTACAACACTTTTTTCATGCTCTCTCACATATATTATATAACAATGCATGCAGAATAATTACTAACCTGCCTGGTGGCACAACCTTAGCAGCCTATCTGCATAGGCTTGCTGATTCGCAGCACGGACACCTGCAGCTGTGAAGTAAATAAAGGGATATTGAGACATACCTATCCATTATTGAGACTATATTAGCATGTCTTACATACTGCATTCCATGGCTACCTACTTAGTAGTGGGGCATCTTGCATATGACGGGCCTCCTGGATCCATTGGTTCAGTAGGTCCTGCTTCTGTCTCTTCAGGTCTGCATGGTGGTGACAGACCTGCTCACCAGTCCGAGGGACTCCTGTGGCACTGGTGAGTTCATGAGCCAACCAGTTCCAAGCCTCTGCCTTATACTCCGTCCCTTGGAACTGGCCCTGCAGGAGTTGGGACTCATGACGATGGACTAGGAGCCAAACCATGTATTTTGACTCCTCGATGCCCCACCGTTGCGCTCAAAAGTGAGTACCCTCTCCAGTACCAGACATTCTAACTGCAGATGGGAGCTACAATCAGTTATGGCGAGTATTCCCCCCTATGGAGCTTAAATATGCTGCATTTCCCGCACTTTTTTGTGATTGGCCATTTTTGAAAAATCTCGGCTGACTGCAGACCTGCTTAGCAATGGTTAATCTACCATTTATAAGTATATGTATGTTAACAGTGGATGTTTACCCTAAGTTGTCATGGCTTAGTGGTTCAGTACTTTGAGTATGGTGCACAGTGTCCTGGCTTCAAAACTTGTCATTGCATTTTATTTTACTACTGTCCAGACAGGCTAGGGGGTGTGTCTGTGTTTAGGCAACTTTGCTCAACGTTGCTCCACGTTGACCGACGTTGCCCAAAGTTGCTCCACGTTGCCCTACGGTGCGCAGCTACACACAAACTTATTGCGCTGGGTTAATCTCTGTTTTGCTGTGGGCAAAAAGATTGCACTGGGTAAAGTGCTGCTAAGCTGTGGGCAAATAGATTGCACTGGGTAAAGCGCTGCTTAGCTATGGGCATTTATATGTCAAGAGCCTTCTTACATTTCTGTATACACATTTTGTTCACTGATACATAGGCCATGTCAATGCTTTTTAGTAAGATTTTAGTCATATATATGTCAGGAATTATTTTATATGCAAATTTAAAACATAAAATTGAGAGGGGAGTGGTGGGATTCGAACTGTGAATGCCTATTCTTTGTGCAAAGGCTCTACTACTACGCTATTGCTATTTGGATTAATTGGCATAACATTTGTTATTATGCTCTTCAATGTCGACATTGCTGACTGTAGCTAAGCTATGGGCAAACCCGTGCAAACACGCACAAATACAGGCAGCTATATCGGGAATTAGGGAAACAAAATTATATTTTACATTTTATAACTCTACTGGGGGTTTACAATGTGAGGGAGTGTAGTGTTGGGTATGTTGACATTTGAGCAGACTCGCTCATGTGTGTTGACATTTCACAATTCAGACACTTGCAGGGGAGTGGACCTTAGGACTGCTTGGCAGTCAGACATGCCCCCTGCCTTCCTGCATGGTCCGTGTTAGACTTGGAGTGGAGTCAGCATGCCCTCATGAATATGCATGGCATGCTGACATCAGACCATTCAACTGCAGTTTCCGAGTAAGACTTATTTAGTCTTACACGGAGGTTTCGTGAATCCAGGGGATTGTGTATAGAAATTCCCAGAATTTGAAATGTCCCCTGGAAAATGAGTACAAACACAATACCGACAAAAGAAGGAAAGGGACCTACAAGTGTGGGCATTGTTCACAATATAATCAATTATTTATAGCCACTAAAAACAGGTGGATATTTGGAAATGAATTTTTTAACTGTGACTCAGCTGGATTAGTTTACTGCACAAGTTGTGAGGAGTGGGGTTCTTTCTATGTAGGAAAGACAGAACATAAACTAAGGAGAAGGATTTATGAGCACCATTATGATATACAAACAAAGAAAGAAACAAACACTTTGTATAAACACACGAGAATGTGTGAAAGCATGCTATGTATTCTTTGTGTTAGAACAGGTGAAGAAAGAAGTAAGGGGGGCTGTGGGAAGAAAAAATTGAGTGCAAAGAATTATGGTGGCAATTAACATTTCAAACTATAATACCACCAGGTTTGAATGGCAATATTTCCATTGCCCCATTGCTAAAAATGAGAGCGGCTAAGTTATGATGAACAATAAAGGGAAAATGTGTTCTGAAAATCCTTTGCTAAAAATGGGTGTAATGTTAACTTTGCATCACAAGATGGAGTGCTTGTACTACTCTCTATTGCTTCTTAACATTTTTAAAATGTTTAAGTTTATTTTAAAATTATCAACATTCATTTACCAATACAATACTTATTTCATTTATTTAATTTTAAACGTACTTAATTTATTAAGGGTTTTTATGGTATATTTTAGATAATTTAAGATGTATGTATGAGAGTAGATTCTTAGGAAAAAGTTTTAGCAATGGTTTTAACAATGCTTTTAATCATGTAATCATGTTGGTTTTGGAAGATGTATATTTATTGGTTTATTTTATCTAATTGAATAATTAGATGGATGATAAAAATAAGGTGATGTAAAGTCTGCATCTGAAGAAGTCTGTGTAATAAGAATGAAAATGCAGTGTCTGTAAAGCATTTATTGTTGGAATATTTCATATTAAGCTTTGGTTTCAGAGTGAGAGAGCACTGTTTTTGTTTTTCTTTCCGAGGTACTTTTTTTGGATTTCTGGTAAGAGTGCAAGTAACTTTCATTGACAGACAGTCCACACAGCAGTTATATTGATTTTGCTTAAGTATGATAAAAATAATGCCTCTCAACTTCTTAACACAATAATCAGAGACAAAGTCAAAATATAACAAGGAACAAAAACTCATAATCAGAGATTTCTCCCATATACTTAAATTTTGATTTTTACCAGCAACTATAATTTGTATGAGAACCAGACCAAAAGTATGATCAGATGCATTCTGTGAACTCAGTGACAATTAAGAGATATGTGATTTCAACTTTTTTTTTAAAATGCACCCAACTGTGCTACACCCATATATCTAACAAATATGTATGTGCTACAAATCCTAATTTGATTATCCTTTGCTAAGTTTAAATGAAGTTTGTTACCTGTCTAGCAGGAGCAGATTCACATCACTAGAGAAGATAAAAATGTATCTTGCTTTGTTTTGCACAGTATTATGCAATCTTGTAAAAAAGTATTCCAACTTACTTCACGCAAATATGCATTAATCCTTCAAACCAGCTATATGACAAAAATGATGAGATGGTAAGTTACTTTAATCTATCAGCTATAGTTAGCTTTTCATGTACACCTCATGTACGCTAAAATAAGGTCAAAGCCCAAAATTAGAGACATATTTTTAATAAGTATTTAGAAAGTTGGTAAAGAAATTCTTTTGTATTGGTATGCATTTTCTGAAGGATATAAAGTCTGTAATGTCAATATCTAACATTATTTAGTGACTGCAGTCCTCAAAGGATTTTCCAGGGAAACCACAAATATGAGTAACAGATAAAAATATGAGGCAAAGTCAGGGTAGAGCTATGAAATCATGGATGTTTTCATCTTTTCCTCACATAAACAGTAGCCATAGAATAATTATTCCAATCTAATTTATGCAAAGGCATGCTAGTCCTGTAAAGTCACACTTTAAGCTGAGCAAATGATAAGGGAGTAAGCTGCTTTCAACCACAGCTACTCCTTCTTCTTTTCATTGACTGCACTCAGAAGTGATTTATCAGAAAACTGCACATTTTATGAGAAGCAGGGCAAAAATATGAGGCAAAGTTAGGGATGTTCTGTGGAATTAGGGACAATTTCAACATTGCTTCACATTAATAGTCACCAGAGGGTAAGTATTCTAATATAGTTTCTACAAATGCAAACAAGTATTGAAAAATTAGATACTGAAATGAGGAAATGACAAGAGAACAAGTTGCTTTCATCCACAGGCAGCCACCCCCCTCCAATTTAGTGACAGCAATATTCAAGAATCTACCAAAAGGTCATAGATTTTATGAAGTATACGCCAGAAACAAGAGGTATATTTAGATAAATTTCAGATTTGTTTCACACAAGCAATGACCAGACAGTAAACAGTCTTAACTGTGTGCAAAGGTTTTCAACTCAGCAAATGCATATTTCTTTCATCCAAAGCCAGCACATACCAGTTCATCATTTAGTAACTGCAATTGGATACTGTATCTGGATGCCTTCAAGGATTTAACAAAAAATAACTCTCCTTCTAAGCAAACAACATGATTTTTTCATCCAGAGCCAGCTTGAGTCCACTCTTATTCAGTGATTGCAGTGATATATACTATGTGATTGTCTGGCAACATATACCAATAAAAAATATAAACAAAAATCACTCACAAGCCAAAAGTGAAATTTGACACGTTCAATTTACAAGATCCAACCAATCCATACCAAATGACTTGTGAAGAACAGAAATATAATCTCACAGCTGCAACTAACTAATGTGTGACAGAAAAGTGGTAATGCTTCTAAGTCTGGCACTGTTAACATAAATGCTGCATGTAACGTGAAGCCAGACATATGTGGTTTGATTCTTACCTCTGGTATACATTAAATTGCAAAGGATTATTGTCCGTATGGGTATGCAGTAAATGCATATTGCTGCACTGGGTAATGCGGAATAGAATGGGCAATTGTGAATATGGCGTACAATAAATATTCATTCATCCAGCCATGTTATGCCCATATATCTAACAGATATGCAGATGCTACAAATCCTAATTTGATACTCTTTTGCTAAGTTTAAATGAAGTTTTTTGCTTGTCTAGCAGGGGCAGTTTCACTTTACTAGGGGAGGTAGAGATGTACGTCTTTTTATTTTGTACAATATTATATAATGTTGTAAAATTTTGGACCGGATTCATGAAGGCTTGCACGGAGTCTAAGAGTAGAGTAAGACTCCAGCAAGCCAACATGTCCGCCCAGTGATCCAGGAACAGCCGGTAGGGGCATGCAACGGAGTTCTCCAAACTAGTCCAATATGGACAGGGCTGGGATATGCAAATTAACTCAATTGCAGGCGAAAGCCATGCAAATGAGGTAAATTTGTGATCCAGCAAACCCGAACCTGTCCGAGTAGAAGTAGTGTTATTTGCAGAAATGTACTTAGTTGATAACTGAGTACGGTTCTGCAAATAGCAAAACGAAGCCGTGTCAACTGTAAAAAAAACATGCATTCTCAGGAAGAAGCATGCCAATGACCAAAAATATGGCCATTGGCAATGGGAAGTGATGCAAAATAAAAATAAAATAACTCTTTTTTTTATCTCGATCTTCTGGGTTTAACCGTAGCGCAGCTCTGCGCAAACATGCTGCACCCTAAATAGCAGAAAATAAATAATTAAGATCCACAAATGTGGATTTCATAATGATAGCTAAAATGATTTTACAATGCAGGGGAATGGCAGGCTGAAGACAACATGGCCACCGAGTAGAGGTTGCTAAGGGGGGAAGCTCAGTCTAAGAGATGTAACTAAGCATTAGTAGACAATCCTATGCAAATGAGAGTTATGATAGTGAATCGCAAGTTTACATAGCAAATGAGCATAGTCACTGGAGTGTAGGAGAAGGATAAGGGGAGTAACCAAGTAGAAGATAGGTGACATCACGAGGGGGGTATGTATGCAAGGAGTGCAGCTCATTGGAGCAGAGTGTCATGTGTCAGCTTACATTTACATAATAGTGAAAGAGGTGTGTCAACAGGTAGGCCAGGTTAAGTCAAGAAATCTAAGGTATATGCTGTGGATAACACCAAAGTTTCATGCTGAGCATGCATGCGCGCGTGTGCGCACCAGTAAACCCGAGTAAGACAGTGTGCGCCCGTGTCAGCGTGTGTGCGTGTATGTAGGCTTAAGTAAGCATATGTAAGGCTGTGTAAACAGTTGTAAGTGCATTTGCGCTGGTGTGTGCAAGTTCTAACAAGAATAAGCAAGTTTTAGTCCGTGTAATCATGTGTGCGCGCATGTGAGCTGGTGTGCGTGTGTTTGCGCTTGTTTGCGCGGTGCTGCCCCCTTAGGAAACAGAAACGGAAAAGGAAGCACAACAAATAGTAGGAAGTCAACCAGGGAGTACTAGTAATGCTGGAGGGACAGATTCATAACCCAGAGGCTCCATTCACTCTGGAATAAAATCCCAGTCAAGGTTAGGCAGAGTCCCTTACTGACACTCTTCAAGAGGAATCTTGATGAGTGGATGGGAAATAGTAGGTTTACCCCGGGTATCACTTCTGTGTCCCTGTTAGACAGAGGCACAGTATACTAACCTTGAAAAAGGGCATAGCAAAATTAATTTAAAATGGGTGGCGAAAGCCAAACACACTCTGGCTAGGCTTATAAATGCCCTAGGGCAGATAGCCTAGTATGAACCTATGAACCTATAATCAGCCAATTACACAGGCAGTACAATAGCCCAGCCCAGCCCAGCACTTAAAACTCAGCAAAAACCATCCCAGTATGTTTTTCTCAGACACACTGCAACACTGCAATAAGCTAATAGAAGTGAAAACTGAAAAAGCTTTACTGAGATAAAGAAATGTTAGGGGCTGCCATTGCTGTGATAAGGCAACATATGCAACATGCTGAGGGTGGTGACAATGCAAATGCTTCTGAGCAACCCACAGTGAGGAGACGAAGAACATTGGACAGGCCTAGGGTAACCTACCAGGGGCTACATGAGCTGGAGATAGTGGAGCACTATAGAGTGGAAAGAAACCTCATGCAGCAAATTGTTGAGCTGTGCAGGCCACACCTCACACACAGAACCAACAGAGGGGAACCCATCCCAGTGGAAACCACGGTATGTGTTGGCCTAAGAATATTAGCAACAGGTACCTTGCAGAGACCCACTGGTGATATGATGGAGATTTCACGGGCATCAGCATCCAGGGTACTGCACCAGTTCCTAAATGCCATGGCAGCACATGTCGGTGATCATGTATATTTCCCCAATTCCCGTAAGGTATTGGCCAGCAATATGCATCTCTACCAGCAAATAGCGGAATACCCTGAGGTAGTGGGTGCAATAGACCGCATGCACATTCGCATCAAAGCACCAGCCGGTGAGCAGGGTATGGTCTACTACAACTGCAAGGGTTACCCCTCCATCAACTGCCAGGTCGTATGTGATGCCCAGGGCATAATAATGAATGTGTGTGCTGGCTGCCCTGGAAGCTACCATGACTCCCATATCTGGCATCTGACACAGCTGTACCAGACATTTGCCAATGGGGACATCCCTCATGGTCACCTAGTGGGGGATTCTGCATATGCACTCGAGCCGTGGCTGACGACACCCATCAGAAATGCACACACACCTGAACAGGAACACCATAATGAGGCACACGCACAAGCACAAAATGTAATTGAGCATGAGTTTGGGCTGCTCAAGTCATGGTTCCGGTGCCTGGACACATCTGGTGGAGCCTTGCAGTACTCACCAACTACATGTAAACAAATAGTCATGGTATGTGCTATGCTACACAATATGATCCTGTGAAAACAGCTGCAGCAGGAGCAGCATAGGGCCGGGCACAACCCCTCACCATTGCCAAGGCCATCACAGGCAGAGCATGACTCAGAGGAGGAGGAACAACCTGAGCCTGCCCCAGTAGGCAGAAGGAGGCATGCCCAGTATGCTTTGGCCTTGGCAAAGAGGCAACGCATAGCATATACACTGGCTCAGTAAGAACCCTAGAAATGATACCTCTCTCCGACTCGCACACATAGTAAAAGCGATGCCTAACTTGACACTA
This sequence comes from Protopterus annectens, assembly GCF_019279795.1. Classification (NCBI taxonomy): domain Eukaryota; kingdom Metazoa; phylum Chordata; order Ceratodontiformes; family Protopteridae; genus Protopterus; species Protopterus annectens. The sequence goes on from NC_056741.1 coordinate 201,733,791, forward strand.
CCTGATAACAAACATGTATAGGGAGTGTAAAATGTGCATCGGACATAGGCAGCCCTGCAGCACCACCTGATGCATGATTGCTATGTGTTAAGCAATATAAAGCACTGCTAAACAGCTCTCACCACTATTTAGTATATGTAAACAAAATTGCACACACTAAGTAGCACAACTACAGGCAATGTTCAGCAGTATTGTGCACTGTCCAGCAATATTGGGCAACAATGAGCAATGTTGTGCACGTCTGGTCAAATGTGGGTATAGTTCATCAAAAGCAGGTGAACAAGTTCATATTCACTTCACTTTTCTTGAAGCAGTCTGTACTGGCATGTATGAAAATATGAAGCAGTGACAGTCCTCGAACCCAGGATACAGTGCACTAAAGTCAGAGTATAGAATCACTAAACCATGACAGTATGTCAAAGGTCAGCTTGTATGAAAAAATATTGATAAGTCAATGCTAAGCATCTCATGGAAACCTTGCAGGCATAGCATAATCCCTGTTGAGTTAAGACACAAAGGAGAGGCCTGTAGTAATAATAGAACCTGATATTCAACACACATATAGTATAAATGTTAATATTGGTAATGTTCACACACATCAACAAATGTAGTGGACCTCAGACAGCAACATGCTGCAAGGTCACACTGGGCATGCTCACACACTTGAAAATATGAGACAAATGTCAGCAACAAAACACTGAAAGTCTGAACTGGGCATGCTCACACACTTAGGACAAGTTTGAGTACAGCAGTGGGCCACACATATCCCTCAGTTGTATGTGTCAACCCAGGAACCTCTCACTATTCACCAATCCACCATGTGCACACAGTGATATGACAACAGACACAATATAATATAGTGAAATCCTGTCACAATCAAATATGTTATGCAGAAACCTAGGTTGTTCGTAGGAAGTGGTAAAGCAAAGAAGAAACAAAACCTGCAATTAGTACCATCACTGAACAATGTACAACCCGAACATTAGCATAGGTTCAGAGGTTGACACTAGGCTATCTGCCCTAGGGTATGTAGAAGCCTAGCCACAGTGTGTTTGTATTTTGCAACCCCGCTAGATCAGTAGACTGTGCCTGTTAATAGTAAGCCACACAAGATATCTCACATATGTTCATTTAATTCTGCCCGTGTCTAGCAAGGACCCATTACATATCCCAGGGCTAAACATATGATCACCCATCCACCTGTGAAGATGTCACCTGTAGGTGGTCAGCATGGGTCTGTGCATATGTGGGACTGTGATCACATTTCCGAGTGAGTGGAGCCTCTGTGATGGTAATATGCCCCTCCAGCATGTCCTATTAACATCATTGCTCACATACCTGTCCCTGGAGCATGTAGCTGTAAGGGACTTTGATATCCTCATGTGGAGCCTGTCCATCAATGCTGTGATGGACATGGCTTCAAACAAAAGGCACAGACTGCATCCAAGTAGGCAGTAAGCAACTGAGGAGAGCTGGGGTCACCATAGCCAAAACGTGCATACCATCTGTGTGAGTCCTTAGATCCACTTGGTGATGTAAATCTGGGTACATTCCAGTTGCTGCAGGTGTTGGGTAAGGTACATCCAAAATAGGGCATTGTATCCAAGCATGTGCCTGATGACTATATGGTCACAATGATCCCACCTGATCTGGATGTAAAACTGCATGGGTTAAGGTTGGCTAAATAGAAGGTGTTTCCAACAACATTGGCAACGTGAATGTCAAAGGCGAGAGTAGTAAGTATTCATGTCCCCAAATCGCAAATCACACACACTGTATGTGATGTATCATCACCTATGTGGTCATGTGTGTGCACACGATGTTACTACCAAAGGTGATGACTATGCATCTAAAGGAAGGTAACTGTAGGCCATGGCTCTGGCACCAGTCATCCATCTCTGTGAGACCCTTTCTGAGGATGCTTGTGCCAGCTGTGGAGTCGATAATGGCACACAGTTTGCAGTCATCTGCAAACATAGTCATTCATATTCCTCCTGTGTTAGCCAGTATGTATCAGAAATATATACAGAACAAGAGAGGTCCCAGGACTGAGTCCTGTGGGATGCCACGTGTAACTGGTGTATAGTCAGACATGGCACCTGCAATACTGACCATGTGTGTGCTATGCATGATCCGGTTAGCAAACCATCTTGTGACATTTGTGTAGATATTGAATCCGGTGATCTAATGTGTAAAGGCCAAGTCAGGTATTGTGTAGAAGTGGTGTGCGAGCTACAGGTAGGCTGTGTGGACAACCCTGTGTACGTCTATGGATATGTTAACTGTTTAAAGACATCAAACATCTGCAAGAGGCAAGATATGCCCACAACAAAACCAAATTGTGTAGGATCCAGTGTCTGTAGGTTCACAATGTGTATGTGTATGTGTTCCATGATGATACACTCCATAGCATAGCAGACCAGGATAGTTAGGCATATATTGGGATAATGTCCAGAGTCCCTTGTGGCACCAGCACTGTGGAGCGGGTACACCGTAGCTGTACGCCATTCCATGGGTACAAATCCTGTAGTAACAGTGATATTGAACAGTGACATAATGTGAGTGTGAAGTTCGTCATGAATCCCATGTATGCCACAGTCTGGGATACCATCTGGTCCCACTGATGCTGTGTTGTCTGCTATGGAGAGGGCAGCACACACATGTTCATCCCTGATGTCAGGGAGGCTACACCCTGTTGTGATGGGCATGTGCAGTGCAGGGGGGGGCATTCCCACTGAACCTGTCGTCCAGGATATTTGCAATGTTAGTGGATTCACTGTATCATTTGTAATTATGCAGTAACTCACAGCATATCTGTGAGTTCCCACCCAGGTTCCTGACATAACTAAATAAGGCCTTGTGATTGTCCATAGTGTCTTTTGCAAATGTCCGTTAAAAGTGGGCCTTAGATGAATCAACAAGTGATCATAGCTATACCACAGTACTGGTCAGAGATGCCTTCCTGATTGTGATTGTGCTTTATAATGTAGTAGCCTCCTCCTGTCCCTGTATAGCTCAGTAATGGCCGTGGTCCAGTAGACAGGTCCCCTGCCTTTGGAGGAGTGAGTCTTGTAGTTACCTGGGATAGCATGATCCATGCATTCCGGTAGTTATCCATAGAATGTGCTTGTAAAGTATGAAGTGGTCTGAGTCGTAATTAACACTGTCCCAGGGTCATTGAGGGATACCACCTCAGTTAGTACAAGTGTGACATTTGCTCATGAGAAGTATGTCACTGAGATCACATAGGATGTGTGATTGTATGGGATATGTATGTCTAGTGAGATGAATGTATGTTCCAACCTTAACAATGACAGGTATACCTCTGTTGTGGAACATAGAGTCCCCATGTGGGTGATGATCAGGTCCCACATATTATAACCCCCTGTGGGTGTGGTGACCAGGTCTGCCATAGCATTTGAGTGTAACAGTCCTAGCAACTGTTGTGCGAGGGTGTCAATGCTTGAGTAGTATACCCAATTAATGTTTGTGTATTTGATGTCACACAATATAATGGTGTTTGGTGAGACCTTCACATTCCCCAGTGTTCCCAGGAATAACAAGTGTTGTGCCCAAGTATGGGAGTGTGTTGTATAACAGTCTACAAACTGAAATGCAGTTTTGTCCACTCTCAGTTGCACATGTACGTTCCCCAATGCTTTGTCCACTGCTACCAACCTGGAGGTGTGTGTATGAATGATGTGTATGGATACCCCCCTATTGTTATTGTCCATTCCAAGTCTTGTGTCTGAAAACCATGGTATGATGTAAAACCTGTTAGTGCTGCTGTGCTTTAGTGTGCCTGAACCAGGTATTTGTTACTGCACATATATCGACAGATTCCATACTGATGTGAGTCCTGAGTGCATGCATTCTGAGGGTTAGACATCAGTTGTTGAGCACCATCACTGTCTGTTACCTGTACCCTGTAACGTCTATGGCTGTGGTCATGTCTTCTGACCCTCGCTTCAAGCAGCCACTATGTGTGTGTCAAGAGCCTAAGGCAGTCTGTGAAAGCCTCTGGGTGACAGGCGCATGGTGTCCATAGCGAATGTACGTGGCATGTTGAGCATGTAATCCCAGGCTGACAGACACTGGATCCCCTGTGAATGACAACAATATGTTAGGCAACTGTTAAAAGTGATCATGTCATCTGTATACTGTGACATAGTACTTGGTGAGTGTAGGATGCTACACAAGGTCAGGGTCATACTGGCCTTGGCTACATGATCAGAGAGCTCCTCTATGTCTGTTGTCATGTAGTCCAGGGAGGAACGTCTGAGGGTTTACACACCGGAATGGTCAATGATGGAGTCATATTTGTACTTGCAGTGGACTGACAACAGTGCATGTGTCATGTGGCATATCCTGCCACCCAACACACAGCACAAAGTGACCATCACCTTGTTCAGCCTGGTGAGTGGGATGTCAGTGTGACCGACAATTACAGTCACCTCATACAAGTGTATGAGGTGTGTTGTGTAGGCCTAAGGGCAGTGACTGTGTGGCACAATGACTTTGTGAAGTATGTGATATGTGTGCATGGTTGTGTGTTAGCAGTTGTTTGTGTGTCTGCTTTGGATGTCTCAGCTGCTTAGGCAGAGTACATTTAGATGCTCCAAGTATGTCATTGTGTGTCAATGTCTATGGTTTGCTGTTGTCATAGGTCCATGTGCGACTGTATTTGTGGTGTGTGTGGTTACCTTCACCACCCGATAGACTGTGCCAGTCATGGCTTGGGAGAGCTCAGCCTCCTGTCCGTCCATACAGTTGCACCTCTCACATATATCTGAGTTTGTTGGCAAGAGGACAGTGGTCCCTCTGTACATAAGGCAGTTGTAACAATGTGTCAAAATTCAATTATGCACCAGCTGGACTGGAGAGTACACACAAAACTGATCTTTGGACATGTCTGGATATAATGATGACATACACTGTCGACTGATCACAAAGGATCAGTAGGGTGTCAAGTGTATAAAAGAGTATAACAGGGTTTAGTGTTCAGGTTTGTTCTTGCTGTGGAAAGATAATCTGCAAAGGAGTACAGATAGAAACATTACATCCCCTTCAGCTATGTCAGAAATATCGATGTACAGTCATATATGTCCTGAGTCAGGGTCAACTGTACCTGACTGACAATGTCAACATCCTGTCAGACAGGCCCATACATACATATCCATCTCCCAGTGACAAAAGGCCCTAACATCATACCAGGAGATATCACATGTACAATGGGTAAACTGGTCCTCCCAATGCCAAATGAATCCCATCACGTGGATAACATTGTTTCCCCATATGTGTCATAAGTGAACAACAGGACAAACACACTGCATCCGAACAGTCTGTTGAGCCTCACACTCTCTACAGGATCTTACACCGTTGAATGTGTTACAGCAACATGTGGCACACCCCAAAAGTGTTGGTGCACAACACACCTTGGGAACTATATACCTATAAGCCTATGAAGTCCAAAATGCTAGTCCATGGAGTCCATCAAGATTGCAGTCAGGAACAGTGATATTGTAAACCAACAAACACACAACCTAAACGTCTGTGGTATGTTAATGGGCACATCATGTTCCCCAAACCTGCTAGATATCTTGCAAGCAGCCACCCAGGACATACATCACTGACAGGAGCAACATAGGTCCCATATAGACTTAGAATAGCCCTGTACCAACATCACAGACACATGTTGTATCCACAAAACCTACAATCCATGCATGAATATGTATTGTCATATGAAGGCATGGTACTTGTCCACAGATAGATCACACAAGCTATGAATTGTGTATTCCTGTTTAAGATGTTCACACCTGCTGACCCACAAGGTTCATTCCTGGGATTGCGTAACACTAAGTGCACACACATTACCATGTCCAGTCTGATGATATCAGCAACCTACAAATATAGCATGTGAATAGAAACCACATAGTAAAGCATGTAGCGTGTTGTGTTAATGCGTATCTCACTAATATCATAACATAGGTAGGTGTTTTAATCATGTAATTGCTGAGTGTATGTATGTGTCTGTGTATGTATGTGTGTGTGTGTGGCATTGGCTTTGAGGGGAGTGGCCTTTTTGTAGACTGTGTAAACACATTATGAGTGGTGAATACACCTTTGCCAAGTGTGATGATGTCAGCATCCTACAAATAGAGCTTTGGAAATGAATTCTTTCAGTAAAGCAAATAGTGCGTTGTCTTAATGTGTATCTCACCAGTGTCAAAGCATAGTTAGGTAGGGGGTTGAATCCTGCAACTGCTGAGTGCGAATGTGTGTGTATGAAATTCCCTTTGAGAGGAGTGGCCTTTTTGGAGACTGTGGAAACACATTATGAGTGGTGAATACCCCATTGCCAAGTGTGATGATGTCAGCATCCTACAAATAGAGCTTTGGAAATGAATGCTTCCAGTAAAGCAAATAGTGTGTCATGTTAATGCATATCTCACCAGTGTTATAACATAGATAGGTAAGGTTTGAGTCCTGCAAACGCCATGTGTGTGTGGGGGGGTGTATGTGTGTGATTTCCTTTGATAGGAGTATCCTTTTTGGAGACTGGGAAAAGAGATGAAAAGAGGTACATCCTTCTTCGGAAAGTCTGATGATGTCAGCATCCTACAAACATTCAAGGAGAACAGACACCACCCAGTAATGCATATAGTGTGCCGTGTTAATGCGTATATTTTTCTAGCATTATAACATAGTTAAATAGGTGTTTGAGTCCTACAAGCGCCAAGTGTGTGTGTGATTTCCTTTGAGAGGAGTAGCCTTTTTGGAGACGATGAAAAGAGGTACATCCCTCTTTGGAAAGTCTGATGATGTCAGCATCCTACAAATATTCAAGGAGAACAAAAACCACCAGGTAATGCATATAGCGTGCCATGTTAATGCACATCTTTCTAGTATCATAACATAGTTAGGTAGGGGTTTTAGTCCTGCAAATGCTGAGTGTGTGTGTGTGTGTGTGTGTGTGTGTGTGTGTGTGTGTGTGTGTGTGTGTGTGTGTGTGTGTGTGTGTGTGTGTGTGTGTGTGTGTGCCACAGGTGGTCAATGCAGTGTGTGTTTTGATTTTACTACGGTATGACATATGTTTCAAACAGTATGTGTATTACACACATCGGGTATCTGCATGTCAAATATATTTGTGTACATGTGACCTCAATCAGTACATAGGTGTGAAGCCTGCATACTACATGAATACATTAGTAACCTTAGACAGATTGTGCCACTGCTTCACAGATCATAGGTCACATATGTATGTATGCATCATGACTGGCCAATGTAGTGATCCATGGCCATGGACATCCCTGCCACACACACACACACACACATGTCACGTACTATGGAGTACTGTGAGTGAGGGTAATTGCCGGGGTATATGTCAGACATGTTCATACACAACAACGACTGTCAATAATGGACAGTCATTATAGGTGTGCACCAGCCCTGTGGATATGCATGCAGGCCCCTAATGTGTTATGTGAAACACCAAGGGACCCCACAATACCTATGGATATGTAGATACCAAGGGGCAGATGACATAACATGTGTCTGTCTGTACACATTGGTACCCAACATACATGTTCAGGGCTACCGCCAATGTGGTACTGTCGGGATAGTATGTATAGTAAATGTGGATGACTATGCCATAGATGGTGTACTGCTATACAGCATGTATTGGACAACAGGTATCTGTCTGTCTGATATCCTTGTGTAAGATATGCGTTCCATCCAGGGAATGCAGTGTAGGCCAATCCATGCATTTCCAGATGTGGATGGACATATCCCTGGGTGTTTGCATGTACCTAAGAGGGCTATATGCCACACAGGTGTGTTGCCATGAATGTATGGCAGTCAATACCACTGATTACTGTTATAGTATAGTACTGGAAGGATCCAACTGTTACTGAGTTCCCTACAACTGTGAGTCATTTGTCAGGACATCATCTAATGATTGGTTATAGTCATGCTTTTGAGGTGGTGTATACTGCCAGACTGCAGATCATTGACAGATATCAATGATATCACCCACAGCATAGTGCCAACCCATGTCATACACACAAGTGTACCTATGTTAGTACATATCTGTAGTAGAATGCATACTGGCCATCGAAAGATACCATGAGATGTTAACAATGTGTAGAAGAGGGTATGTCGCACATCCCATGTGTCCACTATGCACGTACATGCAGACAGTGCACACACACCATGTTCATAGATGTACACCCGCTAATTTGTAATGCACACATCACACACGTACTGTCCAATCACAAACACATGCTGGCAACACTGTACACCTCAGCCAAGTGGCACATAGGTGAACAATACATACTCAGACCTAACAATGGTGTAAACAATGCTACAATGACTATCAGAGCTGTGATGTATTATGCCTGCTCAGATATACCTACAAGGATATCAGTACACCTTCCTGCTGGCAACTTGCTACTATTGCTACACTGCTATAATGTCACCCTGTGCATCAGAACCATGTTAGCCTATTCCTGCATCAATGTGACAGATGACAGGAGGTGGCACAGGTGTCATCATATGCACAGGGTGTGTTTTAGGTTTGCCAGAGCCTGACATTGACCCATCCAATCGGCCTGTCTGTGTGTGTGTTTGAGGGACAACAGTACTGCATGGGCCAATGTTGATGTAATGTGTGTGTGTATGTGTGAGCCCTAGTTTTATGGTAAATGTGTGTGTGTGTCTGCATGCACACAACTGCACCATGTGGCTGCCATATACGGGCGGCTGTGGGACAGCCACAGACTGTACCTGCTAGGCCGTACAGATCACTGTCTCTGGCCATGGACACAGTACCTGTGCCTAGCAGGGGTGCTACAGCAATATCGGGTACCAACCCTGACTGGGTGCTGTCATAAGAAGCAGAGGTATGATGACTGGACCCATGTCCCTGCTGGGACTGGCCAGCACCATGTGCACGTGGTCTAGTAGGATGGTCAATGGACAGGCCAGCCCCAGCATTGCTGGGGCTGGTACTGCCACTACGGGAGCAGCTGTGATCCATGGTCCATCTGCGACGACTGCCAGCTGATGCTGCTGCTGGCATGCGTCCACGTCAGCCTCTCATCCATCCCGCATGGTACTGGCTCATGGCTAACACATTGTGGAGGACATCTAATGTCTCCCTCCAATGGCTATCAATGACCTTGGTGTAATTCCGGATGACACCAGCAAGGTCATGGATGCTGTCATTGATAGCGATGTAATGGGCCCTCTGCGCCCTTAGTCCTTGTCGGGTGTACCATTCCATACTTGCCTGTGCCTGCATTACAGCCCAGAACATACTGGAGGTTGTTATACCTCCGGGGGCACATCTGCCAGGGGCAATATGACCAGTGGTGCTCCCCCGAGAACCCCTGGACATCTGCCTATGTGGTACCATTCCGGTAATCCGGCTATGGTTGTTGTGAGGGGATGCACATGCCACAGGTACCACACTCTCCTGGTCAATGCCAACTGTATGCTATCCCTCAGCTATGGCCATTGGTGATGAGGAATGTATTGGCAGTATGAGTGTGCGCATAGATGGGGTTGACTGCTGTGTACTGTCGATTGGAGGACCAACGACAGACCCTGTCAGACCTTCCTGTGCCACAATACATGTCTCCTCATCTCCACTATTAGTGGTGGTAACATCAGGTTCCCTGCTGCATTCAGCCACCCCTAACTCAGCACCTGTGAAAGGATGACAGGAAACACACTTTACAATCTGTACATGATGTTAGCACACATGCACAGATGCACACATGAACACAAGAACACATGAGCACATGAACACATGAACACATGCACACATGAACACATGAACACATGCACACATGCATACATGAGCACGTGCACACATGAACACATGCACACATGAACACATGAGTACATGAGCACATGAGCACATGCACACATGCACACATGAGCACATGCACACATGCACACATGAACACATGAACACATGCACACATGCACACATGAGCACATGAACAAATGCACACATGCACACATGCACAGAAATACACTGCTCACCACAGCACATACACACACACACACACACACACACACACACACACACACACACACACACACACACACACACACACACCAGTAATCCAGCACATACACAATAGTGGGTGATGGTGGGTGACAGCATCACAAGGCAAACAGTCACCACACGTGTCAGCAGGCAGACCATGTGTTGCTCAACACCATGCAGTGCAAGTGTAGACAGTCCTATCTAATGACATTATACATGGCATTGATGCATGTGTGTAGTTGTTCAGTGATTGGCTACACCCTGGAACACAATGTGTACATGGACACAACATTGCTGTGCAAGTATTATCTGCTCTGCAATGTCATGTGCAGCATCACTCAATGGTATACATACCATGGCTGCATTTGTTAACTGTGTGACACATAGATTGCCATGTCTGATGACAATGTCTGTGTCCATAGCACATAATAGTGGGCACAGGTGTAGCAAATGCATGCAATGTACAGACATGGGATGAGTGGTGCATGTAGACGTGAAGGAATCCCAGTGCATGACATGGACATTGCACAGTGGTTATGATGCGTGTGGGACATATTGCAGACATGTTGGTGCTAGCTACATGACTGCAACATTAAACAGCGCACATACCCAATGTGTGTCATGTGACCTATTCACCCATTAACATTCCAGTACATATATGTGATTCTTCGTACAGATGGCAACTGTTGTGCAAAATGGGTATACTAGCATATGTAAGCACACACACAACATGCTATGCATGGTGTGTATAGGTGCATATGTTTGCACACACAGAACAATGAGGTGCACAGCAAAGACTGCTATGTGTAGTACTGTGGTCACTGTAACTGGATGGGGTGCAGTACCATGTGTCATCATCATCATCATGCATCTTGTGGACACTCACAGCTACTACAGTGTGACAGACCACCGCCTAGCATGCTGTACCTGAACTGCAGTGCCGTGGATACGTTCAGTATTACACAGCCACTTTGTACATGAGTGTATGAGGTGCCCAGTAGGGAGCATTGCCTAACATGACTGTGTTATGTGTTGAAGAGTGTTGCACAGCCCCATGATAGGCCTCTACCCCTGAGGTACATCATGTGTGTGTGGATGACATGTGGGATACTAAAGTGTGACCTTACAGCGGGTGTGTGGTTACACCATATGTAGCAGGACTTTGTGTACTGCATGTGATAACTGTCATATGTTGCATACAGGTGTTGCAACTATGCCTATCTAATGTGCAGTACGGGGTTGCCACAACTGTGTGTCATGCTCTGTGTATTACATGTCTTTGAGGCAGCTACTGACATTACTGAGCTGTGCAACGTCTCACAGCAAACATGCACAGCATACATTATGCGTAGGTGTGTTACGTGCCATGGCCTACACCTCACCTATGACATGCATATTTCATTACCAACATTGCAGGTATAACACACTCACCAGCATGGATCGGCTGCCCTGCCGTCACACCAGAGGGACCTACGAGAATATGAGAGGGTTCGTCAGTGGCCACAACTGTGGCATTGCTACAGTGGGTATGCTAAACTGCAGTACAACAACAGTCAACAGTCACAGGTGTAGGGATATTAGTCTAACTATCCGTATTGCACAACACTAGGCAGCAGAACAGCTAAACACACAGTACACATCTCATGTACACATAATCTAACAATACAGTTACCTGCAGTCTACAGATAGGGCATTTTACCTGCTTGCTCCAGGTGGATGTGCTGAGTGGCTCCGGCCTCCATTACAACACATGTCAGAGGTTGATGTAGCTGTTGTCCAGGAGCCAGCATGCTTAGGAGCAGCTCCTCCGCTCTGGTGAGGGGGGAATGAATGGCCACCCCACCACCTGTGGCAATCTGCTGTCTTTGGATATCAGACACATGCCTCCGGACTTGTCTAATTAAATCACTGCAGTGATAGCGTACATGTTCATATGTCCGGTTATACATGCCTATGTCATTTACCCAACTAACAAGTTCCTGCCACAGTGCAGTTCACTTCTGCTGGTGCTGGCTGCTTCTGGAGAAGAGCATTGTGTACCGCTGCAATAGGCTGTTGATTATCACCTCTTCCTCATCCGCTGTGTACGCTGGGTTGCGTTGGTGGGACATCTGGCTGAAAAAGATATGAACAATATGTGTGAGAGTGTCCTGTGGCACACATTACACCTTTACCCACAGATATCACTTTACTGACATATATACCATCCTATTGTCTGTCAGAGGTTACACACATTCAATACCACTTATTGGTTCTCAGGCCACAACTAACTAACACTGCCTGGCAGACTCTATATATTACACCACTATACAACAGTACCCAACACACTGTTTGTGACACATTGCACCACCTCAAGACAGGGGTGTATATCACACCAATGCACCAACAGAGATGTCATCCATTGCAATGCATGTAAAGTACAGGTACAGTAGTACCAATCAACCACCCTAGTCGTTGATGCCATAGCCCTGCCTAACAGATCTGTGCAGTTGTTACTATAGGTGTCATACTACTGTAACAGTCTATATATGTTGCTGGATATACATGTTAACCCTGTAACACAGTTATGATTGCAGCCATTGTACAGGCATAATCACACATACATCAAGCTAACATACAATCCACCACTGTATGCCAACACAGATGAGCATTACCTGTGTACCATAAGGTACTGTGTGCCACTACTTACACACCCGTATGCCTGCATTCTGTCCTCTGTGCAGACTACAGGAAGCACACATGACAGTGCTTCCAAGCAATGTGAATGCACACCATACTGTGCTGTTTAGGCCTACAGCTTCAGGTAGTACTACACTTCATATTGGTGATGAATTTACCAGCAGTAACACTCACTAAGCATACATGTATTGCTTTAGCCTACAATGAGACACCACATTCGTCAACGGAGAACTACATCACATCATATGCCGTTCTACTATGTCTTCCTAACAGTACATTACACATCAGTTGCTGTCCTCACATCTAGGATAGGCACTACCATGTCAGATACAACATCACACTAAGCTATCACACCTTTACAGAACTTGCACACATTCAGCATTACACCTATTCATCCTCACATAGCAGCTATTGCATTACGTACATGTGTGAGTTCATAGTGTCATAGGTAGGTAATATGCTATTGGCCCTAGGGCCTATGGCAGCCTAGACATATGCTACCCTGGCCTTTGACACACATGTACTTTGATTTCAATTGCCCCTGCCAACCTGAACCACAGAGGTGTTTCCTGGGGTGTATTACCAATGTCCCACACAATCATCAGGGGTATTTATAACAACTGCTAAGAAGGGGCCTTTTTTGCTATTGCTATGTGGTCTATTCAGGTGTATGTCATATCTCTGAGATGGGAACCTATCCCTCCAGCATGTGCTGTTTAGTGAGCTGACAAGGTTTAGGGCCCTAGAGCGTGTATCCCAAAGGGATTGTGATATGTTGCCATGGTGATTTTCACCCAGCTATGGGTGTGACATACCTCTGTATGTCCGACAGAGGTCACCTGCATGTGGCCAGTATGCAATACAGTGTAGTTGTGTTTTTTTGAGTCAGTCTGTATAGGGCATCTGTTTGTGAACAGTATTACCCATTGGGAGGTCTGTCTGTGGCCTGTTCACCTGGTGTAGTTGTCATGTGAAGTACATACCACACAGGGCATTTTGATGAGTAGAGGGGAACTCTACCCTTTACTTCCATAGATGACACACCTGTTGTCATGACACATACCACACAGACAGATTACAGGTGTAGTGTGGCACTGTCTTCATCAAAGTGGAGCCTAAGGTCCACCTGTGTCCCATGTTCCCTTATCACACCTTCACTGTTAGGTACAACTCTACCTATGTGGTAGTTAATGGGTACACAGTTTTGGGAAGGTGGAATGGCACTGCAGTATCAACACTTGTCTACAGTCCATGCCTTGGTCACCACACACCTGTTGCGGTACATATGACCCCGTGTCTCTCTGTCTCTCCCTCTCTCTCACTCTATATGTAAATATATATATATATATATATATATATATATATATATATATATATATATATATATATATATATATATACATATCTATACACATACATGTACACATCAATTGCTGTACACATGTGTGTACATATAGGCACATGTACAGTCCACCTTTCATGGTGGGGATATCACTTATGTGACAGTTGTGGGATGTACAGGTATGTGATTAAATTGCACAGTGTTGTGCAGACTGCATGTGGGTGTCCACAGCCCTTGTAGCATTAGCAGGCCTCACTGTCTGTAACACGGCAGATCTGACAGATCTGTCCCACAGCATTTAACCAACACATGACATATATCAACACTACCATAGCTGGCCTTAGGCATAGGCCTTCTGGGCGCCTGCCTAGGCCGCGGCTCTGGCAGGGGTACTTTTCCACTATTTATGTGATGTGGTTAGACAAGGATGGGGGCACCAGGAAGTGTGGTAGGGGGTGCCGTGGAGCCCTTTTGCCTGAACAACAGTTTACCTAAGGCCACTCCTGCACACTGCATGCTGTCTTCTAGGCCACACACTATGACCTACATGGATATATGCGCATATCAACCTTCACTGACAGATATCTGTCCACCTTTCACTAACAGTTGCAGTATGTCCCTTGCCCTATGCACATCTGCAGATACAGATAGATACATACTGCTGCCACACATGGATGATTTGCAGTGTGTATAGTACTCTTCAGGAACATGTACAACATGCCAACACTTACATGTTAGTTACATACCTTACCTTTGTATTTCCCTGCTCCGTGTGTTATGGTTTAGTAGTTTTTCTTTTTTTTTATTGGTGGTTTGTTTTGGGTTTTCGCCCTCTATTTAACTTTTTGTCTCAGTTCCTCACTCTGTTCTGTCTCTGTCTCAGTCTGTGTATGTGTCCGTGTCTCTCTCTCTCTCTCTCTCACTCTCTATCTCACAGCACCTGCAATGATATAAATGCATGTGTGAACTGCAGGTACAGCCTGCTTTTCTAGGTATCTGCACTTGTGCATGTGACAGCCTCTGCACCAATTGCTGCCCACCATTCAATAATTGCATGCAGCTTGCTGTTTGTTGATTGCATTACTCACTGTGATTGCAGCCCACTGCTATAAAATGCTAGGTTAGGTAGGCGTAGCCTTTTCAGATTTCCATGGTGGGGCCCATGCTTGTTTGCTCTGGACACCGTTGTGTTAAGGTTGGTATATGTCTCTTATCTGATGCTAGGGTTGTAGCCAGTTATATGCATGCTGTACTCAAACCTGAATGTTGCTGCTTCCAGTGCACACATCTCAGTGTAGACATGTATGCACCCCTCCAAATGCTAACACAGGATATATGGGAGTATGTACTTTTTTATCACTTACACAATTAACTGACATACAAATGTGGTTATTGCACTGTATTCCTGTGGCCAGTATTTATCCTGGTCTGATACTGTGTGGTGTTTGTAAGGTGCTACTGTAACATTATTCCCTGCTAGGATGGCTGGTTCTCCTTTCACAGTCATGTCATGCAATTCCACAACCACTGCTGGTAAAGACTCACAGAAAAGGGTTTGTGTTATACCAGTCCTAATTTACATTTACATTCCCTGATTGTAATGCATGATATAGTTATTTCAGAACCAAATTATTTGTATATCTGCTGTGGCTTAGTGGTAATTCGTGCAGTCTATTGTGTCAATGGTCTGGGGTTTGAGACTGGCAGAGGTTTTTTCTTTTGCTGCTCAGCAGAACAAGGGCCCTGCAATAGACTGACTAAGGCAATTTTGAGCAGTTGTAAGCGGGTTTGCCCGGGTTTGCGTGATGCTTAGCTATGCTTAGCTAAGCGCACACATGTGCACACTCACTTAATCACACTTACTACTGCTTAAATGTGCTTACTCCCGCTAACCCCCGCACTAATTTCTTTGAAAGAAAAGAAAATGGGGAGATAGGAAAGTGGTGAAAAAGGGGGCACAAAGAGGGAAAGACAGTAGGAAAACAAGCTCGGGATGTGCAGGACAGGTATAGGGAAGGTCCATAGCTGCCCATTTCTTTACCAGCAACAACTGTGCATATGTTGGAAATGTGGAGTGAAATTTGAAACCTTCAACCCCTGTGAGAGGGGTATGGACAACATAGTTTGTTGTACTGCCAATTAGAATTATCAGTGTACATGTCCAATGGACATGTGTGCAAAATGGGAAGCTATGTATGGGGCGTAATATTTTTTCATGTACAGATTGCCCTTTTTTATTTTTTTTTCAGGTGAGAGTGGTTTGTGAGGTAGAGGAAGTAGGTATATTTGGGGAGGTAGGTTGGGTAGGTAAACAGACAAGACAAACAAGATGCATACAGGGGCGAAGTATGACACATGGGGTGGGTAAACACAATTGACGGGGATGGATGTTTGGAAATCGCAAGCCCATGAGCCCACATATGGTAACAGTGGGACTGATATCCCCACCCATGGGCAGTTACCATTGTCCTTCACAGACCTGAGGGTCACTGTGCTGGGGGCTATGTAGGAGGGGCAGGCTCACCCATGAGTTACGCCACTCTCGCCTTGAGCTGGCATAGGGGATCAGCGACTAAACGCTGGATCTCCCTACGCACCACAACTCGGATCCTTCGGAGGGGACAGGAGGCCTTTCTCTGCCCACGCTTGCAGGGGGGGGATGAGCCCCATCCTCTGCAGCGCTTCCACCCAAAAGTGGCACAGGGCCAATGGAGGAGGGTAGCCCGGGTTGGACACCAGACCTGCTGATGCCAGGTGCACTCACCAGCTGAGGAGGGACAGGAGGGTCCGCTGGGACCGGCCTTCCCATACGTTCTGTGATTAGGTGTGTTTAATTACAACATAGACAACAGCATTCCAAATTAGTTGTAACAGCATGCTCTAATATTTCCATTAACCCAACACACCAGGGTAACAACAGTTGAACAGCAAGCATAATACATGCATATTTTGAATGACAGTGGACATTCCAACAGCATGCAGGGATGATTGGTTGCAACAGGCAACCAAGATTGTGGTGTTTGAACAGGGCACATGCATCAAAGTAAGTGCAGATGTTTATAGAACAAAAGGACATATGTCCCAACAAATTATTTTAGATTACACATACCCATTGATGTGTGGAATTTCATTGTTTATGCACATGGAGTAGGGTGTAAAATAGAAACCTCCATTGACATCTTATTAGTACATTTACTCTACACTACATTCCTATTGACTGCAGGTGTATACCCCCTACATGTATAATTACACTAGGCAACATGCATTAGATTGTGTAATGGGTTTGGCTATTTCATTATATACCTGGCCTATATCTGACATACTAACTGTCCAAGATGCAGATGTTACTGCTACATACTTGTATTTTATTTTTATATTTATGTCTTACGTATCTGGATGTGTTCACGTGACATTTTCACTTATGTTCTACAGAACCATACATTTCATGTAGCACACTCACATTTCTGGGGAACACCTTGACAAGATACTCATGTGCCAGATTTACCTATGCATGACAGCCAGTTACCAGCTGTTGAGGACTGTCATATGCTTCACAGCTACTGGCACTTCCCTGATCCACTTTATATGGGACTGCACAGCTGTGGGTTGACAGCACTTAATACAACAGTACTATTTATTTACTGCAAGGGTACAACAACATTTCACAGTAAGTGACACAGACACACTCCAAGTATCATACCTTTATTAATTACATTGAACACTCTTTTATACAGGCTCTCTCCTTTATTTGATATTACAGTGCATACAGACAACCTATTCAGGACATATTATACCTTTATTGATAAGTTACAACACTCTTTTTAGGCTCGCTCACTTATATTAACTGACAGTACATGCAGTGATAGTGTTGAAGACTTATTTTACCTTTATTAATGGGTTACTACACTCTATTACTGGCTCTCTGACTTATGTTATGTAACAGTACATGCAGAGAATTTATTCAGGGAATAAATGTTATATGCTTCACAGCTACTGGCACTTACTTCATCCACTTCATATGGGACTGCACAACTGTTGGTTGACAGCAGTTAATACAGCAGTACTATTTATTTAATGCAAGGTGTTAGAAAAATGTGTATTTGAATATATGTGAAATGCTAGTTTAAAAACAAAGTAGTATGTAATGCATTTTATTCTATTAATCATATAACAGAAAGGATAAATTCATGTGTAAATGCAAGTAGTTTTGAAACTGCAGTGTGGCTTGTAGCAAATTGACCTCCAACCCTGGCAATTGCTAGCTTAGCAAGTTTTAATGTTTATGCTTTTCACAAGTGATTTTCTGCTGGGTCAGAAAATTAAATATGTGAAATAATGGAATCCTCTGCTCTTTCCTGCTGGGATGAATTGGCCATGTATATGTGTTACTAAGATAGCATATAGCTGGTGGGAAAGTGTTACAGTGAACAAAGATGTGTATTAGAAGATTGAGTCTGCTATTGTATTCGAACTGGTGTGAAACCTTGAAGAAGTGACTTTACAGAAAGACATTATGTCTGACCAGGTGGATAGCAAGGCCGTATTGTTACCAGAGGAAAACTTTTTTTAAAATATACAGCATTAGCAGTTTTTATGAATAGAGGACTGTAAGCTAAAGTGATGTAGATGCCCTGTGACATACCACGTCAGTAAGGTGGGCACAGCTTGAATATAAAGACTATATAAAATTGTATGCTTCCTGTTTCATGTTAGACAAAATCCTGTACTTGTACGTTTTTTGCCTCCTGGTGTACACTAGTAAACTTTTGAACCTGAACCTCCTGTGTATTGAACTCTTGATTTTATTTAACAGTTTGGTCCTTTTTTAGCCGGAAATCCCTCAGACAGCTGCAGATCAGAGTCTACCGGTGGTCGAATACTGCGCAGGAGAAGTTACCGAAATGGTTCTTCTTGGGTGAAAAGACCTCCGACTGAATTGTCGTTTAAAGAAGCTGGCCACTTTCTGATCTGTGGCCGAAGAGCGGATCCTGGACAACTCAATACCGGAGGCTCAGGTAGGAAGATTTTGCCTTTTTTTCTGTTTTAGATCAGGGACTAGGTTACAGTAAACATTATTGTCAAGATTTGTTATGCAGATCAGGGACAAAAGGAAGTACTGTATATTTGGTCATAGATCAGGGTAACAGAATAGGGTAGGCAGTTATTCTAGATAAACTGTGAAAAGGAACTGCACTTTTGATATCACGTGATAAGAAGGGTTACGTAACATTTTCTTTTAACATGGGAAATCAGTGCACTAAAACATCACGAGATCCGCCCCTAACCGAAGACGCAAAATACATGCAATCACAATGTTCCGATAACGTTAGGTATTATGCAAAATGGGTTAACAAATATGAATTTGATGGTAAACTAGATAAAACTTCACTAGTTAAACTCCTTAAGCTACTTAAATCCGATGCGGGAGGCCAGGCAAAAAAGCAACGCCAATTAGGTATTCCTCAGGCACACAGGTGGATTGAGGAAGCAAATCGTAGAGAACAGAAGATTAAAAATTCGAAAACATTATTTTTAGACAAAGAAGATAATAACTTAGTAATAGCAACAGCTCCTCCTCCTCCCTTGCCCCCTCCTTTACCCTTTTCAGGAAATGAAGCGAGTGGACATTCTGGTCCGCCTCCGCGTTATCCTGAAGTCTCAGCAAGACCACAACCGTTTGTTAGAGATCCTATTGAAACTAGGTCCCGGACACGTAAAATACACAGGGACACAGAATTGTATCAAATAGAGAGAAACCTACAGGATGAGAGTGAGGAAGAAATATGCCCACTTATAGAGGTCCCAAATCCTCAGGCAGGACAGGAAGGGCAGGACCCAACACTCTTAGTATATAGACCATGGACACCGGAGGATATCTGGAAAGCTACTGAGGGAATTCCCCATCCGAAAGTTAATTTTACGAAATTTTTAGAAGATTTACAAGGCATGAGGTTGAGTTGCCACTTGAATGGGGAAGAAGTAGAAAAAGTAGTAAGACAAATTATAGGTCCAGATTGGCACATGATTTGTGGCACCTGGAATCCTTGTAATGCAGAGCTTAAACCACTCCCACATAGTGATGCAGAATTAGACAACAGAGTGAAAGGTCTTACAGACCGAATCTCTGAGAAATGGAAACCTAGAGCAAACTGGACTTGCATTAATCAATGCATACAACAGGAAAATGAGATTGATGGGTACTATGCTAGATTATTGGAATGTTTTAATAATCATAGCGGTATGACGGTTCCTGAAAACCAAACAAATGATTCCTCGTATGAACAACAATTAAAAAATGCATTTCTAAAAGGTTGCATTGCATCTATTAGTAGCTTCATTACGAAGCATATGATAGACCATTGAACAGGTAGGCTACAAGCCTTACTTGAATACGCTAGACATGCTGAAAGACATTTCAATAGCAAAAAGAAAAAGAAGGCGCAAGTCTTCACTGCTGAAGACGGAGCTGAAGTATTTGTGTTACAGTCAGGTAAAAAGGGCAAGAAGAATGCCCAGGGAAATAAACAGTCTGACAAACGATCAGAAGATTTTGAAGAGAGGAAAAAGAGAGGTGAATGCTTCAAGTGCGGGAAAAAGGGACATCTAGCAAGGGATTGTAAGCAGAACAAAAAGGTAATTACAGAGGATAAGGGAGATGAGGACTGACTATATGATAGTGAAGATACATCATGCGAAAGTCAGAAATCATTAGGAAAAGTTAATAAACAGAAAACAAATATAAATGTGATAGAAGGAATAGAGGAAGTGCAGGTAGATATGGAGGATGAAGAAAGTGAAATTTTGGATTTAGCATTATTGAGCCTAGAGCTCTACTTAGCAGATACGAAACCAGAAGTTACACTTCTGGTGGAGGGAAGGGAAGTCAAATTCCTGTGTGACTCAGGAGTGTCACGGACCCTGATACACCCCTCTAAGTTACCAGAACATTCCGAATCACCTGATTATATACTGGTAAAAGCTGCAAACGGACAACTATACAGGGAACCACTTTCCCATGATATAGCAATAACTGACCCTGTTTCAGGTATGACCCAAAGAAGTAAAATTGTTGTTTCTGCAAAGTGTCCAGTGAACCTATTGGGCAGGGACCTTATGCAGATATTTGGCATAGCAGTAGTTCTAACTGTACAAGTTATGGAGGCGCAGAGATAAATGGATACCTTTGTAGTGCGATTGGAGGGTGAAACTTTTTACTGGTACAGCCAGGACCTAGTCACGACTGGTCCAGGGGCAGTAACCGAGGAACTGATGAACGTAGCCATCAGTAAAACCCCCTCCCTCAACACGGATCGACAGCATTTGTTACACTGTACTCTATACTACTGTACTACACCAGGACCTGATAGAGAGTATGAGCAAGAATTGTTCAGAAATCGTGCAACTAGATTAGTATTACGTACTTTGTATTGGGATACTGGGGGGAACAGTGTAGTTAGCTGTTCATTACCTCAAGAATTCCTTGCACTGTACAGATCAAATCAATTGCCACATGTCAGCTTGACAAAGAATAAAAATGTAAAATGGGCAGAGTTAGGAGAAAAGGTGACAAGATGGGAGAAACAGACTGACTTAGAACTGTCAGAACAAGGGATACAGAAACAAAAACTGAATTGGTTGACACAGACACATCCAGCTGTTCACTTGCAATCTAGTGAGGACAGCTGATTAGCATTTTTATTAGAAGAAGAAGAAAAAGTCTTATGTGAAATTCCAACGACTCTTTGGTCTACAGGCAAGTCAGATGTAGGACTTATTCGAACAGCAGGACCAGTTACTATTACCCCAAAGTCCGCATTTAGGCCACAGAAAAGACAATACCCTTTGAGAAAGGATGCAGAAATAGGAATCAAGCCTATAATAGCAGCATTACTCAAAGAAGGAGTACTGGTAGAATCTCCTGATTCACCATGTAATACACCCCTATTTCCTGTTAAAAAAGCAAATGGGGAATGGCGGATGGTTCAAAATTTACAAGCTGTGAATAATGCAGTAATACCTAGAGCACCTACGGTGCCAGACCCACATACTTTGCTAAACGACTTAAAACCATAATAAAAATATTTCTCTGTGGTAGATATCAGTAATGCTTTCCTTTTGATACCTATACATCCTGATAGTCAATATTGGTTTGCATTTACATTTCAGGGTAAAAGGTATACCTATACTCGGCTACCAAAGGGATATTGTGAGAGCCCAACAATATTTGCACAAGAAATGGCTAGCAACCTGGCAGGGTTTACCCCACCGGGAGGTGGTCAGATTCTACTTTACGTAGATGACATCTTGCTAGCAGCCCCCACCAAGCAACAATGCAGGGAGGATACTCTAGCGTTATTGAAGTTTTTAGTGGCACAAGGGCACAAAGTAAACAAAAGTAAGTTACAACTTTGGAAAAAGCAGGTTAGATACCTAGGATATGTGATATCCAATGAAGGTAAAATATTAGACGAGGAAAGAAAAACAGCGATTTTGCAAGCACCCAAACCAGTAACCAAGAAGGAAATGATGTCCTTCTTGGGTACAACTAATTTCTGTCGGAGTTGGATACCAAATTATGCTTTGGAATCTGCTCCACTGACTGACTTGATATATAAGACACCAATGGCAGCACAAAATATTTTACAATGGACACATGAAGCAGAAATGGCTTTCTGCAGGTTGAAGCAGTTGATAGCTTCTTCATTAGTTTTAGGACTCCCAAATTATCACAAACGGTTCTTTCAAACTGTAGATTGCAAGCAAGGATATATCACGTCAGTACTGACGCAACAACATGGGGATAAGCAATGCACCATAGCCTATTATTCATCACAGTTAGACCCAGTGGTGCGATCTTTGCCTCATTGTGTACAGGCAGTAGTTGCAGCTGCAATGGCAATACAGGCTTCGGCCTCAGTGGTGTTATTCCACCCTCTCACATTGAAAGTGCCTCATGCAGTCGCAATAATTTTACTGCAAGAAAAAGTAGCATATCTTTCTCCTGCTAGACATCTTTCATGTATGACTATACTGCTGAGCCAACCTCATATGACAATTGAACGATGTACGACATTAAATCCATCAACATTACTTCCAACTCCTGCGGATGGCACACCGCACAGCTGCCTGCAGGAAATTGAACAGTTAGCCTTGCCTAGACAAGATCTCACAGATATGCCCTTGGATGATGCCGAGGTGACATATTACGTGGACGGCTCATGCAGAAGGGGCCCTACAGAAAAGAATCTAGTGGGGTATGCAGTAGTTACAGACACTGAAATTCTAGAAGCCCAATCCTTACCACATAACTTATCTGCACAAGCAGCAGAATTGATAGCTTTGACACGGGCATGTACTTTAGCAAAAGTCAATTGTGTAAACATATATACTGATAGTCAATATGCTTTTTCTACAGTACATGTATTTGCGCAACAATGGAAAAATAGAGGAATGATAACATCTAGTGAAAAACCTATTAATCATGCACAATTTATTTTGGAATTATTAGAATCTATTCAGTTACCTACCAAAGTAGCTATTTGTAAATATGTAGCTCATACAAAACAACATGATAAGATTTCGAAAGGCAATGCACGAGCTGATGCAGCTGCAAAGCAAGCAGCCTCAGACTCAGAAACTTTACTTTTGAATGAAGAATTACAACCCTCTGAGATTTTAGATTTAGACATGTTAAAAACAATGCAGATGCTTACTACAAAAGCAGAAAAACAAAAATGGGAAAAACAAGGTGCAATTCTTGAAAATGGACGGTACATTTCCAAAGAGAAAAAAACGATATTGCCATCTAATTTATTTAGATATGCAGCTTTGTTGAGCCATGGGCAGTGCCATGTCTCAACAGGGGGGATGGTACAGTTAGTAAACCGAATATTCCAAACATATGGATTCACAAACTATACAAAAAAGTTTTGTGCAGCTTGTCATACTTGTAACAAGCACCATGCACAAGGGGCATTTAAACCCAAGCAAGGAAGTTTTCCTATACCACCGTATCCGTTCCATACTATTTGTATGGATTTCATAGAATTGAGTAAGTGTGAAGGGAAGAAATACTGTTTAGTCATCGTAGATATGTTTTCTAAATGGGTAGAAGCTTTTCCAACCAAACATCCGGATGCAGCAACAGTGGTGAAAGCCCTGATAAAAGAAGTAATCCCTAGACTTGGCATTCCGGAAAGGATTTATAGCAACAACAGCACACATTTTGTGAACCAGACAATCCAGCAACTTGGGAGATTTTTTGGTATCTCCTTAAAGAACCATTGCGCCTACCACCCACAGTCAGCAGGACTGGTAGAAAGGTACAATGGTACCCTCAAGAATAAACTTAGGAAGTTAGTTGAAGAAACCCAAAAGAATTGGATACACTGTCTGCCTTTAGCACTGTTGAGTATGAGAACGGTTCCAAATGTGAAGGGTTTGACTCCCTTTGAAATGATTTTTGGGAGAGCATATTATGTGCCTCAGTGGAAAGCTCTCATGCCCACAGAACAAGAGGCTGACAGTTCATTAGCTAGTTTTATGAGGAAACTGTTAACAAATAAATATGTTTTGCAGTTTAACTCTTTTTCAGATAAAGAACAGACCAGACTGGTGGAAGCAGTTTTGGACCCCGGGACGTGGGTTTGGCTGAAAGTGACGAAAAGGAAGAACTGGGCAAGTCCAAAGTGGGAAGGGCCATACCAGGTACTGCTGACAACGCCTACTGCAGTCAGAGTGGCTGAGAGGACATCCTGGGTTCATTTGACACACTGCAAACTGGTAAAGAATTTTCAACTTGATAAAAACTTTGTGACTGATATACAACAGGACCAAGATGGCCAAAAACAAAGTGAATAGAAATTTAGATACACCCCAGAGATGTTGCATAATCATTTTGTTGAGTATACATTTATTGACTGTAATTGTGACAATTTTCCTCTTGTTGTGGTTTATCCTGCACTCAACCACACATGTGAAAGTGGGAAGGCGTGACAAAACATCTATAGACTGGCATCCAAATTTTAACACATACCTAGCCATGAAGTGTGTATATGCAGAGACTATGAACATTTCAAATTGCTGGGTTTGTACAGCTATACCAACAGCATATGGAGGACTGATAATGTCCGCTGTCCCTTTGGGGATAAATGAGACTTGGGAAAATTTACTCTTTGATACACGAACTGTGAGATCACAGGACAAAATAGCTTTATTTTTACCTGTCACACAAAAAGGAATTGTATGTTTTTACAAAAATGATACTCTCCAGGAGGGCTGGAGCAATTGTAATATAACCATACCTTACCGGTGTTATATTAAGAATAGTAATGGCAATATTCTTTGCAATACTAATTATGACTCATATTTGAACTCACTGAAAACAACCATGAATGACATTCGCAAGAATCCTGTTTTGTTTAAACAATTGTCAGTTATAGATCAGAAAATGTTTCATGCAGGGTTAATGTGTATTAGTACTAAAGTAGAAAACTGTTATTTTATTTGTGGGAAAAAGGCATATAAATGGTTACATGAGAATTGGTCTGGCAGTTGTTTTTTGGGTTATCTGGTTCCGGCAATAAGACGTACTGCAGAATTACCTTTGGGTAAGATTTGAAACTTGAGAGAAGCAGCCCGAAAACCTGAAGGTCCAGTTGAGAAACCTGTAAATCCAGTTGGACGGATCAAAGCCGGCTGGAAAGACCATAATAATGTGAAAGACAAAAGTAAATTGACTCATATGGACTTGAGTGACAGTGTTATATCTTGGGCAGGGATATTCCCAGCATATGGAACAGTCAAATCGATCTGGGAGCTTAGGAAGTTGTCGAAACTTCTCGAAGTAATGAGTAATGCAACTTTCTCAGCCCTAGAACTGGTGACTGATGAACTGAATGCAATGAGAACTGTTGTGCTACAAAATCAAATGGCTCTTGACTTCACCCTAGCGGCAAGAGGTGGTACGTGCGAGCTTATCAAAGAAGAATGCTGTGCGTACATACCAGACAATAGGCATGAAATTAACAACCACCTAGAGGTAATTCAGCAAGTATCAGCCATGACTGAACCAGGCCAAAACCCACTGATGGACTTTTTCCAGAATCTATTCGGGGGGTGGGGTTCCATCCTAATGAATATTCTGATTGCCATCTGTGTGGGTATACTCCTAATAGGAGCATGTGTTTGCTGTGGAATTCCCTGCATGAAAAGACTAATCAAAGATTTTACTGATGTATCTGTTACTGAAACTTTGTACCAAGATATTGAAATTGAAAAATTGATCTCAGATGACATTTTTTCTGAAGTATAGATCAAATGACTCACCTAGCTGAAAATCCTTAGTGGAAGAGGTTGGGAGATGAAATGACACTATGCATACTTCAAAATAGAATAAAAAAGTATTAATAGGAGGGAAAATGTTAGAAAAATGTGTATTTGAATATATGTGAAATGCTAGTTTAAAAACAAAGTAGTATGTAATGCATTTTATTCTATTAATCATATAACAGAAAGGATAAATTCATGTGTAAATGCAAGTAGTTTTGAAACTGCAGTGTGGCTTGTAGCAAATTGACCTCCAACCCTGGCAGTTGCTAGCTTAGCAAGTTTTAATGTTTATGCTTTTCACAAGTGATTATCTGCTGGGTCAGGAAATTAAATATGTGAAATAATGGAATCTTCTGCTCTTTCCTGCAGGGATGATTTGGCCTTGTATATGTGTTACTAAGATAGCATGCAGCTGGTGGGAAAGTGTTACAGTGAACAAAGATGTGTATTAGAAGATTGAGTCTGCTATTATATTCGAACTGGTGTGAAACCTTGAAGAAGTAACTTTACAGAAAGACATTATGTCTGACCAGGTGGATAGCAAGGCCGTATTGTTACCAGAGGAAAACTTTTTTAAAATATACAGCATCAGCAGTTTTTATGAATAGAGGACTGTAAGCTAAAGTGATGTAGATGCCCTGTGACATACCACATCAGTAAGGTGGGCACAGCTTGAATGTAAAGACTGTATAAAATTGTGTTCTTCCTGTTTCATGTTAGACAAAATCCTATACTTGTAAGTTTTTTGCCTCCTGGTGTACACTAGTAAACTTTTGAACCTGAACCTCCTGTGTATTGAATTCTTGATTTTATTTAACACAAGGGTACAACAACATTTCAAAGTAATTGACACAGACACACTCCAAGTATTATACCTTTATTAATTACATTGAACACTCTTTTCTACAGGCTCTCTCCTTTATTTGATATTACAGTGCATACGGAAGACCTATTCAGGATTATTGATAGGTTACAACACTCTTTTTCTGGCTTGCTCACTTATATTACATGACAGTACATGCAGAGATTGTATTCCAGACTTATTTTACCTTTATTACTGGGTTAGTACACTCTATTTCTGGATCTCTGACTTTTATTATATAACAGTACATGCAGAATATTTATTCAGGGCATTTTATAGCTATATTATTGGGCTACAACACTTATTTCATGGTATCTCACATATATCATATAACAATACATGTAGAATAATTACTAACCTGCCTGGTGGTGCAGCTGTAGCAGCCTATCTGCATAGGCTTGCTGATTCATAGCATGAACACCTGCAGCTGTGAAGTAAATGAAGGGATATTGAGACATACCTATCCATTATTCAGACTATATTAGCATGTCTTACATACTGCATTCCATGGCTACCTACTTAGTAGTGGGGCATCCTGCATATGATGAGCCTCCTGGATCCATTGGTTCAGAAGGTCCTGCTTCCTTCTCTTCAGGTCTGCATGGTGGTGACGGACCTGCTCACCAGTCCTAGGGACGCCTGTGGCACTGGTGAGTTCATGAGCCAACCGATTCCATACCTCTGCCTTATACTCTGTTCCTTGGAACTGGCCCTGCAGGAGTCGAGACTCATGATGATGGACTAGGAGCCAAACCATATATTTTGACTCCTCGATGCCCCAGCATTGTGCTCAGAAGTGGCTTCCCTCTCCAGCACCTGACATTCTAACTGCAGTTGTGGGCTACAATCAGTTATGGTGAGTATTCCCACCTATGGAGCTTAAATATGCCGCATTTCGCACACTTTTTTGTGATTGGCCATTTTTGAAAATTCTCGGCTGCCTGCAGACCTGCTTAGCAATGGTTACTCTACCATTTAAGCTGTCGTGGTTCTGTACTTTGATTATGGTGCACAGTGTCCTGGGTTCGAGCCTTGTCATTGCTTTTTATGTTACTACTGTCCAGACAGGTTTGGGTGTGTGGCTATCTTTAAGCAACTTTGCTCTCCGTTGCTCCACGTTGCCCGACGGTGCACTGGTTGGCACGGCGTGCACCTCTGCGCAAACAATTGTGCTGGGTAAAGCACTAATTAGCTATGGGCAACTACATTGAGCTGGCAAAGAGCAATTTAGCTATGAGCAACTACATTGTGCTGGGTAAAGTGCAATTTAGCTATGGGCAACTACATTGCGCTGGGTAAAGCGCGATTTAGCTATGGGCAACTACATTGCGCTGGGTAAAGTGCAAGTTAGCTAGGGGCAACTATATTGCGCTGGGTGAAGCGCTGCTTAACTGCGGGCCATTTTATATTGGGATCCTTTAAAATATTTATTTTATTCACTGATACATTGGCCATTTCACTGCTTTTTAGTTATGTTTAAACATATATGTTGGGTATTATTCCATATACTGATTTAAAAAATAAATATGAAAGGGAGTGGTGGGACTCAAACCGTGAATGCCTCTTCTCTGTGCGAACGCTCTACCATTACGCTATTGCTATTTGGTGTGATTTGCATAAACATTCTTTCTTATGCTCTTCCATGTCAGAATTGCTAACTGTAGCTAAGCAATGGGCACACCCATGCACACACGCACAAATACGGGCAGCTATTTTGGGAATTAAAAATGTTTTAATGTTATGCATTTTAGAAGTGTGATGGGGGTTTACAATATCAGACAGTGATGTGTTGGGTGCAGGGACATTTGAGCGGACTCGCTCTTGTTTATTTGCTTTTATTTTTAACACTTGCAGGGGTGTGGACATTTACACTGCTCAGCAGTCGGACACGCCCCCTGCTTTCTTACACGGTCCGTGTAAGACTTACGGTTGAGTCAGCGTGCCCTCATGCATATTCATGGCACACTGATGTCATACCGTTCAACTGCAGCCTCCGAGTAAGACTTATTAAGTCTTACACGGAGGATTCGTGAATCCGGGGGTCTATGTATTATTTCATGAAGAGGAAATGGTCACTTTCCCATATGTCTAACCTGTAGTTTTACTTATAAACTTTACAGGTATGAAAATAGGGTCTATATCATAACTTCGAAGATTTAAAACTTTGAAAGTTAAAATATCGAACCCACAACATCGAATGGTGAAAATAGCGAAGCCCCGGAACATCGAAATCTTACTCAGGGCAAGATTTTGGTGGGCTGTTCTATGGCTTTGCTATTTCTTCCACTGTGGTGCGAGAGTTACGGACATTAGGGTTAGGGTGCGGGTTAAGGTAAGTGGATAGTTAGTAATATATGTATGGTGTAGTATAGGGTTGGGTTTTGTTAACTGTATGTGCGTGTATTAATTAGTTTGTTTGTGTATAGTTTCGTAGGGTATGTGTGCGATAGTTACAGACCTTAGGGTTAGGGTGCGGGTTAAGGTAAGTAGATAGTTAGTAACATATGTATGGTTTAGTGTGGGTTTGGGTTTTGTTAACTGTATGTGTGTGGTTTATTTATTTTGGTGTGCTTGTGTTGTGTGTATGTTTCTCGGAACAGCAAATTTTTTCCCTGGGAAAAAATTTGCTATTTTGAGCGTTCAATGTTATCAATATTTGAAATTCCAAGTTCAAACTTATGGTGTTCGATATTTTGGAATTTTGAATATATGATATAGACCCTGAAAATAAACTGTGAGGAAGCTCCCTTAAAAAAATATTCTAATAGTTAGCAAATGATACTGAATAACTGAAGATGAGAGTTTTAAAAAGTTAATTAT
The DNA here is from genome assembly GCF_019279795.1 of Protopterus annectens. NCBI lineage: Eukaryota > Metazoa > Chordata > Ceratodontiformes > Protopteridae > Protopterus > Protopterus annectens. The sequence goes on from NC_056741.1 coordinate 201,763,881, forward strand.
GTAAAAAACAAGAAGTCCAGCTGTTCATTAATTGTAGCACTGATAAGTGAAATTAGCAGAACAGTATTCTGTCTTTGTATGACCAACACAACAACTAAATGCATTGGTCAAAGGCACATTCAAATAAAATATAAACTTATATAAGAAACAGCTGCCCACATTCTTCAAATGATTTAGAGCCACACGCTCCAGGGATCTAAACCTTGTCATCACAATAAACAAAACATGCTGGAGGGATAGGTTCCTAACCCAGAGACTCCCCAGACACTGGAATAGACTACCCATACATGTCAAGCAGAGTACCTCTTTGGCCCTCTTCAAAAGTAACCTTGATGACTGGATGGGAGAAAGGAAATTCACCCCAGGGATCACGTCAGTCACCTTGCAATACAGGGGTCCAGAGAAGTAAATAGTGTGGGAAGAAATAGCCAGGGAATTGTTATGGCTAGGCTTGTATAGGCCCTAGGGCCGATAGCCTAGTACCAACCTATGAAACTATGAACCTATGATTCAAGGGAAAGTGACATACAGAAGGCTGCTGCTTTTAACAAGATCACTGCTGGATTTTATTTCTTTGTTTATTCATTTTTAAGTAAGAAACACTTAAAAACAAATACATAAATCAGTAAAATGCACCTAGCCAAGGTCAAAAGAGTCACCAGCATCTGCTGCTCCCATGATGACAGGGTTCCACACTGATAAAGAACTATACTTTGGTCAGTGAGTTAAGGTTTATTCTGGATAATTACTTTAGCCATTCTGCAAAACTACCAAACAATTCAACCAACATTTCTGAAATTAAGGCCAAGAGAGACTTGATGCATGATTTAAAAGTGGACTTAACTGGCACACATGTTTACTACTATATGCAGGTGCACAAATTATGAACTGCCCTTCTTAATTTTTGGAGTGTGAGCTATTAAAAAGAAAAAGAGAAAAAAAATAAATAAAAACAGACCTTGCTTCTAAAACTAATTATGAAGAATTTTATTATAACTAATTTTCCTAGCTGTACTTAGGTGTTCAGATCAATGATACAGTCTGGTGCTGCTGAGAAAAAGTCAATAATCTGGTGGCCTAGCTGAAAGTGAATCAAATGATAGAGCATGGGATTTAGCAAATGTTATACTTAGCCACACAAAGTTGTTGCTAGTTGCAGCTAAATGCAAGTTACAATTACTGAATGCAAAATAAATTGCAAAATGCTTGGCGTAAGGAATATCCAAGCTAAAAGTCAATGCAAACTGTTTACTACAAATTCTCTGCTGGACTAATTGCCATATGAAAACATTTCAACAATACAGAGTCACAGCCCTAAGTAGGTAGCCCTGCAACACCCACTGAGATGTCCAGATGGTGAATCATTTAAGTTCTGTGCAAGCAGTGTACTGAAATTAACTCCTGGCTTTTTCTGTGGATGTCAGTGCAGCAGCAGCCGTGAATATTCATTATTATTAGTATTATACCATAGCTTTTTTTTTTATCCCGTCTATAATTTCAAGATTTTTCTAAACTGATTCTTATATATTGGCTATATATGTAATTCTCTTGTCTTTTTTTTTTTTTTTTTTTGTATTTTACCTATCTCATTTGGTACTTCTTGTATGGTTCAAGCTGTCTTCCCCTGTATGTTACTGAAATTTAATGTGGCCCATCTATGCAAATGTAAAGATAAATAGCTAAGAATGAGAAATTGTGGGTTCTATTTCCACACCAAGTAGATGGATTGCTGACACAGCAGTGCAGCATAAGGGGGAGTCACTGCACTCTTGAATATATCATTCTTCAGATGAGATGTTAAACCTAGGTCCCATATGCTTGAGATGGGGTAGCTCAGGTGTATGCAAAAGATTCCGTGACATCTACTGAAAAGAGCATGAGTTCTTTATTAAAAAAAAAAACATGTACAATACTCAACAAAATTAACATATTTACAAATTTATACAGTATACAAATGTCCACTCCTTTCTGTTATGTTAAAGTTGTTTGAACCTCACTTCTTTTTTCACAACCACTATCAAATTTTTCTTAAAATTACTGCTAGTCTCCATTTACTATTAAACATGATTTTATTTAGCCTTTCATTCAAAATGGTCCACACAACATAAAATATACTTTTATTGAGTTTACTAACATATCCCTTATTTTTGTCGGTAATATTCATACAGAATCATATGCATATTTATTTCATTTACCTCCTTTATATTATCAAAGAAATGTTCCCACAATTTTGCAACTCTTACACTTTGCAAGAAAACCTGTTTTATAGTTTCTTCTTTACCACAATATATACAAACTCTTTCACCGATTTTTTATATAGCATATTTCCCTTTTCTGGTAATTTATTAATCAGTAATCTCAAAAAAATTCTTGACATTATATGTGTTTATTACACCATGCTTTTCGAATTCTTTTTTTTCTCAAAAATCTCTTTATTGATTTATAGAATAACATAACAACAAAACATTGTATATAAAGTCATTTAGGAGTTGATTGAAGTTATACAACATGTAAGAGCACATTCCAACTCATGAAAGTGAGAAAAAATAAAATACAAACATTATATACAATATATACAAGTGGTAACCAAGGTGCAGATGATAAAATGAGATTGTAATCATATGAGAAAGTGAAGTATGAGTGTAAATAAATCCTATTTGTGTACAAGGACAGAAAATTTAGAAGCTATTAGTCATTGTTAATAATAGAGAGGACCTTCTCTAAAACTTTATTATTTAAAGCCATTTTTTTAGGACTTTTGAACATAGTTTTTTGTGCAGAAATGTTTAAGTAAGCCATTGTTCTAAAGGCATTCCAGTTCAATTTAGTGCGGTCAAACCAATTTTTGGAAATGTAAAGTTTAATGAGAGAGCAAATAAATATGAACACATGTGTGTCTAATTTAGAAAGATGTAACATAGGTATGTGTAGAATTGCAGTTTCCCAGGATAGAGTGGATTTGTGATAACCCATTTTCTGTAACCTTACTTTCAAGGAAGTCCAAAGTTTATGTGAGTAATGGCAATACCAAAAAATATGCAAAAGGTCAGCTTTGGGAAAGGAGCAACAAGGGCAAGAAGGAGACTTACTAGCATCAAATTTATTAAGTTTGGAAGGAGTATGATATGCATTGTTATTTATCATCAATTGGGTATAGAACAATTTCTTGAAAGGGGAATGTTCCAGAGTGTTTCTAATGGCCAAGAGTTTTTGTTTCTCAGTTAATTGAGAATTATGTTTATCCCAGAAGTTAGAAAAAAGACATAACGAGTCTTGTATTAATTTATTTAACAAGTTATAAGATTTTGATAACATTTTCTCAGGTAATGATAGAGTTTTAATTATTGTATCTAAGTTATTAAGATCTTGCTCCCTTGGCATTGTAAGAGCACATTTAGCCATAACCACATCTCTTAGTTGATGTAGAATTAAAGTATATTTACAGTTGACTTTCAGTGTATTTCGAAGATTAGCCAAAGATAAATCTTTATATTTCAAGAGATCCCAAACATTCATATTTTTTATAAGAAGATAGTTTGTAAGATTAAATGATGTATTATCCAACTTTAGGTTGGGATTCAAGTGAAGTGGTTGAAGTAGATGAAAAATATTATCAAGATTGATAAGTTTTAATAACTGCTGAAATGCTTTGATCTTATGTTTTAGGAAATTCGAGATTTTGAGAGTGTTCATGATATCTATGGAGATGAATTGAATGGCAGCAGGGTTTATGTTTTTGGATATAATATACTGATGCCATAACTTGATCCAAACTGGAAATTGATTGTAGTGGGTATTGTTCAGTTTAGAAATGGACAGTAGTTTGTTTGCCGAAACAATTAAATAATAGAGATACAAATTTGGCAATCCTAAACCACCCCTATCTTTAGAAGTTGATAATTTAGAATAAGAAATCCTAACTGTTTTAGTAAACCACAAAAATTTAGCTAATTCTTTATTAACTTTATCGAAGAAAGATTTAGGGATGATTTGATCTGAAGAGTTGAATTGGTAAAGAAATTTGGGAAGAATATTCATTTTAATTATTGCAGCTTTGGATAGAAGTGATAAATTGAGAAGTTCCCATCTACGCATGTCTAACATTATTGATGTCCATATTTTAAGCAAATTATTTTGAAATGAAGATAGGCTGTTATGTTCCATATGGATACCCAAATATTTAATCCCATAAGTAATATGAAAATAGATGTCCGGAAATAAGTACGATTTATGTGCCAAATGATTTAATGGGAAAATATGAGTCTTTTGGGAGTTAATGTGATAGTCCGACGCAAGTGAAAATTTCTCAACAGATTTAATTATTTTTTTAAGATCAGTGATAGGAGTTTGAAAGTATAAGACTAAATCATCAGCAAAAGCAGAGAAAAATAAATTAGTGTTTAAAATCCTAGGGATCCTATGGAATGTGTTTTGTGCTATGTATAAAAGTAATGGTTCTAAATACAAATTAAAAAGAAAGGGAGATAAAGGGCAACCCTGTCTCGTACCTCCAGTAATCTTTATAGAGGGTGATGTGGATCCATTAATATACAATTTGGTAAAGGATTCTTTGTAAAGAGTTTTGATTAAATTAATATATGAGATAGGAAAATTAAAACAGGACATGGTTTGAAAAAGGAAATCCCAGCTCACTCTATCAAATGCCTTCGATGCATCAAGAATCAAAGCATAGATTGGGTTATGATCATTTTTTGTAAGATGTATGATGGATTCCAGAGAGAGGGTGTTATCCCATACGTGTCTGTGAGGGATAAAACCTGTTTGTTCTGGGGAAATTATTGATGATAGAACCTTCTTCAGTCTGTTAGCAAGAATAGAAGATAAAATCTTGATGTCTAAATTGATTAATGAAATGGGTCTATAATTATGGGGATCCGTTTTGTCTTTATTGTTTTTCAAAATTAGTATAGTTTTTGAAGTGTTCCAATAGAGATTAGTTATGTCATTTACTTTTATGTAGTTATAAACTTTGAGAAGGAAGGGAGCAATTACTGACTTAAAGGATTTAAAGAATTCCGGTGTAAATCTGTCGGGACCTGGGGATTTACCAAGTTTGAGTCTATCAATTGACTCAGAAATTTCTATGAGACTAAGAGGAGCCAAAAGAATGCTTTGCTGTTTATCATTCAAAATAGGAAATGTTATAGAACTTAGAAAACTATTTATATGACAATTTACTATTGATTTAGAAGTTTTGGAATATAAATCTGTATATAATAATGTAAAGAGTTGCATAATTTCCTTGTCCGTGTTGTATATTTGATTTTTGAATTGTATGGGTGATATTTTAGGCCTATCGAAATTTTTTTTTATTATTCTAGCTAGGGTTTTTGAAGGTAGTTGAGCCCATTCAGAGTAGGTGACTAATAATCTTTGCTCCAGTATTGAAAGATTGTTTTGATGTAATAAAATAAGTTCTTTTTGAGATTCTATCAATTGTTCATAAAATGCGGAGACTGGATTTAATCTATATTGATTTTCAAGAGACTGAATTTTTAGTTTTAGAAATCTTTCTTTGTTATTGAATTGCTTTTTAAGGTATGAGGCCTTACCAATAAACATTCCCCTTAACCTTGCCTTGCAAGCAGCCCACTGAATATCATAAGGAATATCTGTTGAGTCTAAATTGTAATTCATATCCTGTATTATTTCTGTACACAATTTACTAATTTCTTTATTAGAGAGCAAGTTGTTATTCATTGCCAACAATTCCGTTTACATGCATAATCGGACTTAAAATATAGATTTAATTTTAATAAAATTCTAGAGTGATCAGAAAGAAATCTGGGCTCATTAATAAAGTCTAATAATAATTGTGAAAGAGAATTAGATATAAGAAAGAAATCTAACCTTGACCATGACTGATAGCATTTTGAATAATATGTGTATATATCTTTTTTATTTGAGTATTTAATGAGTTGTAAAGGGTCTATGAGGTTATGGTCCAATATTAAATCTTCAAGAGCAAAAGATGCTTGTTGATTATAGGAAGAGGAAGAGCTAGTGCGATCAATGTCTGGGTTGATTACAGCATTCCAGTCTCCACCAACTACAACATAGTGATCTTTGTAGGAAGAAAGAATATTATATATCTGTAAAATAAAAAAATGTTGATGGTTACAAGGACCATAAAGATTTAGTACCAGAAGTGGTTTATCAAGATTGTGTATATTAGAAGTAAAGTAGCACCATCTACCCTCATTGTCATATTTTTCTTCAACAATAACCCCCTGAAATTTTTGTTTAATTATGATAGCCACCCCCTGGAATTAGAAGTATCCCCAGAAGCTATTATTTTTTGTTTCCATTTTTTATTTTTTTCTTTGTACCAGTCATCCCTAGGAATATGTGTTTCTTGCAGAAAACATATATTGGCTTGAGATTTATAAATTAAATGAAACAGTAAAGATTTCTTATCTTTGTTTTGGATCCCTCTTACATTCCAGGAATCAATTATTAACAGATTTGTCATGCGCTTATCAAAGGTCCATTAAAAGAAATGCAGGTAATTAAATAGTTTGTATATAGTGAAAAGATGAAAGAGAAAAATAAACAAAACTTAGTCTTAATAAGATGATTATTCTGTGTAAAGGTATGTTTCAGTATAGAATTAACTTTAATCACATATTCTTCATTCTTCCCTACCCCAGTGCCTACCCACCTTGACTTATCTAAAGAAGGAAGATAAATATACCTATAAACAAGATGTAAATACTTGGTCACCAATATCACCAACAAAGGGAAAAGAAGTTAAGTAAAGTCCTAAAAAGGACTATAACAAAGTTAACAAAACTAAACATATTTACATAACTATCAAAACAGAAGATGCCCGGCATACTCATTCCCCATTCAAATGTGTATTCCCAAACTCCTGTAAAGATAAATATAATTGTATCAAATGTAAATAAACATTGTTAAACTGAACACTATGATATGAAATTGTAAAGAGATATAGGTAAGACAAAAATATAAATAGTAAAGCATTAATATGACTCGACACTTATAATCATAAATGACTGTGAAAAAGCATAAAAGTATATCATAAACCATATAAATTAAATGTTATTTAAAAAAAAATAAAGTATTCTCAATTAAATATAAAATTATAATACTTTTATGCTAATAAACCATATAATCAGTATAACCCTGACTAATCTTCTTTATTATTGTCTAAACTAATTTGTAAGACTCAAGTAAATGTGATTGCTTTTGATAATAAGAGTACCATCAAATCTAGTATAAAGTCACCCAATACATATGAAATCACATGACTCCTACATTTTTACAAATATTAAAAAATATATGTAACATGTTTTAAATGTAAATGAAACCTTATTTATGAAGCATGTTATTATTATGACCTATCATAGGTATGTTTTAATTTCGAGTTTATGAATCATGCACAATGAAATGTATACAAAGGGCTTCAGATTACCCTTGACAGCTATGTTATGCAATACAACTGTCTAATAGTGTGAAATGACATACATGCTAATAACTTGAATGAAAGTATAATTATTTGATATGTATTAGAAAATCAGAAAACTAATACAGGACCCTCTGTCAGCTGCTACACCATCCCAAGCCCAGTGTGAGGGTAATAATAGCAATAAATAACACATTTAAACTTGTGTAATCTGATAATAATTCACCATTACTGCATATGATCTCACATGTGCCACTATTCTGTGGTCTGGAAACCTGTAGCTCCGCCTTCTCAGTTTTGTGACATTTGCAGACAAATTTGTAAGTTATATACCTAAAAACTGAATATTGGATATGACACATTTACATTTGTCTGCATTTACTCTAAGCCTGCATACTGTTATAAGATAAGACACATTTAAACTTATACGCATAAAATAACAACTATAATGTGTACAGCTATAAAGGACAAAAGTATGTGACTTGTTTCGTATTAAACTGAAGTCTTTCGGCTTATGAAGAGCAATAAAATCTAAATCAAACAGTAACATAGCCAGTTAAACAGACACCGAGGTAACAATACCTCCGTACATCCGTAGGAACCGTCCTGAACGTGTAAAAAGCTTCCTGCATCACGCAGATCAACAGACCCTTCCTGAGTGAGAAAAATCACTTATGTGCAGAAAACAATGCTGAACTACTCAGATACAGTCATCGACATTGAATAAGTGCAGCTCTCATCAGGCACAGCTCCACGAAACCAGGAAGCCATAATATCTAATGAACAGAAAGACTAAGGGGATCGGATTACATCACCGATTTCTTCTAAAGCAAGCAGACAAAAAACAGGAAGCATAGTATTGATCAGCGTGTTACTGACAGGGAGAACAGGTCTCAATTCTCCTTGGGATACGGACATCATCATGAAGGCAAACATGAAGGGAAATAATTTGTGCCTGAGTCCAGACATAAAACAACAAATTCTATCTAGGTTGGTAACGCTGCGTTAGCATGAGAGTCCAGATGTTTTTCCCTCCATTCTGTTTGAATGACATTTATTATTGAAAGCTGTATTTCCTCATAAACTCTATATTCTGAAGGTTTTCGGATATTGTAAAATCATTATTACTGAAATAAAGATGTTTGAAACAGTGACAGCTCTATAAACCATTAAACATAAATAATTCACACAATAAGTACGGAATGTTTTATCCTGTGGTAAAGCTTGTCATAGGTTCATAGTTATTAAAAAATACATATAATGCAATGTAAGTGCTCTAGCTGAGTTTCAAATGTACTTACATTAGTTAGAAGAATTACTTTTGTGTAACTGTATCTGGAAGGATCTTAAATAATTTTAGGAAGATATCCTTTGCTTCTTGTGGATCTGTAACCATATATCTCCTGTCATTGTAGTTGAAGGAGAGTGTGTTTGGATACCGCATCCGAAACTTTATTGCCCTTTTTATCAGGTCTGCACAGTATGGTGAAAGCTTTTGTCTATTCATTTTTATTTGTGGGGGTAAGTCCTGTGAAAAGGTCAGCTTATGTTTATTCCAGATGAGATGCTTTTTTCTTTTGGCTGCTTCTAAAATACTTTGAGTGTCTTGAAAGTTTAGTAGTCTTGTGTAAATAATCCGAGGTGAAGTAGAGTTTTGTCTGGCACGCAGGGCTCTGTGCACTCTTTCAACAGTTAAAGTATTTGTAGTTGTCTCACAATTAAGTAAAGCCTCAAAAATTTGTTTAGTCACTGATATTAGGTTTTGATTTTCATAAGATTCCGGTAGTCCTCTAATTATTATATTATTTCTGTGGCTCCTAGCCTCTAAATCCAGTAATTTGGCTTGTATTTCTGCAATGAGAGTATCCTTGGATTTTAGATCGCGTTCAATAGAAACTGCTCTTATTTCCATATCTAGGTTTTTGTTTTCAAGTATGTCCATTCTTTCATTTATCTGTTTTAGAGTTTTACCAAAATCAGTGAATTGTTCAGAAAAACTCTGTATATCACTTTGAATGGGCTGTAGTGCCATCTTCAAATCTTCTAAATGAAAATTGGAGTCACTTTTATCTTTAGCACTTACTTTAATGTTCTCAGTAGTTTGTTTGGTGGTTCTTAATCTTTTAGAGCCAGTGTCTTTTTCTGGAGAAAGCATAGAGAAGAATTTGGCCTTGGTTGTCTGCGTCTCCATGGAGTCAGAGTTGCCAGCCATGCACAGGATAGAGGTGTGAAAACAGGAATTCTGACACAGAGAAGAGCTTCTAGAGTACACGTGTCCAGAGACTATTGAGGCCAAAAGTACTCTGAAGTAAATTAATATAAAAGTTGCACTTTTTCCCAAAATGAATAATCTCAGAGTGAAGAAATTGTATCAGAGATACGTTTTGTAGAAAAAACTGTAGATAAATTACGCTTAAAAGTTGTTAAAAATTGCTGGTAATTACATAGCAGTGAGGAGCTCAGTGAATAGGGAGCAGTCTAGCCAGTGACCATCTTGGAATCCAGCGCTTTTCGAATTCTTATATCTTTAACTTTTTCATTCACTAGCTCAGCCCAAAGATTAACATAATAATATTGCATTATTTATTCACATGGTTGCGTGGGTTTTCTCCGGGTGCTCCGGTTTCCTCCCACATCCCAAAGACATGGTGTAACTCAATTGGACACTCTAAATTGGCCCTAGGCGTGAGTACATGCATGAGTGTGCCTTCTGTGGAAGGTTGGGCACTGGGCTGGCAACTGGACACTATAAAACTCCACTGCCAATCATAAGCAGACAAGGTGATCCATTGTGGTGACTCCTAACATGGAAAAAGCCGAAAGAAAAATTATTATTGTTATTATTATTATTATTATTGTTATTATTTTGCAGTCTATTGAAATGGCTTTCATCGAGCAGCTCTGAGAATTCTTCCTCATTTGTGATATACTTATACAGTGTCAACTGGGACTGTGGTCTGACTAAATGGGTTGCTGCACTAAATTACCCAGAATTTCAAAGAAGTCAATGAAAAGTGTGGTATTAATTAACCATTCATTAGGATGCATTCCAAGTCATAATGAAATACATTGGTTTAGTTAAAGTAAGTAATGGAGCTCACAGAACCAACCACTGATCTCCAAAATTATGATTCTAATCTCATCCAGAATCTTGGATTAGTGTCAATTTGGTCCCATACCTATCAAATCTACCATTATGGAGAACTTTCCACATAATGAGAAGGGATGGCCTTACACATGGACAATCTAGGCAGCCACCTAGGGAGTTGCATATGCAGGGACACTAGTTTCCTATTTATTTATTTATGTATTTATTTATTTATTTATTCATTTACTTATTTATTTTAGAGCAAGACTACTTTGCTATAAAAACAAATAAATAAAACACCCATACTAAAAGAAAATGTGCCCATATCATAGATGGTACTGTAGTAAGGTGGTGTTCCATTTAACATGAATTTGTAGCCTCAAAGTGTTCAAATGTAGGCATATAGGAAGAAGGGAGATTTTTTTATTATGCAATATATATATGCATATATCAATATATATATATATATATATATATATATATATATATATATATATATATGTATAAATATATTTATATATATATATATATATATATATATATATATATATATATATATATATACATATATATGGATCTACTTCATATGATCGACAGTTCATATGATCTACAACATTTTCAGGGAGACCTTAACACCTAAAGCTCAAAACACCGACAACTCATCTGGTCGAAACTCATAACATCGACACATGGCATTCAAAGCATTATGCCCTTTCCCCACTGTAGCGCGACCCTGGAGTTAGAATAAATAGGGGGTGTGTGGGAGGCGTAGCCCCCACATTATTTAGATAAATATTGTCATCTTTGTTATAACTATCCACATGTATCTGTGAAATTTACTATCTATGTGGGGGGCCCACACCCCCACATCTATTTATTCTAACTCCAGGGTCACGCTACAGTGGGGAAAGGGCATAATGCTTTGAATGCCATGTGTCGATGTTATGAGTTTCGACCAAATGAGTTGTCGGTGTTTTGAGCTTTAGGTGTTTTGGTCTCTCTGAAAATGTTGTTGATCATATGAACTGTCGATCATATGAAGTAGACCCATATATATATATATATATATATATATATATATATATGGATTCCTATTACAAGAACGAAAGTTCACTACTTCAAACTTGTAATAGGAAGTCTCACTTCTGCAAAAGTTCACTTTAACAAAAGTGAACTTTTGCGTAAGTGCCCTTCACCGAAAACACCGCAGCACAGTGGAGGACATAAAAAAAACAAGCTATGTCCTCCACTATGGTGCGATAGTCACGGACCTTAGGGTTAGGGCACAGGTTAGGGTAATGGGATAGTTAGTAAAGCTATCCCCTTACTCTAACCCATGCCCTAACCCTAAGGTTTGTGACTATTGCACCATAGTGGAGGACATTGCTATGTTCTTCACTGTGCTGCAGTCATCACGGACCTTAGGGTTAGGTCACTGGTCATGGTAAGGGGGTAGCCCTACTGGCTATCCCCTTATTATGACCCATGCCCTAACCCTATGGTCCATGAGTACTGCACGGAAGTTCAGTACAACACCCGTTTGTTGTACTGAACTTCGCGTAAGTACACTTTCGATTAAGTGCACTTTCGCTACAGTGAGCATTCCATGCACTATTTCGAATTAGTGAAAATTCGATCTAGTGTATGGAACCCATATATATACATATGTATATATATATATATATATATATATATATATATATATATATATATATATATATATATATATATATATATATATATATATATATATATATATATATATATATATATATATATATATATATATATATATATATATATATATATATATATATATATATATATATATATATACTTCTGGATAGAGATTAAAGAGTAGAATGGTGAGCTGAGTGGTATTACTATTTGTGAAATAATGCTGGCAATGATCAACCAGATATTTTGGGCAAAATTTCTATTTTTGTGATCTGTGCGAATAGCTGATGATAAGAACATTGTAGTGAGATGTGTTAATACTGCTTTTACAATAATTCTGGCAGTGAACAACCAGATAATTTTGACAATATTTCTCTGTTTTTTTTGTATTTATGAGAGCAACTTGATTAGAATATCTTAAGGTCTGGCAAATTGTTTGGACTGTGATGGATGTAAAGTACTATTACTTAGCCATCTTTTGTCCTTGCTATGATTGCTGGGTGGGGGTGGGTTTGGCTGGATGAAAGCCACAGAGCCTGTCATTTGCTGAGTTTAAATAGTCACCATTGTGGGACTAGTGTGCATTTTTGAGAAGTATAATGGTCTGTTTAACAGGACACCTGATATGCACAGACAGTACACAATTACTTTTACTATCTTCTTTGGAGGGAAATGACCTACCTTCTGCTGTTTGCTTATTATTTTGGCTTTGCAGGGCTAATGTAATTATGTGAAACAACATTCAATATTTTAATGTGTGGCAACTATTTGCAGCAATGGTGAAATTCATGGTCACCCTCGGTTATCACATTCAGATTTCTAAATTGTACATAAAAGACCTATAATTGCGTGCTTAGTTTCCTGATTGAAAATAGCTGAAATTGTTATCACTTGCTCAGTTTAAAAGTCATCTCTGGAAAAAAAGGGATACATGCATCACAGAATACTCATACCTTCAGAACTTCTGGGGGATAGTGGCTCCCCACATCAGAGTTGTATAAGTAGATTTTAACATGGGCTTAGTATTAGACTCTGCCTTGAAATACACCTAGTCTAAAACCAGTCCTGCTCCTACATGTACACAGAAGGTTGCTGTATTTCTGTGGGGGGGGGGGGGCTGGGGATGATGTCATTATTTTAGCATTGTTCCCGAACCTCAGAGGTTACTATATCTTGTGCTGGACTGGGGACAGTGTGGTCATTATTTCTTAACTTTACTCACATCCTTCATTGAGATGCACAGAAGGTCATTTTAGCTCATATAGGAGCACTGTACTGTATCTAGAAATAACAAGTCAAGTTGTAAACATTATTGTAATCATTTATTTTTGTTTTCCCCACAATCAAGCATATGATGGATAAACATTTGGTTATTTTTTTGAGGAGGGTAAGCATGTTGTTTCTATATGTCTGCCAGCAAATATGTCTGATAACAGAAAGGTATACAAAATATGGCTGCTTTCTAGAGCCTAGGGGATAAGATGGCGTACTGTAAATAAATATGACAGCAGCAACTTGAAATATGGCTGCAGACATTTTTGCCTTAATTGTAATCCTGATTTAATGCTGGAGGGGGAATACATATAAAGTGACTTCCTATTTTGAGGTGGAGGGGGACAGATGCAGGCACTATCCCAGATATGATATATGTATCCTGACAAGAATTTGTCTTTTCAGTTTATTGTGAATTGGTTTTTGGTTAGCTTGGAACATTAAATGTTTGATACAGCTTATTTTTTTCCTCAAAATAGAAAAGGGGGATTGAATTTCTTTTCCATGTATGTGGCTTTTTTTCGGGCCATAAGTGGATCAAAAGTTTGGAAAAAAGGTTCTAAAATGCACTTTAGAAAATCTATATCCCAGTGGCTCCTGGGTGCCTCTCAGCTCCCTGACCCTCAATTTAATTTAGTTATTAGAAGATAACCTTGGTCAGTTAGGGTGTTTTGAAAGGATGCAGGAAAAGTAAAGTTGAACTGGAAGACTGAATTTCTTTCCTTAATCATAGTTTTCATTCAGGCCATCAGTGGATGAAAAAGATGCTAATACAAATTATAAAATACATCTCAAAGCATCTAGAAACATTATGGCTTATAGGGGCCTAGCAACACCAAACCACTGGACTAATACAACTATTTCCACTGTAGTTATTACAGTGTAGTCTTGGTCAGTTAGGATTTGCTGAAAGAATGCAATAAAACTTGATCATGTTTTTTGTTCAGACAATCACTGAATGAAAAAGGTTGCTTAAAAACTCTAAAATGCATTTCAGAACATTTAAAAACCTTGCATCTTCTGGGACCACTCCCTGCTTAATGCAATTATTTCCATTACAGTTATTACAGTGCAGTCTTGGTCAGTTAGAATGTGAAAGGATACAGGAAAAAAAAAACAAAGTTGAAGAGTAAGGCCATCACTGGATGAAAAATATGGTTTTAAAAAAAACTAAAATGTACCTAGTAGCATTTAGAACACCCTTGGTTTATGTGGACCTTGTTGCCCCCCCCGACCTCCAGTTTAATGCAGTTGTTTCCTATACAGTTATCAAAGTACATTTTTGCTTATACAGAACATGCTGAATAAATAAATGAATGAATGGATAACTGCAGGACAAAAATGAAGGGTAAGACTCACCATAAGAAAAAAGGAGAAAAAAGAAATATGGATAGCATGATTAAGCCAAGATGGGTTTGTCAGTGTGTGTGTGTGTGTGGGGGGGGGGGGGGGTTCTGCCATGAAGGCTTTTCTCTTAGGGTGCTGGTTTATGAAATGCTGACTCTGTACTGAGTCTTATAAAATGCTGTGTTCCGAAATACCTCAGTCTTTGCTATACTGTTAAATATTCACATTATTTCTGCTCATCACCTTTCCATGATTCAAAGGCAGGGCAACAAGAAGCAAGTTATTGGTCTTTAAACAGGATCACTGCTGGTCTTTTATTTCTTCATTTATTCATTATTTAAGTAACAAACATTTTTTATTTGAAAATAGATAAATAAATAAATGAAATGCACAAAGACAAGGTAACCAGTGTCAAAGGCGTGTGCTGCCCATGTACAAACTGTAGGCATTGCAAGCATCACACAGTGTCTTTTTTTCCTTTTTTTATGAAAAGTAAGAAGCCATATCCCTAATAATTGTACAATTGTTATGTTTGGTAAAGCTAACTGAAAGGAGTTAACAATACTGAGCACAGCAAAAGTTTGTTATCATCGTTATTACAATAGACCCCCTTTAGCTGTAGGTCCTGGGTGGCAATTTGAACCTTCCCTATTATAATCCACCATTGTAAAGGCCTACAATGACTGCAGACATCTGTGCCTTAATTTTCATCCCAATTTAACACTAGGAGGGAATAGACAGAAAGTGAATACCTATTTTGAGTTGGAGCGGAGAGGTGCACGTACTATACCCAGACATCATATATGTATCCCACAAGAATTTGTCTTCTCAGTTTATTGTGAATTGGTGTTCTGTTAACTTTGAGCATTAAATGTTGGATACAGCTTATTTTTTCCTCAAAATAAAAAAGGAGGATTGAATTTCTTTTCCATGTGCATGACTATTATTCTGGCCATAATTGGATATAAACTTTGGAAAAATGGTTCTAAAATGTACCTCAGAAAATCTATATCCCAGTGGCTTGTGGGTGCCTCTCAGCTCCCAGACCCTCATCTTAACTTAGTTATTAGAGATTAGTCTAGGTAATTTAGGATGTTTGGAAAGAATACAGGAAAAAGCAAAGCTGAATTGGAAGATTGAATTTCTTTCTTTAATCATAGTTTTCATTTAGGCTATTGATGGCTTAAAAAGGTGTTAATAAAAATTATAAAATACATCTCAAAGCATCTAGAAATATTATAGCTTCTAGGGGCCTGGCAACCCCCAAACCAAATTCAGGTTGACTTATAATATTAATTTTGGTGGTTTGGATAAGTTAGAGCTGTTGCTTACAAAATATAGGAAAAGCAACGTTTATGATTTTTTCTATAATTGATGCTTGTATCAAATTACAGTTTATAAAGGTTTCTTTTTCTTCATTGCAAATGTATATATGCTAAAATAAATTAAAAAAAACTTAAAAAAAAAAAAAAAAAAAAAAAAGAAGGAAGAAAGAATATTATGAAGTATTTTCCATTGATGTCCCTCCTGATTCAATAAACTGCAATGATTTTGTCATCATCCTAAGACCAGGTCTGCTGTGTTCTAATTTTGGGAAGAGCAAAGGCTTCCATGTGACAACTACCTGACCTAGGGTTTCAGTGAAGGACTGCATGCTTTTGATGGCCATTTACTGCAAGGACATCTTCTACCTTTTAAACAGATGTATTTTGTGGAGTTTTAGTTTTACAGGCTTTTAATAAAGGTTGTTTGTTCAGTTCTATGATCTGCTACATTGATACTGTACTGAAACTATCAGCTTTACAGTTATAGCACTTGAAACTACTCATATAGATTATCTGTAGCGAATACAGTTAACTGCAATTCTTGCTTATTGCCTTTACTAGTTGGTTAGAGACCACATCACCCTTCTTGGTAAACCTATTTGATTTAATTCTGCCACTTGTTACTGATCACCTTATTGCCCCAACGCATTTGTCAATTTTAAATTTCATTTTTCTTGCACTTGTGAATACCACAGTAGTCACAAGTCATATTGTTGTTAGTCATATCCCATAATATCACATTTTACAAGTCCAGTCAATGATTCTCCTGTCTTGTACCCACAACAAGTTGTAAAGCTATTCTGATTTTCTATACCCCTTTGTCTGCACTGACCACTGTGGGATCCCAGCCAGCTTTTGCCCCATTCAGTTTGCCCAAATCTTTTATCCATATAGTTAAGGCTTATTGACCAGTTATACTTTCGGTTAACCTTTCTTGTATTTTGCCTAAGTAACCCTCAATTTCTTTGTGTAACAGCAATTAAGGAAGATTATTTATTTATTTTATTTACATTTGTTGACCGGGATAGTCCGACTGGATATATGTCCATTTTCAGCAGAGGCCCAGGGAGAAAAGCTCCAAGGTAGAACATACAGTAAAAATCACCAAATGATTACAAGTTTCACACAGTTTACAGGCTCCAGTTGAGCAAGCAGGTAATATAATCATACATTTTTAAAACAGTGTTGACAAATTGACTAGGCAATATAACATTTTAAATTGAGTTGCTGGCTACTGAGACTTGTCTGCATACATCAACTGGACATAAGCTGATTTAAGTATATTTTCTGCACTTAAAGATTTGAGTGAGTAAATATTGTGTGTCTTGGATTCAGTAAATATTGTGTGTGCCTCTGAATCTTTGCAGTGGTTGTTAGACTGCTTTGAAATTCCTTTGTTAAGTGTTAATTAGCTTGGGGGTTTCTGCTAGCATTAAAATCTGTGTTGGTTACATTTCTAGTAATCATTTTAAATCGAGTTGCTGGCTACTGAGACTTGTCTGCATACATCAATTGGACATAAGCTGATTTAAGTATATTTTCTGCACTTAAAGATTTGAGTGAGTAAATATTGTGTGTCTTGGATTAAGTAAATATTGTGTGTGTCTCTGAATCTTTGCAGTAGTTCCCCACACCCCCTCCCTGTTTCTTGTTGTGGTGTTAATCTTGGGTGGCTTTGGAATTGCCCGCCCCTGCTGTAAATCTCTTTTTGCACAGTCCTCCTGGACCCATCTCATTCGCTCACTCAACTGAGTACAGTGAGATCATATTTTGATTTTGGATACTCTTACCAGTCCCATCTCCTCTGCAGTGTACAGAGAGCACTTGGGAAGGGCATTCCCCTATAGTATCTTAATCTGCTCTGTTTCCTCCATCTCAAAAAAAAAAAAAATTTGCACTTCATCTGCCTTACTGCATTTGTGTTTCTTCCTACTTTATTACCTTATTTTGCTTTTGCCTCTTTTAAAAGTACTCAATTAAATTTATTCTGCTGCCTTTATTACTGCTTGTTAGTAGCCTGATTAAATTGTAACTGTTATTCTAAGGCCCTTGGTTTAAGCACTTGGGCTTCAAACCAGTTGTTTTACATTAGGAAGGTTTGTGGTCTGCACTATTGTGGCAGGACAGGTAGCGTACATCCTTCTAAGTTGGGAACTGCTGATTGAAGGCTCAGTGTCTGTTATTCTAAAAGTGTATTAGTACTAGGTTAAGGACTTGGGCTTCAGGCCAGTTATTTTACAATAAGAAGGTTTGTGGTCTGCACTCTTGTGGGAGGAGAGGCTAGATTCTGCCCTTCTGAGCTGGGAATTTCTGGTTAAAGGCTTATTGTGCATGCTGACTTGAACTGTTTCTTTCTGAAATCAGTAAGCCTTGTTTGCTGTAGCATAGACTAGATTCAGGCCGGCTGGATCTAGGTTTGTTTGTATGAATTGTGCACTGACCCAGGCCGTCTTTTTTGGAGAAGGTTTCTCTGTACCCTAGTGGCAGGACTCTGCAGTTAGAACTTGTCTGATTGAAGACTGCTGGAACAGAGCTCAGTTTTAAGCTTTTTAACTGGTCAATTGTGTAAAGTGTTGTTTTGACTGAATCTGCTCTATTTTCTGGAAATAAATTATAAATAAATATATATATATATATATATATATATATATATATATATATATATATATATATATATATATATATATATATATATATATACTTCTTTCTCACCTTTCTGAACTAGTATAGTCCAGTTTTCATGTTATTGCTGAATCCAGAGTTGTGTTTCAAGTTTTTGTGTTGCCATACCTTACCTGGATAGAAGGAAGTTTCTCTTTTCACCTGTGAGAGAGGGGAGCTTTGTGCAGCCTATCTGTCCCTGGAGGAGTGGCTTCAGCCCAGAAGTTAGTAATTTATTGGCCATTTTGGGCTAATTTCTATCTCTTTCACTTCCCTGCTATAAAAACCTCATTTGCACAGTTTTTACGCTTGTATTCCACTCAGCAAGTGCCTTCCAAGTGTTCTATAGAGTCAACAGCAGCAGAGAGACAAAATAGTGACTATGGAGTGATTAAGTATCACTTTTCTGCTTTTCTTGCTCTCAACTAATTCTGCCTAAAATGCCATTTTTTTTTCTTTTTTTAGCGAATCTGTGATTTAAAAAGTTTGTTATTGTATACAGCTTCGCAAAGCTCCTCGTGGTGTCCTGCAGAGTGATACAGGCAACTGGTAGGCTACACACTCAAGTGCAATAGCCGAATTAAAGCATTTACTGTGTTTCTGTACCTAATTTCCGCTACTTAAAAAAGAAAAAAAATATATATATCCTTGTTTCCCGCCTTTACTGATCTAGAATAGTCCAGTCTTTAGGTATTGCTGATCTCTGGGCTGTGTCATAGTTCCTATGTTACCCATATCCTTATTTGGACAGCAGGAAGCTTCTTTGTTCACCAGTGAGAGTGGGGAGCTCTGAGCAGCTTATCTGTCCCTTGAGGAGTGGTTCCAGCCCAGTGACTTGTAGCTTATTGGCCGTTTTGGGCCATTTCCTATCTCTTTCCAACCCCCTGCTTTAAAGCCAGCTTTAGCACGCTTTTGCACTTGTAATTTAAAGTTTGTCCTGTTTGTTGCATTTACCTGTTGAGGCTACACACTCAAGTGCGCTAGCCTATGTTACATATTTATTGCATTTTCCTGCTGTTTGTTGCAAAAAAGAAAAAAAAAAAACAAAACAAAAAAAATTATCCTTGTTTCCCGCCTTTCCTGACCTAGAGTAGTCCAAATACAGGCATTGCTGTATTCTGGACTTTTGGAAAGTTCCTGTGTTGCCCGTTTCCTTTCTTGGAATAAGGGAGGCTTCTTTGTTCACCAGTGGCAGTGGGGAGCTTAGAGCAGCCTATCTATCCCTGGAGGAGTGTTCCCAGCACAAGAATCTGGTAGTCTATTGGCCGTTTTGGGCCAATTTCTAGCTCTTTCAAGTCTTCCTGTATAAAACCCGCTTTAGCACGGCTTTGTGCGATTTTGCGCATAGCGCAGCATCAGGCAGCGCCGCTTAATTGGGTTTAAACCTTTCTTGGCTCCACAAGGTCTGCTCTTCACTTTTTCCCTTAGGACTGATCTAGTTCTCATAATAAACACCCTATTCCTACTCTAAAGCCTGGCACTTGCTCACTAAAGCAATTATATAAGTCAGCACTAAAAAATTAAAAGCACTACACCCTCACAAACTCCCCTTGAGCACCTTGTTCCCCATTGGCCATTTTTTTTCAATTATAAAGGAATTCCCAATACTATTCTAGCATGTCCAAACATCAGTTGTCAATCTCCTCTCCGGTCCAGCTGGTGAATCTGGGAATCTTGAGGCAATGTTACAACTGCCTCATATACACAGACAACCCTCTCCTCCTCCCAACAAATTCCAACACATGAGAGAGATGCAATCATATAGCCAAACTGGAGGCTAAGCTCTCTCAACTCAGTACTGGCGTAACCAGTCAGGAGGAGAAGGAAACCACATTCACTACAATTCTAGTCTCACACAGACCTACCACGACAGCAAACCAAACACATAAACACACAAAAACATACTCGGAGGCTCTAAATAAAAATCTGCCTAAGCAGCAGAGACCTCCAAAGCAGACACCCAAGCAACCGCTACCCCAAAACAAAACACGTGCAACACATAGCTCACAAAGCCAGTGTGCTAAACAGTCACAGCCCTTAAGGCTAAACAACAGACCTGATACGCTTGTAATAGGTGACTCTATCATCAGGCACACTGACGTCCCGCTCACCAGGCTGAACAAGGAGAAGGTCACGGTGAGCTGCCTGTCAGGCGCTAGGATCCGCCACATAACACAATCACTCAGGTCACTCCAAGGCAAGTACAAATATGACTCAGTCATTGTCCATCCTGGTGTGAATGACCTGAGATGTACCTCCCTGGACTACATGAAAAGAGACATAGAGGAGCTCTCTGAGCATGTAGCTCAGGCCGGTATGACCCTGACCTTGAGTAGCATCTTACCCTCACCAAGAATGATGCCACAATATCAAGACAAGATGATCACTTTCAACAATTGGCTCAAGTATTGGTGTCATTCAAAGGGGATCCAATGCCTGTCAGCCTGGGATGACATGCTTGACAAGCCACGATGCTTCGCTAGGGATGGCTTGCACCTATCACCCCTGGGCTTTTGGATATTGGCAAAGGCTCTTGCCACCCCCATAGTGCCTTTCTTAGACAAGGCTCAAAAGACAAACCCACCTCCATAGGTATCACAAGGGATAAGAAACTAAGAGTAATGCTACTCAATGCCAGAAGTCTAAACCTCAAGATGCACACACTTAAAACTCTCCTTAGCATGGAGAACATCAATATCTGTGCAGTAACAGAAACCTGGTTCAAGGCTCCCGAGAGCCCCCCAGCACTACCAGGTTATACCTCATACCATGCTTCTCGGCCCCAAAACTTAGACCGAACCACAAAAGGAGGGGGAGTATCAATATTCGTCAAAGATACCCACACCTCCAGGTTGGTGGCACAGCACAAAGCATCAGAGACTATCCATGTGCAACTAACTGTAGATAAAACTGCCTTCCAGTTTATAACCTGCTACAGACCACCCTCCCAAACCCAGGAACCCCACTCGGCCTTCCTGAGAACATTGGAAAATATGAAGATCTCTCCAAACACCATTATATTGGGCGACTTCAACTACCCAAACATAGACTGGGAGCATTACTCTAGCTCCAACACCCTAGCCCAAAGGTTCCTAGAATTTATAAACTCAAATGCTATGGAACAACTTGTTAGCACTCCCACAAGAGGGGAAAACATACTGGACCTGATCATCACTAACATGGGGACCCTATGCTCCAGAACAGAAGTGTATCCCTCACTGGTAAGATCAGACCATAAACTAATCTCACTGGATATTCACATCCCGACCCCATCCCCTGCCCAGAAAACCGCAGTGAAAAACTTCTCTAAAGCAAATTTCACACTCCTCAAAACCGAGGTGGAATCCTTCAAAGCCCCCAGACCTGTAGAAAATACGGCCCAGACCTCAGAATCCTTTATAAACGCATTCTATGAACACCTTCAGGAATGCATGGATCATGCAATCCCAAATAAAACCAAGACCCATTCCTCCAAAGGCAGACGTCCTGTCTGGTGGACCCCTGCTTGTGTTGTGTTCCAGTATTCCAGTTTTTGCTTTTGGAGCTTGTTGTTTTTGGGTCTTCATGTCGTTAAACACAACAGCAGTTACCCCATCAGGTACAACACATCTGATTCAACCAGTTAATTTTGTTTCCATTTGGAAGGAAAGAGAAGAAAAATTGGCACTAAATGACCCCTGGGTAGGTGCTGCTAATGACTATTCAGAAAAATATATTGAGCTTGAAAAGGCAATGATCAAGGAGGTCACAACTTTCTATGATTTAAAACTTTTGGAAAAGTATTTAAGTTCCAGTATCACACCAAGAGGTTTGAGAGTGGAACGCTTGCCTGCTTTTGAATTTGCAGAGGATGAAGCCAATTTATCCTCTGAGTGGAAAGCTATCTCTCTTAGATGTACTGTAAGTTGGCTCGGTGTGTTGGTTAAAAGAAATTAAAGGATTCTTGATAGAGTTCGTGCCTCTATTTTACAACTGCAAAAAATCCTTGTTGAGGAGAGTTCTGTGAGTGTTTTTGAAAAAAATATGGTTGATATCAAAGGAAGGGTTTCAAAGGTGGAAGCAGAGGTGATTCTACGCAAAAAAAGAAAATTTCTCCGTGACACTAGGGATCATGATTCCGGTAAGCTTTTTTCCTGGCAATACAGCTTTAAGAAGAAGCGTAGCGCAAGTCGTGACATCAGAGGGGGCTCGAGGCCTGGTGCAGTTGGAGATACTTCGGCGTCTTCAATGGAGATGGAATCCAGCAGTAGAAAGAGCGTTTCCTTCGAGGATTTGAATATGGAGCAGGAATCAGTTTCAGGGCCGAATGCAGCAGTAAACAACTCTGGACAAAGTCCAGTTCAGTCTAAGGGGCGAGGGCGTCGTTTTCAAGGCAAGGGAAGGAGGAGATAAAAGTGACTTTGCCAGAGACAATATTTTGGACAATGGGTTACATGGGAATGTCTATTTGCAGCATGACCAAGGGTTTGTTGGCACTTCTTTTTCACAATGGGATAGAGGTGAGCGTTTTCGTATTTTAAATTTATCTGACTGTGTTATCACCGATCTTGCCAAACAGGTTTTACACAAAGGAACGAAGTTTGTTCCAGTGCGATTTCCTTCCTTGGCTGACACTTTACTTGATGGCAAGGAATTTTGCAAAAAGTTGCATTTGAGAGCATTTTTTTCTGAGCAAAGTGACAATGTCGATAATAATGATGTTGATGTTAGTTTAGATAGTTCTTTAATGAACATGACTTTGCACGAAAATGAAATAATTGACATATTTTCAAATGATGAAACTTGTTTTGATTTTACTGGTTTTGAATTTAACACTGGATACGGCAGATTAGATGTTCTCAAGGTTCCTTACAAAAGTAATTTTATTCCACCTAAAAGAAATGCAGCCATTTGTGTTTTTGAGAAAACATTGTTCAAACAATTGGAAGAGGAACATGGAAAGTTTAGCAGGGGTGAGAAAAGTTATAATTTAAACAAGGGAGAATGGAGAGCTTTAATTGATTTAAAGGAATTTAATGAACAGTATGCATTTACCCAAGCAGATAAAGGAGGTAATTGGGTAATTTTACCCAGGGAAAAGTACAACTCGATTGCTTTGGGATTATTAAATGATGTTAACATTTATACTAAACTAGCTTCCAACAATTGTAAAGAATATAATTCCTTACTGTTAGAACTATTAGAGAGAGGTGAAAGGTTGGGTTTCTTTACGTCGGCTGACATAAAGAGACTATATATCAAAAATCCAAGAAATGCTAGATTTTTCATCATCCCGAAGGTTCATAAGGACATCATGAACCCACCAGGTCACCCCATTGTTTCGGGCAAGGGGGGTTATTTGCAAAACATTGGGATATTTTTAGACTCTATGTTGAAATGTCATTTACATAGAGTACAATCTCATATAAAGAACACAAGGGAAATTTGCAAGGAAGTAAAGAACATCAGTTGGGAACACGATTTTTACTGGGCCAGTGTGGATGTAAAATCCTTGTATACTAGCATCAATAAACAATGGGGGCTGGAAGCCATTGGCAAAATGTTGGGTGAAGGGCCCAGGACTAGTTACATTTTAAATCTTTTGGAATTTTGTTTAACACATAATTGTTTTTAATTTGAAGGAAGATTTTTTTCTGCAAAAGGAAGGCACGGCTATGAGGGCACCATTTGCGCCCTCATATGCAATCCTTTTTATGGCCCATTTTGAGAATTCCTTTATTTATCCTAGGGAGTTTTTCAAAAACAAGGTAGTAAAATACAAGAGATTTATAGATGATCTCTTGTTTTTGTGTAGAGGTGACACCAAAGAGTTTGAGGGATTTGTTTCGGAAATGAGGGAAAATCCATGTGGTTTGGATTTTACCTATGTAGTTGGTGGAAGGAATATCCAGTATTTGGACATTGAAATATATGTAGGTTCTGACAACAGAGTACAATACAAACCCTTTCACAAGGCCACAGCAGCAGACAATTTTTTACATGCTTCCAGCATGCATAGTGATTATCTTATAGATTCCTTACCGTTAGGGAAATTTAAACGTATTGGGTCTAATACATCTGAACTTGGAAGGATTGATATGGAGTTTGATAAAATTGAGAGAAAACTCAGTGAAAGAAGTTTTTCTAAAGAAAAAATCAAATCAGCCAGAATTAAAGTAGAACAGGAATTGGGTTTAAGAAATACTGATAGGAAGGGTTGATTGCATAGGAATGGATGTCCAAATGCACAGATGGAAAGAGTTGAGGGGGAAGAGCCAAACGAAAAAATATTTTTTGTCACCAAATATTCACATTGTTCTTGCATTTTGAGAGAGACAGTCTCAAAATTATGGCCTATTGTCACCGGAGATGACAAGGTGGGAAAATTATTTCCAACAAAAGTGACTTTTTCTTATGGCAGATATTCTAATTTAAAAGAAATATTGAATATCAGAAAAATACGTAAAGACAGCATCAAGAAAGGGACCTTCAGATGTGGGAATTGCAATGTATGTTCCAGAGTCAGAAGTTTAGATGGAACAAAAATTAATAATGTATCTTACAGGGCTCTGGAATACTTCGATTGCAATTCCACTGGGGTAGTTTATGTTATAGGGTGTGGTTGTGCCAAACCAAAATGGTACATTGGTCAAACCAGCAGAAAAGTCAAACTCAGAATTCTGGGACATTTGGGTGACATTAGGCACAAAAGATTAGACAGTCCAGTGGCCAAGCACTTTTGTGAACAGCACAAGGGGGTTCCTGAAGGATTCATTTTTTGTGTTTTGGGGAAACCTAAGAGCTTTGGTGATGACCCAGTTTTTTACAATAGGTTACTGGAAATGGAATCCAGATTTATTCTAAATTATAAAACTCTTTTTCCAAATGGTATGAATATGGAAATATAAAATATATTTTTACAGAAAAAATGTTGTATTCAAGTTTCATATTTGTAATTAATTATTATATGTATTTAAAGCAAGGGCATGCTTAAACACATATGAGATAGAGTGCATTTATTATAACTAATGTTTTGTAATGAAAAAAAATTTCTTGTTCATGGAAGAAAATTTGAAATTTAAAATTTGTATATGTTTTATGCACTATATCTTGTATTCAACAAGAAGTATGAGATTTTAAAGGTGAAGTTAGAAATTTTATAGTGAAAATGTCATTGAAGCAATTCGGTTCATTGTTTAACAGTTTCATTGAATCAATTATTTATGCAAATGACATAGATGTGTTATAAAAGGGGTATTGTTTGATTCATAAAATGTATTCCATGAGAAGGCAAAGGCCGAGGTACCAGAATTAAAGGCATTCAAACAGTTTGTGCTGCTTGTGTTGTGTTCCAGTATTCCAGTTTTTGCTTTTGAAGCTTGTTGTTTTTGGGACCCGAGCCATAAACAAACTATACAATAGAAGGAGGAAGCTACTACATAATAGAGCAAAATCCCAAAAAGGGAAGGCATCTCTGATCAGTATTAGCAAAAAACTACGGGCACTCATAAAATCGTCTAAGGGCAGCTTTGAGAGAAAAATTGCACAGGACACTAAGGATAATTACAAGGCTTTCTTTAGTTATGTTAGGAACCTGGGTGGGAATTCCCAGATCTGCTCAAAATTAGACCAAAATGACAAAAAATACACCAAACCCACAGACATTGCCAACATCCTAGCTGACAGGTTCAGCACAACCCCCCCCCACCAAAAGGGCAAATATCTATCCCAGCAGAGTGCTGCACCCCTGACATCTCAGATGCTCAGGTAAGAGCCGCCCTCCCCAAAGCAAAAAACACAGCATCAATGGGACCAGACGGTGTCCCGGGCTGCGTCCTACATGAACTCCAAGAATAGCTAAACCCAAACATAAAACTACTGTTCAATCTCAGCCTTACTACAGGATATGTACCCAAAGAGCAGCGTACAGCAACAGTGGTCCCTCTACACAAAGGTGGTGCCTCAACGAATCCTGGAAACTATCGCCCCATAAGCCTGACTAGCTTGGTCTGCAAATCTATGGAAAGGATCATCATAGACCTCATAAATAAAGATATTGGGGACCTACAGACACTGGATCCTACCCAGTTCGACTTTGTTAAGGGCAGATCCTGCCTCTTAAACCTGGTTGATTTCTTTGAAAGAGTCACCAAGGCCATTGACAAGGGAAAGGTGGTCCACACAGCCTACCTGGACCTCGCAAAAGCCTTCGATACAATACCCCACTCGGGCATTATAGATAAGCTCACCAGCTTAAATATAAACCCCTATGTCACTAGATGGGTTGCAAACTGGCTCAAGGACAGAACCCACATGGTTAGAATTGCTGGAGCCATGTCAGACTCCAAACCAGTTACAAGTGTCATCCCACAAGGCTCAGTCCTGGGACCTCTCTTGTTCGGTATATATTTCTCGGAGGTACAGGCCAACAAGGAAGGACTGTGGCTGACCAAGTTTGCAGATGACTGTAAACTGGGTGCCATAATTGACTCTCCAGCCGACACAAGCATCCTACAAAAGGGCCTCATAGAAACAGACAACTGGTGCCAGGGCCATGGCCTCAAGCTAAACGCCAAAAAGTGTATAGTCATCCCCTTTGGCAAAAACAAAGTGCCCACAAATTACCACATAGGTGGTAATCCATTAAGTATGGAAGAAGTAATTAAGGACCTGGGGACCCAAGTTGATAGCAATCTCTCATTTGACAACCACGTGGCCAAAGTGGTTAGAAAAACATTTTATATAGCCCACCTAATCATGAAGGGATTCACATCTAGATCAAGTGAGGTCATCGTGCCTCTTTACTCATCCCTCATCAGGCCCATAATTGAGTACAATGTCCCTTTTGGGATGTACCTTACCAGACAGCTGCAGCAACTGGAAAGACCCCAAAAGTACCTCACCAAGAGGATCAAAGGGCTCAAACAGATGCCA
The DNA here is from genome assembly GCF_019279795.1 of Protopterus annectens. Classification (NCBI taxonomy): domain Eukaryota; kingdom Metazoa; phylum Chordata; order Ceratodontiformes; family Protopteridae; genus Protopterus; species Protopterus annectens. Next base: position 201,791,611 of record NC_056741.1, read on the forward strand.
TATGCTGCCCGGTTAAAGAAACTCCAGCTCTACTCAGTGGCATGCCGCCTGCTCAGAGGCGATCTGTGCCTGACGTATAAAGCCATGTCCAACCTGGAATTAATGGACATGCTGCACCTCAAAAAATCCAAATCCCATCAAGCTACGTGCTTGAGAGACTTGAACCTCAGCACTGAAATAAATAGGACATGCTGGAGGGACAGATTCATAACCCAGAGGCTCCCTTCACTCTGGAATAAAATCCCAGTCCTGGTTAGGCAGAGTCCCTCATTGACTCTCTTCAAAAGGAATCTTGATGAGTGGATGGGAGATTGTATGTTTACCCCGGGTATCACTTCTGTGTCACTGTTAGACAGAGGCACAGTATACTAACCTCGAAAAACGGCATAGCAAAATTCATTCAAAATGGGTGGTGAAAGCCAAACACACTCTGGCTAGGCTTATAAATGCCTAGGGCAGATAGCCTAGTATGAACCTATGAACCTATGAACCTATGAACAGACTGTAGAGGAGGATCAAGTCGGGTTTTGAACAAGGACATAGCCACTGAGTTTTAAAGTATAGCTTGAGGCTTTTTTTAACTTATTAAGAAAGTGTTCAAGAGTAAGATTAGCAGGAAGAGAGTTCCAAGTTTTAGTGTTTAATAAATCATATAAGTTGATAGAGGAACAACCTGTGCCTTTTTCTTTGCTAAATTCATTTGCAGGAATTTATCCATGCTGACGTTTTAAAGTCAACAGATTTGTTTCCTGGCCGGATATCAAAAGAAAGCTGTGGGCAGTGCTGTGTTCCAAAGGAAGACATCAGCATATTAGCACCACACTCGATGCCATAACAGATGGAAAGACAAATGGAAGAAATAATATATGCAGAATAGGATAATTGTAGAGTCCATGCACAACTGCTGATTCCAAAACACAAGATGTGTACCTAACAACAATAAAATGTGACAGAATACTGTACCAACAATTTCTTAAAAGTACTCAGTGGAGGCCATTTGTGCTTACCATTCTGGCTTACAATTCCTGATGAATGTCCAATCAATCTCGTGTATTCCACAGAATATTACTTAAAAAACTACAAGCTGCAATTAATGCATTACAGCAGGGTGGGGTACTGATAGCTATACTAAAAGACGATCTGCAAATGCATACCAGAAGGTAGCCAGAAAGGTGTTGAGCCAGGCTACACCTAAACCAGCTCTTTGACCAGGAAATCATAGACAGGTGCATTTTAGATAGGCAACTGGTGCAGGTTGTGTACAGGATGTGTTCCACCCACATGTCTTCATGCAGTCTGCAGGGTAACCCAGTCCTGGTAGAAAAAAAAGTGTCTAAGTCTAGGTATACTGACTTCTGGGATATTTGAGATGAATATGGGTGATGCTGTAGGAGTGTCCGAGATAGCCACTACTCACATTCTGGAACAGTTTCTGGCAATAATGTACAGGAAAGTGGATGAATTCATCCACTCACCAGCAATAGTTGTGGGACACTGGACTCCCATGAAACAGTTCTATGTCATCACCAATTTTCCCCAAATCCTTAGAGCAACTGACTACACCCATGTACCAATCAAGACCCCAGCATCAGACATTACATAAATAGAAAGGGGTGCCCATTGTTTAATTGTCAAGCCGTATGGTCTGCTGATAGCCTCATTATCAGTATCATGGTAACACACTCTGCTACTGTGCATGATGCAACAGTTTGGAGAAACTTCTGCAGAGGGTCACTTTCCAACATGGTGAAATTCCAGAGGGGTTCCTGCGTGGTAACTACATGGCCACAACAATGATAGAATCAGAATCTAGATTTGTCAACAAGCAGCAAAGAGACTGAATGTGTGTCTTAACTTCTAGAAATAGGTTATCAACTGGAGCCTTGGCTTATAATGTCATACAGAATCCCATCTACACCTGTTGAGAATGCATAGAACAGCATGCCTATGGTGACATGGATCACCATTCAGCATGTGTTTGGCATGCTGAAAGCAAGTTTCATATGTCTCAACACATTTGGGGGTGCAATGCAATGCACGCCACAGAAGGCATCATAGATAGTCACCACATGTACCATGCTGCACAACATGCTGACAATGGAATACTGTGACCTGCCAGCTCTAGGAATGGTGAGCTACCACAAGAATCCCAGATATCTGATGGGGAGCTTTCAGAGCTATCAAAGATGCACAGGAGGAAACAAGAATAGGAATAGCTAGACACAGAGGCCTCAACTGACACAGCAGTGTCTGATTCACAACTTTGAGTGATAACAAGCCAGCAATAGTCGTGGGACACTGGACTCCCATGAAACAGTTTTATGTCATCACCAATTTGCCCCAAATCCTTATAGCAACTGACTGCACTCTTTCTGGTTGGAGTCTCTGTGACTAGCACTTGCTCTAAAACCTGCTGGAAAGCACTAGGAAGCCTTAAACTGATACAAGCACTCGACTCTCCTTGTCAATAAGGAGAAATTAATCCTAGGCACTAAACAGCCTATAATTGTAAAGTACTTTGCCAAGGTAAGGGGGGGAAAGCACCTAACCAAGCATGCCCAAGGGTCACCTTCCAGTGATTTCTCTTGTCCACCTGGTGACTCTGGGCACACTGGGGCAATGCAGCAATTGCCTCATGTACACAGACAACTCACTCCTCCTATCACCAAACACTACAGCCCCCAAGAGATCCACTTACATAGCCAAAATGGAAATAAAGCTCTCTCCAGCCAAGATTGTGCTAGACAATCATGAGGAAAAGGTTAACAACCGCACTACACCTCAAGCAACACATAGCCCTTCAAAACCCTCAGCACCAACACCCACACATAGCAACACTAAACACACATGTACAGAGGCCCTTAACATTAACCTGCCCAAGCAACAAGGACCTCCAAAGCTGAAACGCAAACAAACACCAATCACAACCAAAGCATTGCATAGCTCACAACACCAGTGTGCCACCCAACAACATCCCCTAAGGCAAGACAACGTACCCAACACTTTAGTCATAGGTGACTCTGGAGTCAGGCTGACTGATGTCCCACTCACCAGGCTGACCAAGGAGAAAATTACAGTCAGCTGCCTATTGGGTGCCAGGATCCGCCACATAACGCATGCACTCAAGTCACTCCACAACAAATACAAATACGACTCTGTCATTGTCCAGGTTGGAGTGAATGACTTGAGACGTACCTCCCAGAACTACATGAAAAGAAACATGGAAGAGCTCTCGGATCATGTGACCCAGGCAGGTATTACCCTAGGCCTGAGTAGCATCCTACCTTCGCTCAGAATGATACCACAGTATAAGGACAAAATGATTGACTACAACAATTGGCTAAGCTGCTGGTGTCATTCAAAGGGGATCCAGTATCTGCCTGCCTGGGATGACATGATTGACAAACCATGATGCTTTGCCAAAGATGGTCTGAACCTGTAGCCCCTGGGATTCAGGTTACTGGCTAAGGCTCTTGCCACTCCTATAGTGCCTTTTTTAGGCAAGGCTCAAAGAACAAAACCACCACTGTAACAAGTACAAGTATGCAAAATCTGAAGGTAATGCTACTCAATGCTAGAAGTCTAACCCTTAAAATGCACTCTCTCGAGGCACTCCTAAAAATGGAGAACATCGATATCTGTGCAGTAACTGAGACATGGTTCAAGGCTCTAGAGAGCACCACTGCAATACCAGGCTACAACTCTTACCACACTTTTTGTCCACCAAACCAGGACCAAAACACTAAAGATGGAGGAGTGTCCATATTCACCAAGGATATTCACACTTCCAGGCTAGTTGCCCAACACAATGCATCCAAAATTCTCCAGGTGCAACTAACACTAGGTAAGATTGCAATCCAAATTGTAGCTTGTTACAGATCCCCCACCATGCCCCAAGATTCTTACTACACCTTTCTAAACATACTGGAAAATATTAATATACAACCAAACACCCTAATACTGGGTGATTTCAACTACCCTGCCATTAATTGGGAAAATTACTCATGTACCAACACATTTGCCAAGTGGTTCTCGGAATTCATAAATTCCAACAATCTGGATCAACTAATCCATAGTACCACCAGGGGCTCCAATATCCTAGACCTGGTCATTACCAACATGAGAAATCGATGCTCCATACCTATGGTCACCCCCTCATTGGTCAGGTCTGACCATAAGCTAATCACTTTTGATATTCACATCCCATCCTCACCCCCCAGTAAGGAAACATCCATTAAAAACTTCTCCAAGGCCAACTTCATCCTACTCAAGTCAGAAGTGACAAATTTCATAACACCCATGCAGACGGAAACTGAAAGTTTGACTGCCGAATCCTACACTAAAGCACTGTATGACCACATCCACTCTTGCATGAATCGTGCCATCCCAAATAGAACCAAGACGCCCTCCTCCAAAGAAAGGAAGCCAATCTTGTGGTCCCCTGTCATAAACAAACTACACAATACAAGGAAGAAACTGTTGCAGAAAAGAGGGAAATCCCAGGATGCAAAAAACTCCCTTACCAGCCTGAATAAGAAGCTAAAATCCCTCATAAAATCCTCCAAAGCTAGTTGCAAAAATAAAATTGTCAAAGATTCCAAAGACAACCACAAGCCATTCTATAGCTATGGCAAGAGTCTAAATGGCAATGCTCAGATCTGCTCTGAGCTACAACAGAATGGCATTAAATATACTTATCCCAAGGACATTGCCAATATCCTGGCAGATTGATTCAGTGCCAACTTCACTGAGAAAAAGTACAGCAGTTCAAGGAATTACTCAGAGCTCTAGCACCCCAAGAAGAGGAGGAAATTGGTGGAGTTGAAGATGAGTGCAGGGCCTAAAAACAGCATCTGTTAGGACCACAGAAAAGATATGTGGCTGAGCCAGGTATGGAAATAAGGTACATAAGGAAAGCTGGTGGTGGAATGCAGAAGTCCAGGAAGTTATCAAAAGAAAGAAGGATTGCAGGAAGAAATGGGAGATAGAAAAGAGTGACCAGGCTAGGAAGGACTACTGGTTGTCTAACAAAGACGCTAAGAAACAAGTTGCAATAGCAAATAAAAGGGCACTGGAGGCACTGTACCATCTTCTGGAAGATGACTCAGTAAGGGGAAAAAAGAAACTATCAGGTTACAAGGCAAAGACAGAAAGATAAAGAAGATAGTCAGACACCCTTCATAAGGGATGCCAGCAACAACCTGCTTACCAGTCCACAGGTCATCAAAGGCAGATGAAGGGAGTATTTCCAGCAGCCTCTGAATGAAGAAAACCCCACAAAAGCTGCAATGCCCCAGAAACAGACTACAATTAGAGAAGAAGAGGAGCCCACCTTAGAAGAAGTAAGAACAGCACTAAGGAAGACGAATCTAGGGAAAGCAGCAGGCTCAGATGAGGTGACAGCAGATATGATAAAGATGCTGGGTGAGGTAGGGGAGAAATGGCTCCTGAGGGTACTAATAGCAGTGTGGAGAGAAAGGCATATCCCAGATGACTGGAGAATAAGCATACTTGTGCCAGTGTACAAGAACAAAGGGGACATCCATAACTGTGGGCAGTACAGAGGGATCAAACTCCTACCACACTACATGAAAGTTTTGGAGAGAGTGATTGATAAACGCATACACAGAGTAGTAGAATGTAAGATGGGAGATGAACAGTTCAGATTCCGATCAGGATGCAGCACAATTGACCTGATGTTTGCATTGAGATAGATTCTTGAGAAGAAGCTAGAAATGAGGAGACAGTCCAACTGGGCATTCCTAGACTTGGATAAAGCATATGACAAGGTCCCAAGAAAGCTGATCTGGGCAGTACTGTGGTGGTTTGAAGTCCCAGAAACATTGGTAGAATTAGTGCAGGCTATGTACAAGGACCCAGTGACTCAAGTACGAACAGTGTTCGGCCTCACAGAGGGGTTCCTAGAGGGTGTGGGTGTACATCAGGGTTCAGCTCTGAGCCCACTGCTGTTCAGACTTGTGATGGACTACTTTTGCAAACAGGATGGACTGGACAGATCAACAAAGCTGCTGTATGCAGATGATGTGGCACTACAGGCAGATTCTGAGCTAGATCTTCAGCAAAGGGTAGGAGAATGGAAGGCAAATCTAAAGGCAGATGGGATGAAACTAAGCACAGATAAGACGGTGGTAATGGCACTAAATTGGGAAGATCAGAAGAAGCTGAGAATAAAGATAGAAGGGAAGGGTGTAGAACAGGTAAACAGCTTCAAGTACCTGACAGGGGTGGGTGAGGAGAATGGTAGTCTGAATGAAGAGGTCAAAGCTAGAATCAGAGGGGCTGCAGCCAACTGGCATAGAGTATCAGGTGTATTCTATGACAGAAGAATGCCAAAGAAGCTGAAAAGCAAAGTGTACAAGACAGTGGTGTGACCAGTACTACTGTATGGTACAACCTGGGCAGTAAAGGCAGAACAGTTGAAGAAGCTAGATGTGATGGAAATGAAGTGCTTGAGAAAGGTGGTAGGATGCACACTGTGGAATGTGGGACAGATGAAGAAATGAGAACATAAGAGCAGAAGCCAAAGTAGCTCCAACTGAAGAAAAGATGAAAGAGAACAGATTACAGTAATTTGGGCACATGTGTAGAAAAGCAGAAGATGATCTGGTGAGGAAGATTTGGGACAGACAGGAAGAAGGTAAGAGGAAGCAAGGACATCCAGCAAAGAGGTGGATGGATTGTGTGAAAGAATATCTACGACAATCAGGCATGAGTGTTGAAGAAGGCAGGAGTGTGGAACTGAATCGAGAGAGTTGGCGACAGTTAACACGATACCTGGACCCCATGTAGAAAAAATGGGAAAAAGGGGGCTGATGATGATGATGATGGGGCTGATGAATATCTATCCATACCCTGCATACTGAAGAAGCCGCACTGGTAATAACGGACACCTATCCATAAACATATTTATGGGGGAAGGCCTCCCCTACCTTTCATGTATGTGACATATTTATGTTCAGAAGATTTCACAGTGTAAGCTCTTTGAACTATGACATACAAGGTACATACAGGACAGTAGGACCATCCTGGAACAATACTAAGTATATTAGGTCCCAATAGCGATGCAAGCAGCTGTCACCATGACAGTTTACCTTTTGGGTATAGTTTGCATCAGGCACGCATGTCTAACAGTGAAGTATCTCAGCAAAAATAGCTATTAAGAATTATTTTAGCCATACATAATTAATAATATTCATTAGCATAAAATTTATTTGAAATCATGTCCACAAACTTCACTGCAGGTTTTCAAATCTCAGCACATTAACCTATAGCTTGGTGTAAGTGTACAGTGCACAATACAAATGCCTATGAGGAACATATACTCAATGTCCATCAACAGACTGCTACCTGAGCTAGATCATGGTCAAATAAGGCCCTTGGCAGAGTAATGGACCAGGTTTCTGCCACAGGCATAAACACATTGGTCAAACCTGCCAATGTGCATACTATTTTTTTCTTTACTTTTATAACGATTACAGAAGTTTTATATAAAAACTTTATTTAAAATATTATAGTAAAAACATTGATGGCCATTTGCTAAACAAAGTAAAATAGTTTCACACCAAAAACAGACATAGCAAGAGCATCAGTAAACGTCTCTTCCCTTGAAACTCACATTCATTGAAAATGCAAATGCATGTAGTCAGTGATAAATACGGTGTACATTTATATCCAGAAACATCCCCACAAACCTGCAATTACAGCTACATTGCTGACTGCATCCTTCTTATATGTCTGTATCAAAAAATTAATAACAATAATAATAACCAAAGTCACAAATTTCAAACTTGCTTCACACATACGCGCAACAAAGTATTCCAACTTAATTCACACACACAAACATATACAACACAACAAGTCCTATTGATGTCACAGACCTGTTGAGGTCGCTCGTGTGGGTTACCCGAGTAGAGCTTGACTTGCAGATATGCAGGAGTCCCATCAGGGTGGGGTCTGAGATTGCTTTGTATGCCAGACAGAGGCTAGTAGGAGACTGAGTAGAGGGACAGGGCTTTTAGCCAATCTGTGTAGGGTAGATGTTTGAAGCCCTAGATTCTCTGAGGGAAGAACCTCTGTGGTCTCTCCAGCTGCTGCACGTGCTTTATGAGATACAATCCAAAAGGGGTATTGTACTCAATAATGGGTTATAAGGGAAGAATACAGGGATGTTATGACCACTTTGTCCCAGGATGAGATATGCTTACTTATGAAGTAGGCCATGTAGAAACTTTCTGTACAACGGAGGCAATATGGTAGTCAAAAGTCAGTTTGCTATCAACCTGAGTGCCCAAGTCCCTCATGACTGATTGTGTGCTTAGTGCCTTATTATTAGTGTGATAATTTGTGGGGACATCACTCTCCCCAAAAGAGGTGATGACACATATTTTGGCATTGAATTTGAGGACATGTTTCTGGCACCAGTCATTTGTTTGGGTGAGACCCTCTTGGAGAATGTCCAATCACTAGGGGAATTGTTGACAGCACCCAGCTTGCAGTCATCTGCAAACTTGGTAAGCCATAGCCCACTAGATTCGGGCTGCCCCTCTGAGAAGTATATCCCAAACAGCAGAGGCCTCAAGACCAATCCCTGGGATGCACCACTTGTTACAGGTCTACTATTTGAGGTGGCTTCCCCTATTTTGACTAGGTGGTTCTATCAATGAGCCAGTTTGCTACCCATCTGGTAACATATGGATTGATGCCTAGTTGAGAGAGTTTATCTATTATATCTGAGTGGGGGAATAGTATCGAAGACCTTGGCCAGGTCAAGGTAGGCATTGTGCACTGTCTTCCCCTCATCTATGGATCTATGGCCTTGGTGACCATCTCAAAGAAGCCAACCAAATTTCACAGGCATGATCTCCCCTTGAAAAAAACAAACTGTATGGGATAAAGTGTCTGGAGGTTGCCAATGTCCTTGTTAATGAGGTCCATGACAATCCGCTCCATAGCCTTGCAATAATCCGCTCCATGGCCCTGCAATAATAAGCTCCATGGCCTTGCAATAATCTGCTCCATGGCCTTGCACTTGAGAAAAATCTTATAATCAGTGACATTGGTGAAGGTGTTTTCTTTTTTTTAAAGATGAGTTGGAAAGTGATCTATGCACCCTTTTGATGCCAAAGGAAAAAGCTTCAGGCAAGTTCAAAGTTTTAGGCAACCGGGTATTAAGGAACTGAATCATGCTGTCTCACTGTTCTTTTTCAAGAATCTCGTAAATCAAGATGTTATTCCTTCTAGATCTGTTCTCCAAGTCTTTTATTTTTCCTGGAATAAGTTGTTTTGTTTCAGAAGAAATTCAATGTTATTTACATTTTCAAGTAATCTTCCACCAAAATCAGACATTGCCTCTTATATACACTATATTTGTGACAAATGTTGTTTAAATGATTCACTGAGCAGTTCAACTTGTTTTTCACATTCCTCTTTAAAATATCCATTTTGCTTTCTAATTTATCTGTCTTTACAGATAACTCATTGATGTTACTTAGTATAGCCTGTATGTCTTTTTTCATAGTACTGGTCTGTACACTCAGCTTAGAGTGGCCCATTCTGAGACAATTAGATCTTTCTAGTTTTCTTGACAGGAAAAGCAATTAAAAGAGCTTTAGATTTGTTATTTCTGTAATAAATCTTTCAGCATACGTTCAACTATAAATCCATCAATTTTTGAAAAGTTCTATTTGGTTTCTTTAGTAAAAATCTTGTCAGAGATGTTAAAATGAGGCAGAGCTAAAAACAGTGCTGTTAACTACTCACCATCTTGGCCACACCCCTTCCACATTATTATTTTCTGAGCATTTCATCTAACCTATTGTGTGTCAAGACTATTCTATTCAGGCATTTCCAGTCTTGCTGTACAATGAATTGGGATGAAGTAGTAATGTGTGGGGAGACAAGTATAATATTGTAAGATTAATTATCTAGCAGAAAAATCATGTTGATGTATGTATGCTTGATATTTTTCCTGAATATGGTTCCTACCAGTGAGTAGTAGGACATAATAGACAAGTTGCATTGATCTTTTTCAGATTATGTACTTTGTCAATTCTGAACTGTTTACTCTGTGGTCTGGCAAGACAATGTGAAGTTTAGCACTGAGAAAGTAACAGCTTTATTGTAGTTATAAACAGCAACAGGTGGGTATTTCAACCTTTTGGCCAAAGTCCTCACATTGTTGGTTTAGTACCATCTAAATAGTTAGCCCAAAGATGAAAATTCTGTTCTTTCCAGGAAAACCTAATTTCTTCACTTGTGAAAATAAATTGGGCTGGGATTGTCCAATAATAATTAAACCATCCGAAATAAACCAAAGTGTGGCTAACATTACTGCAGAATAGTAGATGAACTTACGAAATGCATGAATGTATAAAGAGTGTTCTAGATTTTGTGGAATCTCACTGAAACTGATAGCAGGAAGCTGTGTCCATTACAGGCACAGTTTATTTTCATCAGCTTTGACTCAATTTGCTGTATGTCAGTGGAAATAAACATTTCCCCATTTTAGTGATTGCTTCTTCACTATCATATTGCAAAGCATTTTCTTTTAGGACGTCATCTTATAAAAAAGGGGAAGATTGATTTTACGTTCTTTTAAATACTACACACATTTGCATACTGCACAGTCATAGGATCATAGGAAGTTACTATGCTATTGAACCTGAGGCCCTTATAAGCCTAGCCAAGAGTTTAGCCTTTGTTTAGGCAAGCCAGCACCCAAAACCCCTGTCCAGCAGGGACACAGGTGGAATTCCAGGGGTGTATTTTCTGTTTCCCATCCAGTTATCTAGGTTGCGCTTAAAAAGGGATAATGAAGTACTCTGCCTGATGTGTAGAGGGAGTATAATCTGTCCCGCCAAGAAGTCCTATTGATGTCACAGATCAGGATGAGGTGGCACATGCAGGTTACATGAGTGGAACTTGACTTGCAGATATGCAGCAGTCCCATCAAGGCAGGATCTGAGATTGCTTTGTATGCCAGACAGAGGTCACATCTGAGGAGTCTGCATGAAACTGAGTAGAGGGACAGGGCTTTTAGCCTATCTGTGTAGGGTAGATGCTTGAGGTCCTGGATTCTCTTGGTGAGGAACCTCTATGGTATCTCCAGCTGCTGCATGTGCTTTGTGAGGTTCATGCTGAAGGGGGCTTTGTACTCAATAATTGGCCTTATAAGGGAAGAATATAGGGATGTTAAGACCTCCTTGTCCCTGGATGAGATACCCTTACTTATGAGGTGGGCCATGTAGAAAGCTTTCCAGACAACGGAAGCAACATGGTGGTCAAAAGCCAGGTTGCTATCAACCTGGGTGCCCAAATCCCTCATGACTGACTGCATGCTTAGGACGTTGTTATTATTGGGGATGTCACTCTCCCCAAAGGGGATGATGATGCATTTTTTGGCATTCAGCTTGAGGCCATGTTTCTGGCACCAGTCATTTGTTTGGGTGAGACCGTCTTGGAGGATGTCCACATCACTTGGGGAATTGATGACTGTGCCCAGCCTGCAGTCATCTGCAAGCTTGGTCAGCCATATCGCACTAGTTTTGGCCTGCACCTCAGAGAAGTATATCCTGAATAACAGAGGCCCCAAGGGCAATCACTGGGGTACACCACTTGTTACATGTCTACTGCTTGAGGTAGGTGCCTTCCCCTATTTTGATCAGGTGGGTTCTATTTGTGAGCCAGTTTCCTCTTCTGGTAAAATATGGATTGATGCCTAGTTGAGGGAGTCTATCTATTATGCCCAAGTGAGGAACAGTGTCGTAGGCTTTGGCCAGGTCATGGTAGGAAGTATGCACTGTCTTCCCCTCTTCCATGACTTTGGTGACTGTCACAAAGAAGCTGACCAGATTTAACAGACATGATCTTCCCTTGACAAAGCCAAACTGTATAAGGTTGAGTGTTTGGAGGTTGCAGTGTCCCTGTTAATGAGGTCCATGATAAACAGTTCTATGGCCTTGCAGGTCAGGATAGTTAGGCTGATGGGTCTATAATTCCTCAATCAGTGGATGCTCCACCTTTGTGTAAAGGGATGACAGTGGCTGTCCTCCACTTGGCTGGGACAAATCCAGTACTCAAGCTTTGGTTGAATAGTGTGCCTAATGGTGCTACAGGTTCATGCCTGAGTTCATGTAGGATGCAGCCTGGGATGTTATATGGTCCCATGGAGGCTGCATTTTTGCCTTTGAGAGGGCATTGATGACCTGTTCCCTAGAAATAAGGAGTGGGGAGCTGGTACTGGGGATGTCCTGATTTACTGATGGGGGGACAGAGGGGTGAAGTTTTCGCTGAATCTGTCAGCCAGTAAGTTGGCTATATCTACAGCATTTGTGTATGTGGTGTCCTTACCACCAGTTCTGAACAGATCTGGGTGCTTCCTCTGAGATTGCGGACATATGTGAAGAAGGCCTTATGATTGTCTCTAGTAGATGTGGCCAATTTGGACTCGAAGTTGGCTTTAGAGGATTTCACTAGTGCTCTTATTTGCTTGTTCAGGCTAAGGAAAGATTGCTTCCAATTGGGCACCTGCTCCTTTTTGGTCCTGGAAGAAATATTTTTCCTTTTGTTATATAATTTATTTATTGTGCATGTCTGCCAGACAGGTTTACTCTTCCTTGTGGAGGATGATTTTGTCCTGTCAGGTATTCCTGATTCCATGCATCTATATAAATGCTTGTATAGCACTTTGGTGTAGATTTGGACATTGGTGCCAGTTCCTACAGATGGGGAGGGGCTGTGAAGCTGTTTATGCCATCCCTCAGGAGGTTGTAATCAGCTTTGGAGAAGTTTTTTTGTTTGACCCTAGCTAGAGGGAGGTAAAGGGAGATGGTGACTTCGAAAGGGACTGCTTTATGGTCGGATCTTACCAGGGAGGATGGGACTGTAGGGATGCTGCAGTGGTTACTCATGTTGGTTAATACCAAGTCCAAGATATTACCACCTATTGTGGTGGTATCAGCTAGCTGTTCCAAGGCATTTCCTTTGATAAAATCGAGGAATCTCTGGGCATTTGCTCTCTGGCATCAGTAGTTTTTCCAGTCTATGGTTAGGTAGGTAAAGTCACCTAGGATCAGGGTAAAGGGTTGAGTCTTGACAGATTCAAAGAGGATATTTCCCTGTTTGTAGGCATTTGCTCATCAGCTTCATTCTGCTTGTTATACCTTGTTACAGATCTGACTTACAGTCAGTTAAATAACAAGATGCAAAGAAAGCTGATTCACTACTGATGCACATGCCAAATGCATGAAATCCACCATCTGAAAGACAGGGAACTGAGTGCTTTGTAGCTCAGGTAGTTTGCTGCTTCTGCTTTATCTCCAGTATGAGTTTGGGCAAGCAGTAGTATGTAGGGAGCAGGATGCATTTTTAGGATTAGGGAGCTGAAGTGGGGGAGTTAAGATTATGGAGTAGGAGAGGGATTTTATAGTTAAGGAACAGGAAGGGAGTTTTATAGCTAGGCAGTAGTAAGGGAGTTATGGGTTGAAGGGGTGATTAAGAAATTTAGGTTTAGGGAGGGGGTTCGTGTTTTAGATTTAGGAATGGAAAAGGAGTTTTAGGGTTAGGGAATGATTTGGAAATTGAAGTTTGTGGGAGGTTGGAGTTTTAGGTTTAAGGAGTGATCAGAACTTTAGGATTAGGGAGAAGGTAGAGTGCAGGTTTAGGGTAAGGAACCGAGGAGTCAATTTAGAGAACTGAGTGGAAGTTTTAGGTTTAGGGTTTAGGTTACAGTAGGCCTAGACAGTTTATAGGACTGGGTCTGGAAGGACTATGTACAGGTGTATGATCAGGCTAGTGGGATATCAAGCACTTGCTTTTTCGAGCAAATGGCAGCAAACAGGTGTACCGTGAGCTACTAACGTGAGCACTTGCGATAGACCCATCAACTATATATATATATATTATAAAATAAATATTTCCTTTTAATAGTCATTTGTCCACCATCTTGATTATGTGTGCTATACTTTTGAACATCTTTTTAATTTAAATAGATGCAAAGGTCCCAACTGGAACAAGGACTCTGATCCAAGCTAAACAAACCTGAAGGAGCCAAGACACCCCAGCCAGAATGAACAGAACAAGTTCTAAAGACAGTAGCTCAAAGTTTGCTGTGACTTAGGACGGAGACTGAACTTTAGCTTCTACCCAGAATTTATGACGTTTTTGTATTAGATCTCTTTGAATATTTGAAATAAGTCACCTTGAGTCAGTATTCATTTAAAGATGCTTTATTCAGATAAGAAAATCTTAATATATAGACCAGACAAACCAATTAGATACAGCTGTCACTTGCTCAGTGTCATGCAGTAGGTAAAAAAAAGGTAAAAGGGCTCAAACCCTGCATAATGATCACAGGAAGCAACACTTTAACAGCTCAGAGCTTTAGTCCTCTGTAGTGATTGCCAGACTTTGTCACTCATGGATCAAAAATGTTTTCATTTAATGCCTATTTCTGACCACTCAACATGTATCCTCTAGTTTTATTATCACACACTTGATAACATTATAGCGTATGGTCATGCCAAAGACTAACTACAATATTGCATACATAAAATAACAAAAAAACCCACTCCTCAACACATGGAATTGGCCACCAAGACACGTAACATTTCAAGCGAAGTAGGCCAGTGGCATAGGTTGCCCTAAAATGACAGCTGATGAGCATATCATAATGTCAGAATCTGAATACTCAGTAATTTTTATCCTGGATTTTGACTGAGAAGCTGAGAAGGAATGGAATGATTTCCATGAAGATGAGTAAGACAAGTTTATTCAAGTTAAACAGATGGTTGCTTTTGGCTTCTAGGATATATAGAAATACATCTTCAAAACCCAACTTTCTTTGAGCTGGTTAAATGTGGTGTTTCATGACAAGGCATGCTTTAGGTGGGCCTCTAAAGATTTCATGTAAATGTTTTGCAGTAGTTTAATTTGTGATTGATTAAGTTTTAGTACATAAACACTACACACACACACACGCACACACACACACACACACACACACACACACACACACACACACACACACAATATATATATATTCATTGCATTTAGTCTATCACTGTTTTGGTTGATAGAATATAGTTAAATGTAATCTCTGCAGATGGAGGAGAGTGTGAAAGCATTTTATGTGAAATAGGTAAGTGGTTGTGTATTATGGGTATACTGTATATGTGAGTGTATATGGATTGGGTTACAGTATGTGATGGGTAAGAGAATATGTTTAATGTAAGTGTGAGTGTGTATGTTTTAAGGTTAGAGTAAGATTTAGGTGCAGGGACAGATTGACTGTATGTGCAAGTGTTTGTTGTTTAGAGTTAGATTAATGGTTAGACTAGGGTATAGACTTAGTGCTGTGTGTGTGTGTGTGTGTGTGTGTGTGTGTGTGTGTGTGTGTGTGTGTGTGTGTGTGTGTGTGTGTGTGTGTGTGTGTGTGTGTGTGTGTGTGTGTGTGTGTGTGTGTGTGTGTGTGTGTGTGTGTGTGTGTGTGTGTGTGCATTTGCATGTGTGGGTATATATGTATGTCAGTGTGTAGTGAGAGTCTGAGCTGTCTTGCATAATGGTAGTGTTACAGAATATTTTTTTTATAAGGTAAAGTTTAGGATGAGGGTAAGGGACAGGCTTAGGGTTAGTTTAGGGTTAGTAATGCATGCTAACCTGAATTCTAGCCGTACTCCCAGCCATACATTTTACCTTAGAAAAACACTTTCCATAAAACTACCACTATTCAAATAAACTTGGTCTGAAGTGTTTTCTAGGGTTAAACATTATAGATCAGAGAGGAGTTAATTTTCCTTTCTCTATCTACTTGTTTTCAGGTATCATTGTTGATGAAGGGAATGTTTGACATATTGTGGTCCACCTTTTTATGTGTTGGCCATTTAACCTGTCACTTATTCATGATTAAACCATCTTTTTCTATTCCAAAATGTTGAATGCAAAAAGAACGAAAAAAAAACCTCACATTTTGTGCAAGTAGGCAAACCTCTTTCACCCCCCATACCCCCTGCTTGTTATATATATCATATCTGCAATTGCTCTGCAGTGAGGAAGGGGAAATTCCCTAATCCCCACTGTTCATGATCTCACATGGACTTAATGCTGGCAAAACTGATCAAATTAATTGTGATCACTTCTGTCAGCATAAAAAACATTTGACATTATGAGCTTTTGATTATATGAATGTGGTACAGAAATGATATCTGCTTACAAATTACTAAAATAGACTGTTTTCATAACTTCTTACATAAGATCTGTGTCAGAGTTCACTTTGTATTCTCATTAAAAATAAGAAAATGGGATATATGCTGGTATTGCTTGTTAATCCATAGATTATTAAGTTAAAAAAAGAAATGAGTGTTTTCACCCTTGTCCAAGCTTTATCAGATCTCCAAATCTCTGGTAATGTCAAAAGCGCTCATCTCTTTTCAAAGTTTCATGCAGTAAGAAATAACTTCTTATTCTAGTTACTGTGCTGCCCTTATTCGGATATACATATTGCATTTATTCCAGTTTACAAATTACATTTATTCTGGTTTATGTGTTGCCTTTCTTTACTTTAAAATAATTTGCTGGCATGTTTTTACTTTGTAACCACTTTATCTGTTTGAAATTTGATATATATTGGACTCTACGAAGACAAGGGTGTTTTAAAAATGTGGAGAAACAAATTCTGTACCTCAACACAAAATAGTAGTAAAATGTGGTTACATTTAATAATTGTATCAACAAATTGTATTATATTTTGTCTGTTCTGAGTAAGACCTGCATGTGTTTTGTGAATGTATTGTTGTAGAAGCTATTTCAATGTCTCTATTAAAGACAGACATAAGGTGGTTATGGACAAATGAAACAGCTGGTCAGTGGGAATATAAAAGAGTATCATCACTGGAGTCTTTGAACTGCTAAGGATGAAATTATTCTTTTGTGAATCTGGCACAGCTTTGTTTTGAATAACTTGAAAAACAGATCTAAAAGCTTAATGCCTTTTGCAAAAGAATGTGGCACATTTCAAATAAAACCATTTATGGCCTTGTCTTTATAACCTTTAATTTTGATTGACATTTTACTCATGTAACTGAATATCTGAATTAAGTATTTTGTTCTCCTCCTCTGATTTATCTGCATGGGTATTTTTAAAATGATCAATATATTTGACCTCATCCAGTGCATATATCTGTCTTGTTAAAGAAAATGCAATATTGCCTTAATATGTCTTGAAATTTGGCGTCCATAAAATTTTATTGATATCCCTCCTTAGAATGGCAAGCGATCTTTTGTGAGAGATATAACAAATATCTGTCAGCAAATTATCCCCTTGCATATTTATTTTCCTTTTTTCAGATACATTGACAACAACAATCAACAAGGAAGGAATACAGGACAATTTAAAATGTGAGAGGGAAATAAATACACAGACAGACATTACTTCATTTCTAGAAATTCATCATAGTCCAAAACAAGTTCTGCAATTCCAAGGAATACACAGCTTTACCTACATTACAACATAAAATGTATCATATGTGCACACAGTACTTTATCAGTACTTTATTTTTATATGACATGTATGTTCAACCTATCAAAAAAAAACAGACAACAATTCATATTTGCTTAATAATGCTCCATCCCCAGTCATCTAAACACAAACCCCAGGATTCAATAAACTCCTTGTAGGCTCTGTCTAGAGCCTACATGGAGTGTATCCATGTACATGGCCGCAAAGTGCCATCGGTAGTGTGCACTGCATATTCATGATGCACAGTGCACCTATGTGAGGTTGTGAAGGGTGCCCCAGTAACATTTGCCACAAAACTATGCAGAACACCAAAGCAATGAATCTGTCCGTGTATGCATTGACGGTCCACCCACATCACACACAGGCAAAAGAGTATGCAGTCCATCCATCCCAAGTGACTTTCTAAAATCCACAAATCTTCTGCCATCATTTGTCCTCTTATTTCTTTTTTTAAGTCTTCCTGCATGTTTGCGTGATGCGCCACAGCACCAGTATATGCATATTGGGTTTGCACAGTGGGACCACCCATATATCAGACATGACTCAGACATCTAAAAATAGAAACAGGATGCTTTCAATAAATATAAATGTACAATGCTGTGCAATGCACAAATCTGTTAAGCAGAACTGTTCTATGCTCAGACATTGGAAGGCATAACAACTAGTTAAGCAACACTGATGATGTCACTCCCCTTGTGGTGACATGGGGTGAGTGCTAGATTTCACTGCAGATGGTCCTGGGCCCTAATCCAGGGAATTCATATTTTTTATATGATGGTTTAACATTGTAGCATAGCCAAATAAATTGGTAACTTAAGGAAATATCCATGGAATTATCTTTGTGATGGATTTTGTCAATATTTAAGATAAAGGTGTGCACTGCTTAGCATCGTGCAAATATCAGTAGTTTTACACATATATTTATATACCATAGGGTTTGCTTGAAAGTAAGCAGCGTGCACCATTTTTAAATGTATCAACGTGTACACAGTGTGCACTCTCCGTAAGTGCAAGTGGTGGGAAACCATGGTATTTAAAGGGGAAATACAAGGGACTGCACTTTATACATTGAGGTTTGACTTGTGCAGCAATGGCAGGAGCAGGTGACAGTGTGCACTTTAGAGTACAGTGCTGGGATATCCAAGAGCCCAAGTTTTTTACTGGGCTCTTGATTAGGGATCATGGCCCATGCCTCTTGTAGGAGGACTATACTGGCACCCAATATAAAGTGGAAGGCTGAGATAGTTTGGCCAGGGCACTTACCTGTGCGACTGGTATCCCCTGCACTGGTGAACAGTGTTGTCACTGCTATGATAGCCTCTGTAGGAGAAAGAGGGTTAACCTTGATCAGTGGATCAGGGATTGCCAGGTGGGGAACACCCTGGTGATGTGTAAGAATGATTTACATGCATTACCTGAACATACTAAAGCTGGTTATGGTAAAAACTAGTATTCATAATTTCTTTTCCCTTTTTCCACAACTGCAGAAAAGAGAACCTCAAATATGATGTCCTATGCTAGATGACTGGAGAGGATGAGATAAGCACGTGGTAGGTAAGAATAATTATATAAAACACTCTATGGGGATGCACAAGCCAGTGCATTTATTTGTGCCAGTCCCAAGCCTGGATAAATGGGGAGGGTTGCATCAGGAAAGGCATCCAGCGTAAAACTTAGCCAAATCATTCATGCGGACAGCAGCAAATATTTACATACTGGATCGGTCGAGGCCCGGGTTAACAACGACCACCACCAGTACTGTTAGCCAACAGAGTGCTGGCAGAAATTGGGCTACTGTTGTCTGAAGGAGAAGAGAGGGAAGGCATGGCCGAAGGCAGGAAGAGAGGAGAAAGGCTAGGACTGTGGTAGTGAGAGTTGGAACTTTGAATGTTGGCAGTATGACTGGTATAGGGAGAGAGCTAGCTGATATGATGGACAGAAGGAAGGCTGGTATATTGTGTGTGCAAGAGACCAGATGGAAGGGGAGTAAGGCTAGATGTATAAGAGGTGGGTTCAAATTGTTTTATCATGGTGTGGATGGGAGGAGAAATGGTGTAGGAGTTATCCTGAAGGAACAGTATGCTATGAGTGTTTTGGACGTGAAAGGATTGTAGGATAGAATGATGTTTATGAAGCTGGAAATTGATGGTGTAATGATAAATGTTGTTAGTGCATATGCTCCACAAGTTGGGTGTGTGATGGATGAGAAAGAAAATTTTTGGAATGAGTTGGAAAAGAAGGAGTGCTTTACCATGGTCCAAGCTTTATTGGAGCAGATTTAAAGGGGGTCATTGGTGAATTTTCAAAGGTTGATGCAAGTAGGAAATGTTTAAGTTACTGTGCTGACGTCATTTGGTAGTGGATTTTTCCAAAAATGGACATGTGGTGAATTCATTTTTATGTGTTGGCGTCATTTGACATTAATTGTGGAGTTTTATTTAACCACTTTATCTGTTTGAAATTTGATATATATTGGACTCTACGAAGACAAGGGTGTTTTAAAAATGTGGAGAAACAAATTCTGTACCTCAACACAAAATAGTAGTAAAATGTGGTTACATTTAATAATTGTATCAACAAATTGTATTATATTTTGCCTGTTCTGAGTAAGACCTGCATGTGTTTTGTGAATGTATTGTTGTAGAAGCCATTTCAATGTCTCTGTTAAAAGACAGACATAAGGTGGTTATGGACAAATGAAACAGCTGGTCAGTGGGAATATAAAAGAGTAGCATCACTGGAGTCTTTGAACTGCTAAGGATGAAATTATTCTTTTGTGAATCTGGCACAGCTTTGTTTTGAATAACTTGAAAAACAGATCTAAAAGCTTAATGCCTTTTGCAAAAGAATGTGGCACATTTCAAATAAAACCAATTATGGCCTTGTCTTTATAACCTTTAATTTTGATTGACATTTTACTCATGTAACTGAATATCTGAATTAAGTATTTTGTTCTCCTCCTCTGATTTATCTGCATGGGTATTTTTAAAATGATCAATATATTTGACCTCATCCAGTGCATATATCTGTCGTGTTAAAGAAAATGCAATATTGCCTTAATATGTCTTGAAATTTGGCGTCCATAAAATGTTATTGATATTCCTCCTTAGAATGGCAAGCAATCTTTTGTGAGAGATATAACAAAAATCTGTCAGCAAATTATCCCCTTGCATATTTATTTTCCTTTTTTCAGATACATTGACAACAACAATCAACAAGGAAGGAATACAGGACAATTTAAAATGTGAGAGGGAAATAAATACACAGACAGACGTTACTTCATTTCTAGAAATTCATCATAGTCCAAAACAAGTTCTGCAATTCCAAGGAATACACAGCTTTACCTACATTACAACTTAAAATGCATCATATGTGCACACAGTACTTTATCAGTACTTTATTTTTATATGACATGTATGTTCAACCTATCAAAAAAAAAAAAAAACAGACAACAATTCATATTTGCTTAATAATGCTCCATCCCCAGTCATCTAAACACAAACCCCAGGATTCAATAAACTCCTTGTAGGCTCTGTCTAGAGCCTACATGGAGTGTATCCATGTACATGGCCGCAAAGTGCCATCGGTAGTGTGCACTACATATTCATGATGCACAGTGCACCTATGTGAGGTTGTGAAGGGTGCCCCAGTAACATTTGCCACAAAACTATGCAGAACACTGTAAAGCATGGAATTGTCCGTGTATGCATTGACGTCCACCCATTATCACACACACAGAAAAGAGTATAGTCCATTCATCCCAAGACTTTCTAAACCACAAATCTTTTCTGCCATCATTTGTTCTCTTATTTTTTTTTGTGCCTTCCTGCATGCGCTTGCGGATGCCGCTGCAGCACCAGTATATGCATATTGGTCGGCACAGGGGACCACCCATATATCAAGATGACCTTGACATCTAAAAATAGAAACAGGATGCTCAATAACACGAGGTCGTGTCATCGCTGCAGTACAAATTGTTAAGAACTGTGCTATGTTCGGTATTACTGAAGGCATAACCAGTTGTTGAACATCGATGATGTCACCCCCGTGGTGACATGGGGTGAGTGCTAGATTTCAGTGCAGATGGTCCTGGGGCCCTAATCCAGGAACATGGGGTTTTTTACATGATGGTTTCGACATTGCAGCATATCTGAACAAAGTGGTAACTGGCGAAATATCCATGAATTATTCTCGGTGATGGATTTTTCAATATTTAAGATAAAGGCGGTGTAACGCTTGAGTTAACGTGCAAAATACGTAGTTTAATAACATATATTTATATACCATAGGGTTTGCTTTGATGGCAGGGCAGCGCGCACCATTTTAAATGTATCAACGCAGGACACAGTGTGCACTCCGTAGCGCAAGTGGTGGTCCACGGCATTGCAAAGGGAAATACAGGACCGTAATTTTACATACCGGAGGTTTGAGACCGCGCAGCAATGGCAGACAGGTGACAGGTGCGCACTTCGTGAGTACAGTGCTATGTCCAGGAGTCCGTTTTCTTTTTTTCTGGGCTCTTGGATTAGATCATGGCCCCTGCCTCTTGTAGGAGCACTATACTGGCACCCAATATAAAGTGGAAGGCTGAGCTAGTTTGGCCAGGGCACTTACCTGTGACTGGATCCCCTGCACTGGTGAACAGTGTTGTCACTGCTATGATAGCCTCTGTAGGAGAAAGAGTGTTAACCTTGATCAGTGGATCAGGGATTGCCAGGTGGGGAACACCCTGGTGATGTGTAAGAATGATTTACATGCATTACCTGAACATACTAAAGCTGGTTATGGTAAACACTAGTATTCATAATTTCTTTTCCCTTTTTCCACAGCTGCAGAAAAGAGAACCTCAAATATGATGTCCTATGCTAGATGACTGGAGAGGATGAGATAAGCACGTGGTAGGTAAGAATAATTATATAAAACACTCTATGGGGATGCACAAGCCAGTGCATTTATTTGCGCTGCAGTCCCAAGCCCGACAAATGGGGAGGGTTGCATCAGGAAAGGCATCCAGCGAAAACTTAGCCAAATCATTCATGCGACAGCAGCAAAATATTTACATACCGGGATCGGGTTTATGCCCGGTTAGCCAGCCCCACCACCACCAGTACTGGGCACAACAGGCGCTGGGCGGCAGCTGGGGCTACCGTTGCTGTCTGGAAGGAGAAGAGAGGGAAGGCATGGTCAAGGCAGGGAAGAGAGGAGAAATACAGGACTTGTGGTAGTGAGAGTTGGAACTTTGAATGCTGCGTATGATTGGTTAGGGAGAGCTAATGATATGATGGACAGAAGGAAGGTTGGTATATTGTGCAAGAGACCAGATGGAAGGGGAGGCGCCAGATGGTTGGGTGAGGTGGGTTCAAAATTGTTTTATCATGGTGATGGAGGAGAAATGGTGCAGGAGCTATCCTGAAGGAAACAGCATGCCATGAGTGTTTTGACTTGAGCGATCAGGATAGAATGATGTCATGAAGCTGGAAACTGATGGTGTAATGATAAATGTTGTTAAAATATGTCTACGTTGCGTGCGGCGGATGTGAGAAAGAAAATTTTGGAATGAGTTGGATGAAGCAAGATGACTGTACTAAGGGTGAGAGAGTGGTGATTGGAGCAGATTTCAATGGGTAGTGTTGGTGAAGGGAACAGAGGGACAGGGTGAGGTGGGCAGTATGGTGTTGGGCAAAGGAATGCAGAAGGTCAGATGGTAGCGGATTTTATGCAAAAAGGATGGACATGACTGTGGTGAATACATATTTTAATGAAGAGGAGGAGCAGCATAGGTGATGTAAGAGCAGAAAAGATGCACACAGGTGATTATCCATGCAGGAGGGTCATTTTGAAGGAGATTGAGACTTCCAAAGTGGTGACCGGGGAAAGTGCAGTTAGGGGCAGGCATAGAATGGTGGTCTGTAGGTGATGTTGGTGATCAAGAAGAGGGAGGACAAGTGTGAGAGCAGTACCAAGGATCAAATGGTAAAGTTGGAAAAGGGTTATTGTGAGCTGGAGTTCAAGGGGAAGAGCGGGAAACAGGCACTTGGGGGCAGTGAAGAGTTACCGGTAATTGGCAATTGCTAGTCGAGTGAAGTGGAAGAGCAGCCATATGCTTGTGTGACATCTGGACAGAGGAAGGAGGACAAGGAGACCTGATGGTAGAAATGAGGGAAGCACAGGAGAGCATACAGAGAAAGAGGCTGGCGAAGAAGAAGCGGACAGTCAGAAAGACGACGGCGCGGATGCGAGCATTAGGAGATTAAAGATACGGTGAAGAGACAGGCGTCAAAACCATGATAAGGCAAGAAGGATGGAGTCAGGCGAAAAGGTTGAAATACTGGAAGAGGGGAGAAAAGGACCTTGCATTGACTGACTAGACATAGGGACTAAGCCGGGAAAAGATGTGGAGCAGGTAAGTGGGTAAAGGATAGTAAAGGAAAACATACCTGGCGTTTAAGAGGAGTGTGTTGAGCAGATGGAAAGAGTACTTGAGGGGCTGATGAATGAAGAGAATGAGAGAGAGGTTGGATGATGTGGGATAGTGAATCAGGAAGTGAAAAGCTAGGCAAGGAGGAAGTGAAGACAGCCATGAAGAGGATGAAGAATGGAAAGGCTGTTGGTCCAGATGATATATCAGTGGAAGCATGGAGGTGCTTAGGAGAAATGGCAGTGGAGTTCTTAACCAGATTGTTTAATGAAATCTTGGAAAGTCAGAGGATGCCTGAGAAGTGGAGAAAAAGTGTTTTGTTACCTACTTTTAAGAATAAGGGTGATGTGCAGACTTGTAGTAACTACAGGGGGATAAAACTAATCAGTCACAGCTTGAAGTTATGGGAAAGAGTAGTGGAAGCTAGGTTAAGAAGGGAGGTGATGATTAGCAATCAACAGTATGGTTTCATGCAGGGAAAAAGCACTACAGATGCAATGCTTGCTCTGAGACTCTTGATGGAGAAATATAGGGAAGGTCAGAAGGAATTGCATTGTGTCTTTGTGGACTTGGAGGAAGCATATGATAGGGTGCCTAGAGAGGAGTTGTGGTATTGTATGAGTAAGTCATGAGTGGCAGAGAAGTATGTAAGAGTGGAACAGGATATGTACGAGGGTAGTGTGACAGTGGTGAAGTCTGCGGTGGGAGTGAAAGATCCATTTAAGGTGGAGGTGGGATTACATCAAGGATCAGCTCTGAGCCCTTTCTTATTTGCAATGCTGATGGACAGCTTGACAGATGAGTTCAGACAGGAGGCCCCATGGACTATGATGTTTGCAGATGACATTGTGATCTGAAGTGAGAGTAGGGATCAGGTTAAGGAGAACCTGGAGAGGTGGAGATATGCTCTAGAGAGGAGAGGAATGAAGGTCAGCAGGACTAAGACAGAATATGTGTGTGCGAATGAGAGGGAGGATAGAGGAATGATGAGGATGCAGGGAGTAGAGTTGGTGAACGTGCATGAGTTTAAGTACTTGGGATCAACAGTTCAGAGTAATGGTGAGTGTGGAAGAGAAGTGAAGAAAAGAGTACAGGCAGGGTGGAGAAGAGTGTCAGGAGTGATTTGTGACAGATGGGTACCAGTAAAAGTGAAAGGGAAGGTCTACAATAGGTCAGTGAGACTAGCTATGTTGTATGGGTTGGAGACAGTGGCACTGACAAAAAGGCAGGAGTCAGAGCTGGAAGTGTCAGAGTTAAAGATGTTAAGATTTGCACTGGGTGTGACAAGGATGGACAGGATTAGGAATCAGTATATTAGAGGGTCAACTCAGGTTGGACGGTTTGGAGACAAAGTCAGAGAGGCGAGATTGTGTTGGTTTGGACATGTACTGAGGAGGGATGATGGGTATATTGGGAAAAGGATGCTAAGGATGGAGCTGCCAGGTAAGAGGAAAAGAGGAACGCCTAAAATAAGGTTTATGGATGTGGTGAGAGAGGACATGCAGGCAGTTGATGTGACTGAGCAATATGCAGAGGATAGGAAGAAATGGAAACAGATGATCTGCTATGGCGACCCCTAATGGGAACAGCCAAAAGAGAAGAAGAAGACTCTTATTGCAGCCTTAACAGTTATGGATTGATTATTAGCTATATCATACTTTATTATGATTTTGGAAATGCATAACTGTACAGTAACTTTCAATACTACTTATATCTGCTGAAAATCCAGATTTAAGAATCACTGTTTTACCCTAGTCATTGTAGAGTTCATGGTTGTATGGCAAGTACTTAATGGAGATGTCAATGAATATATTAGTGTTGAAAAGTTCTGTTGACAAAACTCTTGTGCAACTATACATGTGCGCAATAGCAACATTTGCAAAATGTTCCTAATAATGAGTCCTTTTACACCCAATATGTAATAATATGTCCAGATATCCTGCTCTAAGAGGTGGAGAGGTGTGGTCTGAAACACAAAGCAACAGTTGCACATTCTCAGGTAATGGTGACCATGAGTCTGTAAAGTGTAAAATGAAACAGTGATTGCATTATGCTGTATTCCAATGGAAAAATACAGTATATTATTACAGTAGATACTTCTGGGATTCTAATACTACAGTCCCCAAATATATAAATCATCTGACTGCACTACTTTGCTAGCTTTTCATGAATAAAAATTACAGAATTACAGTACTCTTCTGTAATCATCATTATAATATTTGAAATGTAGACATATACACCTGTGGCTTCAATGGGCTGCTGCCATGTGTAATCACTGTACATGCAGTCCAAGTAATAAAGGAATTTCTTAGCAGTTGTTATTGTTTAAAGCAGACTGGAACAGAAGACTATAAAGTTTTTTTTGAAAGCTTGTATAATGTATAAAGTTGCTAATGTTCTTTTTTCTCTTACTCCACCCCATATCTTCTTCTATTTATATATTACTTATTTTTTATTATGATTTATTTCTTATTATTTATTTATTTCATCATATATTGCCTTATTATCTCACTTTTTATCCCCTCTTATGTTTTATTTATTATGCATTATTTTATCTTGTGTTTATGTTAACTTTCATCATGTATGATTATGTTTGCATTAACATTATTTAACTGTTTTTATAAATTTTGTTATCATTTTTTTCTTACTGTAAAATCCTTGATTTTTGTTTCATGTTTTATTTAACTTTGGTTCTTGGTTTATCTTTATGTTATTACTACAGCAAAGCAGTGTAGACTGGCTCCTGCTGATCCACCTATGCTCTCTCCTCCGGCTGCAGCACCAAGTCCCAGCACTTCTGGGCTAATTCCATTAGATTGCCACTTAATTGCGAAAGCAAATCTTTAGTTTATATAGCTTTATGTGATTGTTGCCCGTCTTTCTATATCGGAAAGACCGATCGCAGATTACGCGATCGTATGTATGAACACCTGTATGCAATTAAAAACAGTATTGTCACCAACGCCTGTAGCTAAACATATTATAGAACAACCTGGCCACAGCTTTTCTTTTATGGCCATTGATCAAATAACAACCTCTTTCAGGGGGGGTCCCACCGCATTACTATTAGAAATTTGTGAACTTGAATGGCAATTTAGAACAGATGCCTTTCATTTCCCAGGGTTAAACGAGAATTGCAATATTGTACCAATTTTGAAATTGAGAAGTTACTTACGATAAATGTATTTACTGTATGTAGTATTGCTTGTCATTTTGCACCCTCACTTGCCCTGTTAATTGTATTATTTAACTTGGAAAAGTAATGTTCTATTTCCTAGTTCCTCTTGTGGCTATGACAGTAAGTTCTAGATAACCTTTTACAAGTTTTTACACTTTTATTGTGACATTTGCTAGCTTTCTAAGTTTATTAATATAGTAGCTTAATTTTTGTTTTAAATTAGAGAGTAACAATATTTCTCTTTTTATAATTAATTATATTTAAGTATGTCATTTATTGTTAAAATTTGCGATTGAATGATTCCTTAATTTTCTAATTTTTTATTTTAAAGTGGTTATGACATCACTTCCTTTCTTAGTCTATTTAAACTTGACTTAAAATTTTTGTAGTTGTTTGTATTCTCTGATGAAGCCACGCCAGTGGGCAAGGCGAAAACGCTACTAAACAATTAAAATTGCGTTAAGAACTTTTAGCTACTCCTCTTTCCTTGGCTTGTTTAGCTTGTTGGGTTATAAAGCGTTTTAAGGAGTATTCTTTTACCAGCTGGAGCAAGGTGACCGTGGTCCTTCTTGGTCTGTAGGGTGATGTTGGTGATCAAGAAGAGGAGGACAAGTGTGAGAGCAGTGCCAAGGATCAAATGGTGGAAGTTGAAAAAGGGTGATTATGAGCTGGAGTTCAAGGAAGAGTTAAAACAGGCACTTGGGGGCAGTGAAGAGTTACCAAATAGCTGGGTAACTACAGTCGAGATGGTAAGGAAGACAGCTAGAAAGGTGCTTGGTGTGACATCTGGACAGAGGAAGGAGGACAAGGAGACCTGATGGTGGAATGAGGAAGTAAAGGAGAGTATACAGAGAAAGAGGCTGGCGAAGAAGAAGTGGGATGTCAGAAAGATGAAGAAAGTAGACAGGAGTATTAGGAGATGAAGAGCATGGTG
Source organism: Protopterus annectens (assembly GCF_019279795.1). NCBI lineage: Eukaryota > Metazoa > Chordata > Ceratodontiformes > Protopteridae > Protopterus > Protopterus annectens. The sequence continues at coordinate 201,819,674 of NC_056741.1, forward strand.
AAGAGACAGGTGCCAAACGCTAAGGATAAGGCATATGGAGAGTTGTATGAAAGGTTGAACACTAAAGAGGGAGAAAAGGACCTGTACCGATTGACTAGACAGAGGGACCAAGCTGGAAAAGATGTGCAGCAGTTAAGGGGGGTAAAGGATAGTAAGGAAAACATACTCACAAGCGAAGAGAGTGTGTTGAGCAGATGGAAAGAGTACTTTGAGGGGCTGATGAATGAAGAGAATGAGAGAGAGAGAAGGTTGGATGATGTGGGGATAGTGAATCAGGAAGTGAAAAAGCTTAGCAAGGAGGAAGTATGGACAGCTATGAAGAGGATGAAGAATGGAAAGGCTGTTGGTCCAGATGATATACCAGTGGAAGCATGGAGGTGCTTAGGAGAAATGGCAGTGGAGTTCTTAACCAGATTGTTTAATGAAATCTTGGAAAGTCAGAGGATGCCTGAGAAGTGGAGAAAAAGTGTTTTGTTACCTACTTTTAAGAATAAGGGTGATGTGCAGACTTGTAATAACTACAGAGGGATAAAACTAATCAGTCACAGCTTGAAGTTATGGGAAAGAGTAGTGGAAGCTAGAATAAGAAGGGAGGTGATGATTAGCAATCAGCAGTATGGTTTCATTCTGGGAAAGAGCACTACAGATGCACTGTTTGCTCTGAGACTCTTCATGGAGAAATATAGGGAAGGTCAGAAGGAGTTGCATTGTGTCTCTGTGGACTTGGAGGAAGCATATGATAGGGTGCCTACAGAGGAGTTGTGGTATTGTATGAGTAAGTCAGGAGTGGCAGAGAAGTATGTAAGAGTGGTACAGGATATGTACGAGGGTAGTGCGACAGTGGTGAAGTCTGCGGTGGGAGTGCCAGATCCATTTACGGTGGAGGTGGGATTACATCAAGGATCAGCTCTGAGCCCTTTCTTATTTGCAATGCTGATGGACAGCTTGACAGATGAGTTCAGACAGGAGGCCCCATGGACTATGATGTTTGCAGATGACATTGCGATCTGAAGTGAGAGTAGGGATCAGGTTGAGCAGAACCTGGAGAGGTGGAGATATGCTCTAGAGAGGAGAGGAATGAAGGTCAGCAGGACTAAGACAGAATATGTGTGTGTGAATGAGAGGAAGGATAGAGGAATGATGAGGATGCAGGGAGTAGAGTTGGCGAAGGTGCATGAGTTTAAGTACTTGGGATCAACAGTTCAGAGTAATGGTGAGTGTGGAAGAGAGGTGAAGAAAAGAGTACAGGCAGGATGGAGTGGGTGCAGAAGAGTGTCAGGAGTGATTTGTGACAGATGGGTACCAGTAAAAGTGAAAGGGAAGGTCTACAATAGGTTAGTGAGACTAGCTATGTTGTATGGGTTGGAGACAGTGGCACTGACAAAAAGGCAGGAGTCAGAGCTGGAAGTGTCAGAGTTAAAGATGTTAAGATTTGCACTGGGTGTGACAAGGATGGACAGGATTAGGAATCAGTATATTAGAGGGTCAGCTCAGGTTGGACGGTTTGGAGACAAAGTCAGAGAGGCGAGATTGTGTTGGTTTGGACATGTACTGAGGAGGGATGATGGGTATATTGGGAAAAGGATGCTAAGGATGGAGCTGCCAGGTAAGAGGAAAAGAGGAACGCCTAAAATAAGGTTTATGGATGTGGTGAGAGAGGACATGCAGGCAGTTGATGTGACTGAGCAATATGCAGAGGACAGGAAGAAATGGAAACAGATGATCTGCTATGGCGACCCCTAATGGGAGCAGCCAAAAGAGAAGAAGAAGACTCTTATTGCAGCCTTAACAGTTATGGATTGATTATTAGCTATATCATACTTTATTATGATTTTGGAAATGCATAACTGTACAGTAACTTTCAATACTACTTATATCTGCTGAAAATCCAGATTTAAGAATCACTGTTTTACCCTAGTCATTGTAGAGTTCATGGTTGTATGGCAAGTACTTAATGGAGATGTCAATGAATATATTAGTGTTGAAAGGTTCTGTTGACAAAACTCTTGTGCAACTATGCATGTGCGTAATAGCAACATTTGCAAAATGTTCCTAATAATGAGTCCTTTTACACCCAATATGTAATAATATGTCCAGATATCCTGCTCTAAGAGGTGGAGAGGTGTGGTCTGAAACACAAAGCAACAGTTGCACATTCTCAGGTAATGGTGACCACGAGTCTGTAAAGTGTAAAATGAAAGAGTGATTGCATTATGCTGTATTTCAATGGAAAAATACAGTATATTATTACAGTAGATACTTCTGGGTTCTAATACTACAGTCCCCAAATATATAAATCATCTGACTGCACTACTTTGCTAGCTTTTCATGAATAAAAATTACAGAATTACAGTACTCGTCTGTAATCGTCATTATAATATTTGAAATGTAGACCTATACACCTGTGGCTTCAATGGGCTGCTGCCATGTGTAATCACTGTACATGCAGTCCAAGTAATAAAGGAATTTCTTAGCAGTTGTTATTGTTTAAAGCAGAATGGAACAGAAGACAATAAAGTTATTTTTGAAAGCTTGTATAATGTATAAAGTTGCTAATGTTCTTTTTTCTCTTACTCCACCCCATATCTTCTTCTATTTATATATTACTTATTTTTTATTATGATTTATTTCTTATTATTTATTTATTTCATCATATATTGCCTTATTATCTCACTTTTTATTCCCTCATGTTTTATTTATTATGTATTATTTTATCTTGTGTTTATGCTAACTTTCATCATGTATGATTATGTTTGCATTAACATTATTTAACTGTTTTTATAAATTTTGTTATCATTTTTTTCTTACTGTAAAATCCTTAATTTTGTTTCATGTTTTATTTAACTTTGGTTCTTGGTTTATCTTTATGTTATTACTACAGCAAAGCAGTGTAGACTGGCTCCTGCTGATCCACCTATGCTCTCTCCTCCGGCTGCAGCACCAAGTCCCAGCACTTCCGGGCTGTCATCTGGTGACACCCCCCTTGCTGCCCCTGCCCTACCTGTACCCTTAGGTAGATCTGCTCTATGGGCCAGGTGCGTGTTCCCCCCTAAAAGCAGAGGTGTGGATAGTACCTACATCACCTATGCAGAGTTGCCAGATGTGGTGCATAGGATTGTGCACCAGAATGTGGGCACACACCTATGCTGGATGGAAAACATGCTGTCCATCTTTGTATGGCAGACAGGCCATAGGCCATGACATCAAACAGTGCAGGCACCAGGGCAGTGATTGAACTGCTGCTGTGCTGACAGTCCAGTGGGTGAAGACTTGAGCTGCACTGTTACCATGCTGATGTCAATGGGATCTCAATTCACCCACCCCACCCCAAACAAGGTCTTCATCCCACTCTTGTGTCCTTCACTGACCCTGTCCTTGTCTTGTATGTCTTTTCTCTCTGCAAATGGTTTCTTACCTTCCCTACTTGCCTGACCCAGACTTGTCTATGTTCCCCCCAACATTCCACTCTGTCCTGTAAAGAAAAAAAAAAGAAAAAGGGTACCTGCCCCCCCCAAAAAAAATGGTACCATACATAGCTCTACATTTCACAGATGTGTCTTCTTGACACACTTAAAGTGGTCCAACTGGCCTCACAATGCAAATATGTTGTTGTGAACCCTCTCTCTCTGAAGGTGACAGTCCAAATTCAGCTTAAAATGTGTACATGTGCCAGTTGTTACTGTTGAAGAAATAGATAGCTCTGGTTCTTCTCTACACACACCCCTTCCCTCTATAAAAATTAAACACCTCAGGCTTAGTAAACATTCATCTCCACTTAAACTACTTTTACTTCATTTACTACTCTTTGGTGATAGCAATCCCAACCCAGGACCTACCCTTAACTCATCTTCCCCCACTTATCCTATCCTTCCCCCTTCCAACTCCTTAGCACAAACTACTTCTAAAATATTGTGCAATTATTTATCCTTTGTATCATTAAATATACAAAGTATGCTTAACAAACTCACTCCTCTTCACTCCTGGATCTCCATACTCACTCCTGACATCCTTACTTTCTCTGAAACTTCGCTAAAACAACATATTGACAACTCTGAATTTTTTCACCCTGGTGATAATATCTTCTGACAGCATCGACCTAAGGAAAAAAGGGGGAGATGTTGTCATTCTCTACCCTAAACACCTCTCTCTCTCTTCCCCTATTAAAATCTCTCCTCCAAACTTCCATCCAGCAAAATTTCTAATTTTCAACTCTAATTTAAACAAACACAAAAAACTATCCAGTGCTACTATCTATATTCCCCTTAGTAATAACATCCCTTACTCTCAATTGTTTTCTTTTATGGATTTCACAGGTTATTACATATGAAACAATCATCTTAGGTGATGTTAATATAGACTGGAATACACTTACTATTGACTCTCCCAGCTCCTGCATTAACCTCTATTTTTTTTCCAGCTAATCACTACCCCCACTCATCTCCTCAGAAACGTCAACACTAGTACAACTCTGGGGTAGATCATGACTTCCAATCTCAACCTTTAGCAAAACCTGACCATGCTCCCAGACTCCCTTAGTGACCACCTTCCCAACCTTTACCAAAACCCCACCACCCTCCCAGACTCCCTTAGTGACCACCTTCCCAACCTTTACCAAAACCCCACCACCCTCCCAGACTCCCTTAGTGACCACCTTACCACCTCTATTAAAAGATGCGCAGCCCAACATAAAAACACTCACCGATATAAAGATTACCACAAACTCTCAAATTTCAGCATAGATACTTTTAACCAGATGCCCTCCTGAACAAACTGGTCATTTCTAAAACTCCTCCCTTTGAAAGATGCTGTCCTACAATTCAACAGCATCTTCATAAATAACTCCCTGGCACTGTCCAGGAAAATCAGATTAAAATGTCACTATGTTATTTGGTTAACACAAGTCACTCATATGCCAAAGTCCAAGAGGGATAGTGCATGGAAAAGCTAGAAAAAATAAATAACTCACCTTCCTTCTTTCAAAGCTGTAGGGAACTCTGCAACTTAATGAAAAACAGATCATCCTTCATAAGAAAAAGTATTACCAAAAGCCACTCAATAACCCTCACTCCAACCCCCCCCAAATTCTGGCTTTCTGAAAATCAACTACTACATCCAGGTAACCCTTCATCACCTAACCCCTGCCCCAACAGCTCCTCCCTTGAAACAGCCACTTTCCTCATCTCCTTCTTTATTGAAACTATCCAAAAGCTAACCAAAAAAGACATTAGTATCTCCCCATGTGCCCCCAACTTCCCTCTCTACTTTCTTCTCACTTACACCCGCGCCTACTAATTACTTTAGGTCACTCCTTAGTAAACTGAAACAATGCTCACTATCAGCTGACAATCTACCCCCTATTTCTTAAACATTCTGCTAATTTTATTGCTTACCCCATCTCCATACTTATAAACAGATCTATCAAGGAAAATACAGTCCCCAATATCTGGAAAAAATCTGCTTTACCCTTCACAAAGGTGGCAATTTCACTGATCCCTCAAATTACAGACCTATTGGTATACTATCTCCTCTCTCTAAAATACTGAAAAGTGTATTCACAAACAGCTCCTCAATCATCTGTTATAAGAAAATCTCCAAACCCCAGCTAAGCACGGATTTCGCCCTCGACATAGCACATCTACTGCACTAATATCTTTCACACATACTATAGCCAAAGCTCAGGAAGAAAATAAATTAGTCTCCTGCTTATTTCTCGATCTCTCCAAGGCCTTTGATAATGTTACCCATCCTCTACTGCTATCCAGACTCACTAACCTAAACCTGTCTAGTTCTACTTTAAACTGGCTCAGTAGCTACCTCTCAAATCGATTTCAATCCCTCAAATGGGTATCATCATTTTCACCCTTCCTAACTGTAAAAACTAGGATTCCCCAAGGCTCAGTTCTTGGTCCTCTTCTTTTCAACATCTTCATTAACTCCCTTTACACCTCATGCCCCTCTCTACTGTAATTCAATATACTGACAACTCAGCCATTATCTCCTGATCTGACAGTTTTGACAAATTACACATCACTCAACAATCTCTACACTCTGTTGAAAAATGGCTAACATCAAACCAACTTCTGATTAACCCTAAGAAAACCAAACTCCTCATCTTTCTACCAAAAATACTTGAACCTCAAAAATTCAATTTCAATGTCACATCCCTAAACAATACTACTATCACTGTTGAAACTCACACTAAACTCCTGGGTGTGACATTAGATGACCAACTCAAATATGACCTGCATATTCAACAAGGCATTAAAAAACACCAACAATTAGGACTACTATGTAGACACATAAAATCCTATCAGAGAAAGCCTGGCTTAGGCTTTCCTGCTCCCCACTCTATTCTATACTGCCCCAATCCTCACCAACTTTCAATCCAACCCCATAGCTAAACTGAAGTTCACATACAACAAAGCTGCTGGTTTTGCTGCTAACATGCCCTATCAATCTCACCACTGTCTATCTCTGAAAAGCCTTCAATGGCTAGAGTTCCACTATCAATTCTTTCTACCTCAACTGTACCTAATTCATTTCATTCTTAACTACCCCACCTCTTCCCCAGCTCTCTCCTCTGTTATCTCCTACTATACTCCAAACTGAGCTCTTCAAAGGTCACAGCAGAACCTCCTCAAGATTTAAATGCCAAAGAAATATATTGACAAACTCTTATATAGCCACTCCTTAGCGCACACTTGGAACAAATTACCCCATGAATACATTCCATTACCAACACTAACTTCTTCAAAAAAGAGCTAAAATCCCCACTTGCTAAACTCATGGTCTTGCCCATGCCATGATCCCACCTAAACTCCCTACTAATTTATCTACCAACTCCCTCCGTCTCTTTTATACACTAATCTATCTATTACTGGTCTCCCACTTTCTTTATTGCTTGAGAGCCTTTTTTCACACCGTAGGACATTGTTGCCACTACTCTGTTTGTAGTTTTATTTCTTTTTTTTTTATTTTTTGTCTGTTCTCACTTTTACACTGAAGAGCATCATTGCTTTCCAATTTTATGTTATATGTATTTGATGTAATGATATGATGTTTTTGATGTATTCACATATACACTATATGTACTACTTAGAACATAGTCTCTGTCTAAATTTGTATCTATTCACGCTCATAATCATCTGGAACATTTCTCCCTGGGCCTCTGCTGAAAACTGGCTTTATTCCAAGTCGGACTTTCCTGGTTGACAAATGTTATATAAATAAATAAAAATAAAATAAAATAATCTAACTTTATTGTATTCCACTTTGCTACTAAATTGTATACCATAATATTGGAATCACTCTGCAGCTTTTCTTCTCGGGCCTCTGCTGAAAAAGGGATTTCAGCCCAGTTGGACGAACCTGGTCAAGAAATGTGAAAATAAATAAATACTACCCCCGGGATTCATGAAGCTTGGCGCAAGGACGGCGTTAGCCTTGCGCTGACCATGCAGCATAGAGATGGCGCAGCAGCACCACATGCATATTAATGAAGGTGTGCTGCCGCAACATCCACGTACATAGGAAACGTGCGCGTGCAGGGCGTGTGTCTAAACACTGCACGGAGGCGTGAACATGTCGGCTGCATACGCGCAACCTAAAATGCTGACTAGTACAGCCTGCCTCTAATAATAATCACTCCTGTCAGTGTCCGTGGATACTGAAATGTATGCAAAGCATACAAGACAGTTTTGCGAACACCAAAATAAAAAGTAACCACAAAGACACATAGCTGAATATTGAATCCCCGTCCCTCGAACAAATGACATTTAAAACCCCGTGCCCATATTCCATTGTAGTGTTGATTGTTATACCACGTGGAAACAAAATGCAGCATGTTAGCACGCCACTGCAATTTGCTAAGCCTAGTCCAATGGTTAGGGTCACCACCTGTCCCACATTGTGAGGGACAGTCCCCCTCTGGGCAGTTGTGTCCATACCAAAACCATTATAAATGTTAAATGTCCTACAATTGTAGGACATAAGAATGTCCCATATTTTATGTAATAGTTCCATACAATACTTATTTCTGTATGTAAAATACCTAAATGTTACAAGAAACAGAACAAGTAACTAAACAAAACAGAATAAGCAACTAAACTGCTACAACAATAAGCATTCATTTAGGCATAAAACTAAAGTACTATCCTTTGTACTGACCGTGGGTATGTGTTGGCCTGTAAAATCTGATGTGTGTCCCGAAAATGTCCCATTTTGGTCATATGAAAAGGTGGCAACTCTACCAATGGTCAGAGCATTCACTATATCTGCCCATTCGTGGTCCATGTCGTCCTTGTCTGGACGGGCCAAAGATGAACAGGTATTACCCGGGTCTACATACCATGTCATGAAAGATAAGTATTTGCGTGTACCTATGTGCGTGAAGTACAGCATGTGGAAGATCAAAAATGCTAGGGTCGTCCTCACAACCATATTGGTACCAGAGATATGTAGTGTACGATATGTGTTCTGTTGACTGTGCCATGGGCCATCAACCAGATAAGGGATTGATGGTGTGTGTGTGTAATATGGGTGTGTGTGGGGGGGTGACAGGTAATGTAATAATTCGGCAAGGGGAGACTGGGTCAGATGCACAATAGATGAAATGTAGGTGTACGAGGAAGCAGTGAGTGAATCAGAAAGAAAACCAAAGAATAAACATTCACATCCACAATACAACCTGACAGGCCATACTCTAGAACACAATCCTACAAACATATGAACATTAAAATGTGTGATACACATGTACAGAAATGTTACCAGCTCACACCCACATAATGGTCTGGCCTGAACTGAGCGATCCAACCCAAACACACCTGGATACATAATCATCTCCTCCACAGCACCCCCCCCTCCTGAACATCCACCAAAACCACCCATATTTGGGCTGCTTGCTTGGTGCAGCCATATCTGCACATAGTGACCCCTACTCATATCTAGTAGGCAAATCTCACCCTGGGCAGTCTCAGGATTTCAAACTATTTATCCCTTGCATGTATAACCCTACTTCATTTTCATAAAGGCAAAAGAATCGAGGTCATTGGTCCCCACAATTTTTGGATATCCCTCATGGGATAAGTATCTGTTCGAAACATTAGACTTGGTGTCACGACACGATGTCCAGTCTTGTAGACATCTGGACACAAGTTGCATGAGCAGTACTTGTCCACAACCCTGCTCAGCCTCCAGCCGGTCCTGCAGAACCTACAACCCGGGATTAAACACCTGACTGTGATGCACATCTCTCCACGTGCATTATCGGGAATATATACCTTTCACATTCACATAGTGGCAGTCGGATATAGGGTGACTAAGGTGCTTTAAAGCAGATGTAAGTAGGGTTACCACCTGTCCCACTTTGCGGGGGACAGTACCTTTTTGGGCAGTTGTGTCCTGACCAAAAATAATAAAATGGCAAATGTCCTGAGATTGTAGGAAATAATTATGTCCCATATTTCATGTAACAGTTGCATAAAATAGTTATAGCTGCATGTAAAATACATAAATGTTACAAGAAACAGAATAAGCAACTATACTGCTACAAGAACAAGCTTTCATTTAGGCAAAAAAGTAAAGTTCTAACCTTTGTCCTGACTGTGGGTATGTGTCAGCTTGTAAAATCTGATGTGTGTCCCGAAAATGCCACACTTTGACCATTTGAAAAGGTTGCAACCCTAGATGTAAGCAGGTATCCAACCATGTATGCACGACGATAAGTGGCAGTGATTCAATGGTATGGGAAATGTAAATAAGCATGTAGATATATATGCATGTGTATGTACAGACCGATATATATATATATATAAAGAATGAACATGGTCACAATATAGCAGTCATAACAAATGTGAAGGGAAACAGCAGCAGAACCCCTCGTAATATTTAGTGCTGTTATATCAGGTTGGCCAGTGGTGAGCACACCTCTGCATCCCCAACCACAGGTAGGACACTAAAAGTGGAACTAACTATGGCCCCGTGCTAAGTCTGACTTTCATTTAGGTACAGGGCAGTCCCGGTCCCCAGTCAGACAAGCCTAAACCCGGATGACCACATGAACACCCTGACAATTAAATACATGTATGTGCTAGGACTATAGGCTTTGGAGGTCTGAATATACTTTGAGTGAGTCAACATGCGGCATGGGTCCAGAGCAATAGGGAATGGCGCATGTGAAGTAGTGCAGTTCTCCCAACAGGAAAATGGATGCCTGCTGTGTTAGTGAAGTGTTGAGACATGTGTTCGGGTAACTATGAACCATGGGTATACATATAAATGAAGCAGAACACCAATAGTATAGTGGTTAAAGCAATGACTATCGAGCAGACATTGCCGGTTCGACTGCAGCACACACCATTTATGATGCATAATCCGTATACGTGCATATCTTGCTAATTTTATGCTGTAGAACGATATAATACCAATGAAATGTGAACTGGGGTGACGTATCACAGTAAGAATGTACAAGGATTTTGCGTGATGTGAATTGGCGTTCAAAGGGAAAACTGCAGCTGAAAAGTGTTGTACTCACCCTTTGTCCAATGGCCCTTGTTCCACCCACAAAACAATATACCGCATTGGCCAGGCATGAAGCCAGGACCCAAAACATCACAATTAATGTGATTTACCACTAAGCCACGGCAGTTATACCTAACGTTTTATTCAAGTGAAAGCGCTTAACCATTCTTTGTTTGTTGGCATTACAATAAACTTTTGTTCACTTCTACTTGGTTTCATTGAAGGTGTTGTGGACTGTTATGAGCGTTGAAAAGAGGTGAATTCCCAAGACACAGAGACGGAATTTTGCACACAGTGCATTTGCTGCTTTTCCTTTCCTAGTTGAACTTTTAACGTCAATGTTATCACAAAAATAGCAGACAGCGCTGTCATTCAACAGTATGGTCAAAGTAATTAAATCATATAGATGTATATGCATGTGTACGTACACACAAACACACACACACACACACACATATATATATCTATATCTATCTATCTATCTATATATATATATATATATATATATATGCATATAGGGTAACCACCTGTCCCACTTTGCGAGTGACAGTCCCTCTTTGGGCAGTTGTGTCCTGTACACTTAGTGTCAAAAGGCAGATGTCCTGAGATTTAATGACAAAAATATGTCCTATATTTATGTAATAGTTGCATAAAACAGTTATTCTGTATCTGAAACACCTAAATGTCATAAAAAACTGAATAAGCAACAAAAATGCTACAAGAATAAGCTGTCAATTAGGCATAAAAGTGAGGTTCTGTCCTTTGTACTGGCTGTGGCTATGTGTCGGCCTGCAAAATATAGACAGAATGAACATGGGAACAAGAAAGCATTCATAATGAATGTGAAGGAATATAGCAGTGGAACACCCGTATTATCTAGTGCTGACATATCAAGCTGGCCAGAGATGGCCAAAATCCCTGCATATCTAACCACAGGTAGGATGCTAACAGTGTGAGTAACTTTGTCCACGTGCTAAAGCTGACTTTCAAACGGGTACAGTGCTGTCCCGGTCCCAAGTCAGACAAGCCTAAACCCAGATGACCACATGAACACTCTGACAATCAAACACACATATGTGCCAGGACTATAGGCTTTGGATGTCTGAATATACTCGGATTGAGTCAACATGTGGCACGGGTCCAGAGCACTAGGGAATGGCGCATGTGTAGTAGTGCGGTTTTCCCAACAGGAAAATGGATGCCTGCTGTGTAAGTGAAGTGTTGAGGTGTGTGCTCGGGTAACTATGAACCATGGGTATACATATAAATGAAGCAGAACACCAATTGTGAAGTGGTTAGAGCATCCGCCTAATGAACAGGCATTCACAGTTCAAGTTCAACTATAGAACATATCATTTTCCTTGTGGAATGAATGTCACTCTGCTGTAAAGCCAACATTTAAACATGTAAAGTGAATGTGTGTTGCATGGGGCTATTAACCAGATCCCTTCAATCAAAGTGATACTGTCATAATAAATAAGGCACAGGTAAGCACAAATAAGCGGCAGTAAACATATATAATGCACAGTATGCATAGGCGAGTGCACCTGCGCGGGTATAAGCAGCTCCCAGCATAGGAAATATAATTTTGTTATGTACAGATGTAAAATATATACATCTATATATATATATATATATATATATATATATATATATATACACACACACACACACATATATATGTGTGTACAGATATATATCTACATACATGAAATATATATATATATATATATATATATATATATATATATTTATCTATGAATAATGAACGTAGTAACTATAAAGCATACACAAAGGATGTAAGGATGTGAAGGGAATCAAGAGGAAATATGGTATTATATAGTGCTGTTAGTGTATGTCATACAAAGCTGTCCAGGAGTGAGCAGAGCACCGCTACTCACACCACAGGCAGGGTTTTACCAGTGGGAGTAACATCATTGAATTGCTAAGTCTACTTTACACACAGACGGAATGCAGTCCATGCTGGGACCACCAAAAATTGTAAAGCACAAATGTCCATAATCCATAACCCCAGGAAAGGCACATATGTGCAAATATTACATGGCGTAAGAGCCTGTGAATACACGAGGCAGGACAAAATATGTGTAGGGCCCCAAACGCTCTGGAGAGGGCAATGTGTAAAGGTGTGTCATGGCTGCAATAATAAGTGGATAATGGATGTTACGCATGTAAATTCAACACGGGTGGGGTGGAGGAACTATGGGTATGCAATTATGGATCCAGGCGTGCCAGGGTTCGATGGCCCAGTTCTAATGGACCACCCCATGGAGGTCAGCTAGTTCGTAATAGGTATATATACATACACACATGCAGACAACAATATGTTGAAGTACATTCTCTGTAACACATGCATTCCATTTGTTGAAATAAATAATAGGAATGTGCACATACAAACATCGACAGTAGATGGAATAATAGGCTGTGCAGAAGAGAGATGGGACGAATCACACTGTATCACATTCCAATTACCATCGGTAATCCATACATGAACATATTGCAACATCTGTCCTCTGTATAACATGCTAAATACTGATTACAAGATAACTGGAGTGAAGTGTCGGTGTCATAATGAATAAGGCACTAGTATGCTGGTGAAGCATATATAAACACCATTATACATGTGTAAGTGCGTATGAGCAGGGAATGTATTGATTTACAGACACACAAATGTATATATATATATATATATATATATATATATATATATATATATATATATATATATATATATATATTTATATGTATATATATATATATATATATATATATATATATATATATATATATATATATATATATATATATATATATATATATATATATAGATATATATAGACATAGGGCCGGATTCACAAAGGCTTGCATGGAGTCTAAGAGTAGAGTAAGACTCCAGACATCCAATATGTCTGCCGAGCGATCCAGCAACAGCCGGCAGGGGCATGCATGAGAGCTCCTAAAACTACTCTTGCATGGACAGTGTTATGTTATGCAAATGACCTCATTTGCTGCTGAAAACTATGCAAATTAGGTAAATTTGTGATCCAGAAAACACTAACCTGTCCGTGTAAGAGTAGTTATTTGCAGAAATGTACTCCGTTGGTAATGGAGTACCGTTCTGCAAATAGCAAAAGGGAGCTATGACAGCTCCAAATAAAGGATGCATCCAGTTGAGGAAGCATGCCAATGGCCAAATATAAGGCCATTGGCATTTTAATCTGTTACAAAATATTAAAAATATTTTTTTTTCCCTGATCATTGATGTTTAAGCATAGCGCAGCGCTGCGCAAACGTGTGGCGCTATAAAAAACAGAAAATAAAAACAAAAAAGGCAAAAATAGGTATTTTATTAAAAATATTCCTCTGCCATGCAGGTGAATGGTAGGCTGAAGACAACATGCTACTGAGTAGTGGTTGCTAAAGGGAGAAGCTCAGTTTGAGAGATGTAACCAAGCATTAGTAGGCAATCCTATGCAAATGAGGATAAGGATAGTGAATCCCAATTTTCCCTGCCATGTGAACCATGTCCCTAGAGTGTAAGTGTAGGATTAGGGGAGTAGTAGAGTAGAAGATAGGTGACATCATGAGGGGGTATGTATCAAAGACTGTAAGCTTATTGGAACAGAGTGGCATGTGTTTGCTGTGAGTTACTCAGAACTGGAAGAGGAGTGTCTACAGTTGTCTTAACTGAAACCCAGAAACCGAAGGTGTACGCCGTGGATATCACTTAAGTTTCTTGCAAATATGCTTACACTGTGTGCACGCGTGTGCACACCTGTAAACCCGTCTAAGCCTGTGTGCACATGTGTGCACCCGTGTAAGCCTGTGTAAGGCTGTCTAAGCCTGTGTGCGAGCATGTGCACCCGCCTAAGCCTGAGTAAGCCTGTGTAAGCCTGTGTGCACTTGTGTGCACTCGTCTGTGCGTGTTTGCACTTGTTTGCGTGGCGCTGCCCCCTGTGGAAGCAGAAAGGGAAAGGGAAGGAAAAGAAGTAGTAGGAAGTTAACCAAGGAGAACTAGCAGAGCTGACAGGTGAAATCAATCAGAATCAGCCAATTACACAGGCAGTACACTAGCCCAGCCCAGCACTTAAAACTCTGCAAATAACATTCCCCCATGTTTTTCTCAGAAACACTGCAACATTGCAGTCTACAAAGAGAAGTGAAAACTTAAAAAGCTTAACTGAGACAAAAAATGTTAGGGGCTGTCATTGCTATTATAAGGCAACATGTGCAAGATGCTGAGGGTGGTGCCATTGTGAATGCTGCTGAGCAACCCACAGTGAGGAGACGGAGAAGAGTGTACAGACCCAGGGTAACCTACCAGGGGCTACATGAGCTGGAGATAGTGGAGCGCTATAGATTGGACAGAGACCTCCTGCAGCAAATTGTTGAGCTGTGCAGGCCACACCTCACACACAGAACCAACAGAGGGGAACCCATCCCAGTGGAAACCAAGGTATGTGTTGGCCTAAGAATACTAGCAACAGGTACCTTCCAGAGACCAACTGGTGATTTGATGGGGATTTCACAGGCATCAGCATCCAGGGTACTTCACCAGTTCCTGAATGCCATGTCAGCACATGTCGGTGATCATGTATATTTCCCCAATTCCCATGAGGTATTGGCCAGCAATATGCATCTCTTCCAGCAAATAGCAGAATAACCTGAGGTAATGGGTGCAACTGACTGCACGCACATACACATCAAAGCACCAGCTGGTGAGTGGGGTAGGGCCTACATCAACCGCAAGGGCTTCCACTCCATCAAATGCCAGGTCGTGTGCGATGCCCAGGGCATAATACTGAATGTGTGTACTGGCTGCCCTGGAAGCTACCACAATTCCCATATCTGGCATCTGTCACAGCTGTGCCAGACATTTGCCGATGGGGGCATCCCTGATGCTCACCTAGTAGGGGATGCTGGATACGCACTGGAGCCGTGGCTGATGACACCCATCAGAAATGCACACACACCTGAACAAGAACTCTATAATGAGGCACACTCACAAACATGAAATGTAATCGAGTGTGTGTTTGGGATGCTCAAGTCACAGTTCCTGTGCCTGGACACATCTCATGGAGCCTTGCAGTACTCACCAACTACATGTACCCAAATTGTCATGGTATGTGCCATGCTACACAATACGATCCTGTGAAAACAGCTGCAGCAGGAACAGCATGGGGCAGAGCCAAACAGCCCCCCACCATTGCCAAGGCCTGTACAGGCACAGCATGACTCGGAGGAGGATCAACCTGAGCCTCTCCCAGTAGGCAGATGGAGGCGTGCCCAGTATGCCTTGGCCTTGGCAAAGAGGCAATGCATAGCACATACACTGGCTCAGTAAGAACCCTGGAAATGATACCTCTCTCTGACTCACACATAAAATAAAAGGGATGCCTAAATTGACACTACCTGTTTCTACACATGTATAGGGAGTGTACTATGTGCATCCGACATAGGCAGCCCTGCAGCACCACCTGATGCATTATTGCCATGTTTTAAGCAATATAAAGCAGTGCTAAACAGCTTTTACCACTATTTAGTATATGTAAACAAAATTGCCGTGCTAACTAGCGCAACGTTGGGCAACGTTGAGCAATGTTGGGCAAGGTCAGGCAAAGTCGGGCAAAGTTGAGCAAAGTCAGGTAAACATGCTCATATCTGCTTTACTGTTCTTTAAGCAGTCTGGTCTGCCCAGCATGAAAATAAAAAGTGGTGACAGGGCTCGAACCCAGGATACTGTGCACTATAGTCACAGTACTGAACCACTAAGTAATGACAGCATTTCATTGGCACAGCCACAGCAGGACAATTGTACACTAATGCAAACACAAATAAATGCTGTAGCATGCCCCTAAAGAGGCATATGGGTAACCTCCCCCACAGGCCTATGCAGACAGAGAACAGCAGGCCAGGCGGTGTGATGTGGGTTGGGTAGGCTATGAAGTTGCAATCTAATATACGTGACAGTGGATGCTAAGATCTGTAGTACAGTAGTATGCCTCAAGCCAGTACGATAGACAACAGTACAGACTGAAATGGAGTACCTTACATAGCAGTGCAGGCCTAGCAAATGTGTATAAGTGTCAGGTGAACCCCTTATCCTATGTACACCCACAGTAACAATCAGGTGTGCCCCCGGGTAGAAGTGTACAAAGAATAGCTGTCCCCCCTGTATGTAGAAATGTTGATAAGTCTATGCAAAGTGTCTCATGGAAGCTCTGCAGGCACAGCATGATCCCTGTTGATTTATGACACAAAGGTGAGCCTTGCTGTAAAAATACAGTTTGATTTTCCACACACATATAGTATAAATATCTATAGCGGCCATGCTCACACACTTCAACAAATGTAGTGGATTTCATTCAGCATCACACTGAAAGGTCATACTGGGCATGCTCACACACTTAGGCTAAATATGGAGGTGATAATAAGGGATCTATGGACAAATGTGGTTAGTCATCTCTACTTCCAGAAATACATTCACAAAGTGCTCAGAAAATCATGCTATGTGCTCACACAACCTGCCAAGTTCTGTGCATGTAGGTCAAAGGAGGTTCCCTCTACTCAGTCATCAGACCCGTCAGAGAGTACCACAACGCACTTGCGATGAATCCGACTAGGCACCGTCAGCAGCTGGAAAGACCACTGAAGAACCTCAACAAGAGGATTACTGGCCACAAACAGTTGCCCCATGCAACAAGACTGAATTTAACCCAATCTGTACTCTGTTGCATACTGGCTACTCTGGAGATCTCTGCACAACAGACAGGTCCATGTCATGGTAACACTCAAATCTGTTCTGAGTTACAGCTCAATGGCACTAAATATACAGACCCAACTGATATTGCCAACATCCTGGCAGATAGGATCAGTGTTAACTTTACCCCCCTCTCACCCATGAAAGAACACATCACTATAATGGAAGACTGCAAAGTTGCTGTCATCATGGCTGCACAGGTAAAAAACACTCTGCAAAGCCAGTATCACAGCAGCCATGGAACCAGATAACCTCCCAGGCTGTGTTCTACACAAACCACAGAATGAACAGGCACCACACCGACGTACCATGTTCAGTCATAGCCACACCTCAGGCTTTGTGCCAGCTGAATGGTGCACAGCGATGGTTATCCCACTACACAAGGGTGGAGACACCAAGGACCCCAGAAACTAGTGCCCCATTAGCCTGATGAGCCTGCCCTTCAAGGCCATGGAATGTATCATCATACAACTTATAAAAAATACAGTTGTAATCCCCAAACCCTGAACCACAACCATGTTGGGTTTGTAAAATGCAGATCATGTCTCCTAAACCTGATAGATGACATTGAAGCAGTCACCAGAACCGTAGACAAGGGTAAGGTAGTTCACACAGCCTATGTAGATCCTGCCACGGCTTACAACACCACCCCACACTCTGTAAATATAGATAAACCCACTAAACGAGGTATAAATTGCTATGTCACAAGATGGGTTGCCAACAGGCTTACTGACAGAACACACACTGTGAAAGTAGCAGACTCCATGTATGACTTTGGACCAGTGATGAGTGCAGTACCACAGGGTCCAGTCCTGGGTCTTGTCCTGTTTAGTATCTACTTCCCTGAATTAAACTATAACATGGAGGGTATGTGGCTACTGAAGTTTCCAGTTGACTGCAAACTAGGAGCCATAATTGTTAACACTAAAGATGTGGACATCCTACAAAAGGGCCTCACTGAGACAGATGGCTGTTGTTAAAACCATGGGCTCAAGCTCAATGCCAAAATGTGCATTGTCATCCCATTTGTTAAAAACTCTGTAGCCATGAACTACAACATAGGCGGTAGTATACTTAACACTGAAAGTGTGACAAGTGACCTTGGGTCACAGGTGGACAGTGGACACAACTGTGATTATCACATCCCCACAGTAGTCAGGAAATCCTCCTATGTGGCACACCTCATCACAAAAGGTGTCTCATGCAGAATAGAAGAGGACATTGTTCCCCTCTACTCATCACTCACTAGAACTATAATAGAGTACAACACCCCTTTTGCTATGTACCTCACAAGACAACTACAACAACTGGAAAGCTTGCAGCAATACTTCACAAAGAGCATTAGGGGCCTGAAATACATGCCATACACAGACCATCTCAAAATGCTCCAGCCGTACTCTCTCGCATATCGCCTACTCAGATGTGTTCTCTGCCCAACATACAAAGCTATGTCAAACACAGAGCTGTTGGACATGCTCCACATAAAACAATCACATTCCCTCTGATCTTCAGACCCAAAACCATGAGTGAAATACCAAAGGAAGGGGTGTATCCATTTACCTTATGGATACCCATACCTACAGGTTAGTGGCACAGCATGAGGCCTTGGAAATCATGCAAGTGCAAATAAAATTGGGCAAAGCTGCTTATCAGATTGTAGCCTGCTACAGATCACTTGCCTTGTCTCAGGAACCTCACTCAGTAGTCCTGAGAACAGTGAAAAATACAAAGGTCCTACCAAACACCATTATATTAGGAGATTACAACTACCCAAACATTGAGTGGAAGAATTACTTGTGTACAACATCCTTTGCCCAATGTTTCCTAGAGTTTAAAAACTCTAACACCCTAGAACACCTGGTCACCATGCCCACTAGAGGTGAGAACATACTGGACCTGATCATCACCAACATGGGGTACCAGTGTACCACAACAGAGATAAACCCCTCGCTGGTAATATCAGATCATAAAGTAATCACACTGGACATCCACATCCCCCCCCATTCAATGAAACCACTGTGAAGACATTTTCAAAAGCAAACTGCACACTTCCCAAAACCAAAGTGGAAAGTTCCAAAGTCCCCTTGCTATAGGATAATGCCATACAATCTGCCGAATAATTTACAAGTGCATCCTATGAGCATCTACAGGGATGCATTGATTGAGACATCCCAAATAAAACCAAGATGCACTCCTCCAAAAATAAGAAACCACTCTAGTGGTTGTCGCCCCTAAATAAGCTAGACAACAGCAGGAGGAAATGAACACATGATAGAGCAAACTTCACAAAAGGAAAGGCATCACTGATCATTATTAGGAAGAAACAATGATCGCTCATAAAATAATCCAAGGCCAGTTTCTAAAGACAAATTGCCAAGGAATGTAAGAGTAACAACCACAAAGCCTTCGTTAGCTATACCAAACATGTAGGTGGCAACTTCCAAATATGCTGTCAGCTACTGAAAAATGGCAAGAAATACACTGAACCAACTTACATTGCCCACATCCTGGGCGACAGGTTCAGTGTAAACCCCCCCCATCACCCCCAAAAGGGCCTGTGTCCATCCCAGAAGAATGCAGAGCCCCAGACTTCATGGACATGCAGGTAAAGACAGCCCTCTCCAAAGCTAAGAACACAGCAGCAATGGGACTGGATGGTGTCCCAGGCTGCATCGTAAAACAGCCCCAAAAGGAACTACACCCTCACCTACATTCACTGTCCAGACTCAATCATACCAGAGGCTATGTACCCAAAGAATGGCATACACCAACAGTCATCCAGCTCCACAAAGGGGGTGCCACAACAGAACCTGGAAACCATTGCCCTATAGGTCTACCCAGCCTGGTCTGCAAAGCTATAGAGCAAATTATCATGGAACCATAAACAGAGACATTGGGGACAGCCAGACACTGGACTCTACCCAACTTGGCCTTGTTAAAGGCAGATCCTGCCTCCTAAACCTAGTTGACTTATTTGAAACAGTTACCAAGGACATAGATGGAGGTGAATGTAGTCCACACAGCCCACCTGGACCTCTCTAAGGACTTTCTACACCATTCCCCACCCTGTCATCATGGACACGCTTACCAGCTTGAACATTAACAGCTATGTCGCAGAATGGGTGGTCAAGTGGCTCACAGATCAAACACACATGTTCAGGGTTGTGAGTGCCATGTCCGACTCTAAATCAGTCACAAATGGCATCACCCAGGTCTTGGTCCTGGGACCCCACCTGTTCAGTAGATACTGCTCAGAGGTACAGGCAAGCACGGGAGGAGTATGGCTGAACAGGTTTGCAGATGACTGCTAACTGTGGTCCATAATCAACTCTATGGCTGACACAGACATCCTCAAGAAGGGTCTTACGGAGACCAGATACCTGGTGTCAAAACATTGCCCTCAAGCAGAATGCCAAAAAATGCATAGTCATCCCCTTTGGATAAAACAAAGTGCACACAAATTACCACATAGGTGGTAATCCAGTATGTATGGAGAAAGTCATTATGGCCCTGGGGACACAGGTAGATAGTAAACTCTCCTTTGATGATCACATGACCAAAGTGTTTAGACATTCCTTCTGTGTAGCCCACCTAATGTCACCTAATGTAACCCACTTTGTCTAGTCTAATGATGTCACCATCCTACAAATATACCTGTGGAAAGGATAATTCACAATAATGTGTATAGTGTGTTGTGTAAATGCGTACTTCTGTAGTATCATGAAGTAGTTAGATAGGGGTTTGAATCCTGTACTTGACAAGTTCGTGTGCGATCTCCTTGGAGAATAGCAACCTTTTTGGAGAGTAGTAAAACACCTTAAAAGTGGTATACTAATCTTTGTCAAGTCTGATGATGTCACCATCCTACAAATATACCTGTGGAAAAGAAAACTCCCAGTGATGTGTATAACGCGTTGTG
Source organism: Protopterus annectens (assembly GCF_019279795.1). Classification (NCBI taxonomy): domain Eukaryota; kingdom Metazoa; phylum Chordata; order Ceratodontiformes; family Protopteridae; genus Protopterus; species Protopterus annectens. The sequence continues at coordinate 201,840,889 of NC_056741.1, forward strand.
TTAATGCGTACTCCTCAAGTATCATGAAGTAGTTAAATAAGGGTTTGAATCATGTACTTGGTGAGTGTGTGCGTGCTCTATGTGTGTGACACTGTTGGTCAATGTGTTGTGGGTTTTGCTTTTATTACTGTATGACAACAGTATGTGCATTGCACATGTCAGGTAGCTGTGTGAAAAATACATATACGTACATGTGATCTCAATTATTTCATAGCTGGGAACCCTGCATTCTCCATGAACACATCTGTCATCTTTGCCAGAGTGCGCTGCCGCTTTCCAGACCTTAGGTTACATCTGTATGCTTGTGACAAGGCCAGTGACTTCAGTGATCCCTGGCCTAGGTCATCCATGTCACACACACTCATTAAGGTTTCTATTGAATTGTGTGAGTGAGGGTTTATGGCTGAGGTATATTACAGACCTGTTCAAACGCAGCAAAGTCTGTCAATGATGGCTTTTCATTATAGGTGTACAACAACCTTTGTGGATATGCATGCAGACCCCTTATTGCTTATGTGATCCAGCGAGGGATTTCTAAATACCTTTGGAGTGATTACCAAAGTAGAGATGACGTAACACTTGGCTGTATGTACACATTGGTACCTGTTCAACATGTTGGTGGCTACTACCTATGTGGTACTGTGGGGATACTATGTTTTGTAAAGGTGGATGACTATGCTCTGGTTGGCTTATAGCTTTACAGCATGGGTTTGACAACAGGTTATCTGTCTGTATGATACCTTTGTGGAGGATGTGTGTGTCATCTGGAGAATGCATTATAGGCCACAGTATGCATTTCCAGACGTGGATGGACATATCCCTACTGTGATTGCTTGTACCTAAGAGAGCTATATGGCAAACAGGAGTGGTCTCAGGAATGGGTGCAGGTGAATACCACTGGTTACTGGCATAGTATAGTACCTGAAGTATCCAAATGTTACTGTGTGTCCTACATCTGTATGTCAGTTGTCAAGACATCATCTAATGATTGTTTATGGTCAGGCTGTTGAGGTTATGTATACTACCAGAATGCAAAACAATGACAGATAGTAACAGTATCACCCACAGCACAGTGTCAAACCATGTCATACATACATGTGTACTCAAGTTCCAACATGTCTGTAGTAGAATGCATACTGGCCACCAATAGAAACTATGGAGCGTTACTGTGTAACACAGGGCATGTCACCCTGCCCATGTGTCCACTATGCATGTACATGCAGACAGTGCACCTCCACCATGTTCACAAATGTACACCTGCAAATCTGTACTGCACACATCCCACATGTACTGTCCACTTTCTAACACATGCTGCCAATACTACACACATCAGCCAAGTGGCACGTGGGCAGACAATACTATTGGAACTAACACTGGTGTAAACAATACAACATTGACAATCCTAGCTTTAATGCATCATGCCTGCTCAGCTACACCTTCAAGGATATCATTACACTCTACTGCTGACAACATGCTAACATTGCTATACTGCTGTAAAGTCACCCTGTGCATCCGCACCATGGTAGCCTGTTCTTGCATCAATATTACAGATGACAGGAGGTGGCACAGGTTTCATCATATGCACAGGGTGTGTTGTTGGTTTTCCAGAGGCCTACATTGAGCCATGCAATCGACATGTATGTGTGTGTGTGTGTGTGTGTGTGTGTGTGTGTGTGTGTGTGTGTGTGTGTGTGTGTGTGTGTGTGTGTGTGATGGCCAACAGTATTGCTATGGGCCAATGATGTAATGTGTGTGGGTATGTGTTAGCCCTAGGTGTCTGTTTTATGTGTGTGTGTGTCTGCATGCACACAGTTCCACCCTGTGGCTGCCATATATGGGGATTTGTGGGACAGCCACAGACTGTACCTGCCATGCTTTACAGATCACCTTCTCTGGCCACGGACACGGTACTTGTGCCTGGCAGGTGTGCTACTGACAGTATCAGGTACTAAGCCAGACTGAGTACTGTCCTCAGAGGTGGACAGATGTACACTGGACCCAGGTCCCTGCTGGGACTGTCCAGAGCCACATGCACGTGGTCTTCTAGGACGGTCTATGTACAGCCCACCCCTAACATTGCTGGGGCTGGTACTGGCACTATGGGAGCAGCTGTGACTTGAGGGACGTCCACGGCGACTGCCAGCTGCTGATGTTGCTGGCATACATCCACATCGATGTCTCAACCATCCCGCACTGTCCTGACACATGGACATGACATTGCGGAGGACATCTAATGTCTCACCCCAACGTTTATCAGTGACCTCAGTGTAATTACAGATGGCACCTGCTAGGTCATGGGTACTGTCAATTTCAATGGTGTCATGTGCCCTCTGTGCCCTTAGTCCCTCTCTGGTGTACCGTTCTATACATGCCTGTGCCTCCATAACAGCCTGGAACATGCGTGAGGTTGTAAGACCTGTGGCATGTCTGCCAGGGTCATGATGAGCAGCAGTGCTCTGACGAGAACCCCTGGACATCTGCCTATGTGGTACCCTTCCAGACATCTGGGTATGGCTGCTGTGTTGGGATGTATGTGCCATAGGTACCACGCTGTCCTGGCCAATGCCGACTGTACACTGTCCCTCAGCTAAGGAAAATTGGCGATGGATGTATTGGCAGTATGACTGTGTGCATGGATGGGATGGAAACTTGTGTTCTGTCGATTGGTGGCCCAACAACAGACCCTGGCAAACATGCCTGTGCCTCAACACACCTATCCTCATCATCACTATTTTACTCAGTGACATCAGGTTCCCTGCTGCAGTGAACCATCCCAACCTCATCACCTGTGAGAGGAAGATAGGAAACACACTTTTCGACCTGTACATGATGTCGGAACACATGCACACATGCACACATGCACACATGAGCACATGAACACATGAACACATGCACACATGAACACATGAACACATGCACACATGCACACATGCACACATGCACACAAATACACACCTCACTTAAACAGACACACACACAAACACACACACACACACACACACACACACACACACACACACACACACACACACACACACACACACACACACACACACACACACACCACCAGCAATCCAGAACATACTCAATAGCGGTTGATGGTGGGGTAATGTATCACAAGCCAAACAGTCATATCACACGTGTCAGCATGCAGGACGTGTGTTGCTCAACAGCATGCAGTGTGGGTGTAGACAGCCCTTGCTAATAACAGAATACATGGCTCTGATGCATGTGTATTGTTGTTCAGTGATTGGCATCACCCTGGAACACAATGTGTACATGGACACAACATTGCTGTGCAAGTATTGAAAGCTCTGCAATGTCCTGTGCACCATCACTCACAGGTATACATACCATGGCTGCATGTGTATCTGTGTGTCACATAGATAGCAATTTCTGATTACAGCATCTGTGTCTTTAGCAGATAATTGTGGGCACAGGTTTAGCATATGCATGCTATGTATACACACAGGATGAGTGGTGCATGTATACCTGATGGAATACCATTGCTCAACATAGCCATTGTACAGTGGCTATGGTAAGTGTAGGACATATTGTGTACATACCAGTGCCAGCCATGACATGGCATGCTACAACATAACTGCAACATTAAACGTCACACATACGCAATGTGTGTCATGTGACCTATACACTCCATAGCATTACAAGACATATGAGTCACTTTGTACAAATGGTGATTGCTATGCATATTGTGTATAGGTGCATATGTTTGCACACACACAACAGTGAGGTGCATAGCAATGAATGCTATGTGTAGTACTGTGGTTACTGTAACTGGATGGGGTGTAGTACCATGAGCCAGCATCATGCAGCATCATGTGGTCACTCAAGGCTACTAATGTGTACCAGACCGGCACCTAGCATGCTGTACCTGAACTGCAGTACCATGGCTACATTCACCATTTCACAACCAGTTGTTACATGGGTTTGTAAGGTGCCCAATAGGGAGCATTGCCTAACATAAATGTGTTATGTGTTGCAGAGTGTCGCACAGCCCCATGATAGGCCCCTACCCCTCAGGTATATTATGTGTGCTGTGTGGATGACATTTGGGATACTGGAGTGTGACCTTACAGCAGGTGTCTGAATATGCCATGTGTAGCATATTGATGTGTACTGCGTATGACAATGTTGTGTATGCTGTTTGCATGTGTATCGACTCTGCCTATCCAATGTCCACTACAGTTTTGCCACAGTTGTGTGGGATGCTCTGTGTATTGCATGTGTTTGAGGCAGCTACACACATTACTGGGATGTGCATAGTTTCACAGCAAACATGCACAGCATGCATTATGCGTAGGTGTGTTATGTGTACATGTCCTACACCTCACCTATGACATGCACATATATCATGCAATATTAAATGTAGAACACACTCACCAGTATGGGTCTGCTGCCTTGCTGTCACATCAGAGGGACCTACAAGGATATGAGACAGTTTGTCAGTGGCAACAGCTGTGGCATTACTACTGTGGGTTTGCAATCTTACAGTAGTACAATGGTTGACAGTCACAGGCCTACAGATTATGTTCCAAATTATCAGTATTGCACAACACCAGGCTCCACATCTTCTATCTACACAGTAAACGTCTCACATATGCATGATCTACCAATAGAGGTAACAGTAGTCTACAGATATGCCATGTTACCTGCACGTTCTGTATCAACTTGCTGGGTGGCTCCGGCCTCCATGATGATACATGTTTGCTGCTGTTGTTGATGGCCAGGAGCCACCAGGCTGAGAGGCAGCTTCTCCACTCTGGTGAGGGGGTGATGGATGGCTACCCCACCACCTGTGGCAAGCTGTTGTCTACGGACATCAGACACACACTGCTGGACATGTCTAAGAAAATCACTGCAGTGATGGCGTACCTGCTCATATGTCCGGTTATGCATACCTATGTCATTTACCCGACGAACAACATCTTGCCACAGTGCAGTCCACTCATGCTGGTCCTGGCTGGTTCTTGAGAACAGCAGGGCGTAGTGCTGAACCAAGTTGGTTGTGATCTGCTCATTGTCAGTTGGGCTATATGATGGATTGCGATGGTGAGCCATGATCCTGGAAGACAATGAAACAATATGTGTGAGCAAGTCATGTGGCACACTTAACATTCTAAAGTACAGATATCACTGAACTGCCATATATAGCAACCTATTGGCTGTCAGAGGATACACACTTTCAATACCACATATCAGTGCTCATACCACAACTGCCTGACAGTGCCTGGCATGCTCTATATATCAAACCATGCTCTGCACAGCAACAAAGAGAAACCAGTATATAAGACTATACAACAGTACATGTCACACTGTATGTGACACAATGCACCACCTAGCCACAAGAGGTGTATATCAAGCTAATGCATAATGAAATATGTCATCCATTGCAATGATTGTAAAGTCCAGTTACAGTATTATGGGTATACCACACTAGTTGTTGGTGGCAAACCCCTGCCTAACATATGTGCACATTCATTAGTATAGGTGGCATACTGCTGTACTAGACTATACATGTTGCTAGATATGCACTTATATCCTGTAACACACATATGACCGAGGGCATGTTACAGGCATACCCACACACACATCATACATGCATACAAGACACAAAGGTATGGCAAGCCAGATGAGCTTTACCTGTGTACCATACAGTACTGTGTGTCAGTACTTACAAAACATTATGCCTGAGGTATGCAATCTGTGAGGACTGCAGGGAACACACATAACAGTGTTTCTAAGCAATGTGGGCATACACCATACTGTGCTGTTTAGGTATACAGCTTCAGGTAGTGCTACAGTTCATACGGGATTTGGATTCACCAGCAATACCAGTCAATAAGCATACATGTACTGCTTTAGCCTACAATGGGACACCCCAGTCCACACCAAGGGACTACGTCAGACCATATGCCATACTGCTTTTTCTGTCTAGCAATAGCATACACATCTTTTGCTGGGATCAGAGCTAGGACACAAAATAGCATGACGGAAACAGTTTCCCACTAAGCTATCACACATTGACAGAACCTCGACACATTCACCAACACTTTCACCATCACACTCAGTCAACGTCACATAGCAATTATTGCAACAAGTACATGTGGGTGTGCATTGGTTCATAGGTAGGTAATAGGCTATTGGCCCTAGGGACTGTAGAAGCCTAGCCATATGCTACCCTGGCCTTTGATACGCATGTAACCTAATTTCACATGCCCCTGTCCGGCAGAGCCACAGAGGTGATTCCCGGTGTGTATTTCCTATCTCCCATCCAATCATCAGGATTATTCATGACGACTGCTAATGAGGAGCTTGGCTTGCTATTGATAGGTGGTTTGTTCCAGAGTATGGGATGTCTCTGAGATAGAAATCTATCCCTCCAGCATGTTCTGTTTATTGAGGTGACAAGGTTTAGGTCCCTAGAGCGTGTAGCTGGTAGGGATTGTGATCTGTTTACGTGGAGCATGTCCAACAGCACTGGGTTTGACATCGTTTGTATGTTAGGCAGAGGTCACTTCTAGGTAGACAGTATGCAACACAGTCTAGCTGGGGTTTTGTGAGATGGTCTGCATAGGGCATCTGTTTGAGGCTGGTATTACTCTTTGTGAGGTATGTCTGTGGCCTTCCCAGTTGCTGTAGATGTCTTGTGTACATACCACATGGGGCATTGTACTCCATAATGGGTTTTATGTGTGATGAGTAGAGGGGAACACTGACCTTTATTTCCCTGGATGACACACCTTTTGTGAGGAGGTGTGCCACGTGGACAGATTACATGACTAGTGTGGCACTGTGATTATCAAAGGGGAGACTACTGTCCACCTGTGTCCCATGGTCTCTTATCACACTTTCAGTGCTAAGTAGACTACCACCTATGTGGTAGTTTCTGGGAATGGAGGTTTTGCCAGAAGGGATGCCAATGCAGTTTCAACATTGAGCTTGAGTCCATAGCTTTGTCACCAGGCATCTGTCACAGTAAATATGACCCTGTCTCTCTCTCTCTCTCTATATATATATATATATATATATATATATATATATATATATATATATATATATATATATATATATATATATATATAGATATATATATATAGATATATATATATATATAGATATATATACACATACATATTAACATCCATTGGTGTACATATAGATATACATATAGGCACATATACAGTCCACCTTTCATGGTGGGAATATCAATTATGCGAAGGTTGTGAGGTATACAGTTATGTAATAATATTGCACAGTGTTGTGCGGAATGGATTGAAGGTGTTCTCAGCCCATGTAGCTTTAGCAGGCCTCACTGGCTGCAACACTGCAAACCTGACAAATCATACCCACAGTGTTTAACCACAACATGTTATATACCAGCACTGTATGCTGTCTTGTTTGCCACACACTACAACCTACATAGAAATATGCACATAACAACCTTCACCAACATATATATGTCCACCCTTCACAAACAGTTGCAGTACGTCCCTTGTTCTATGCACATGTACAGATGCTAATATATCTGACACAGACTGATCTCTCCATATGTGTGTGCCATACACACACACGGTCCACACTGTTGTAAGTCCATGGACCTCACGGCTGACCTGTTGGGCCTTGCTGCAACATGAACAGGTGTCACACGTGAGCACCCAGTAATATTAGAGGGTGTATATATAGCTGCAAATGCTAGATTAGCATACTAGCCTGGTACAGCTGTTGCCAATGCTAAGCTACATGCTAATATGACTATCATGCATTTGTTAGTCTGTCACATCCATGTTAATATAACTGTATGCGCTACTCCCCCAAACAGACATTGTACACACTACTGTACAGAACACAGATAACATGGATCAGATGTTTGACATTTAATGCTGAACTACATATGTCACAGTCATATCCCACTGCACACAGCTACACACTGATTTCTCCATGGCAGTAGTTATGGAGGGCATCTCTGCATAGATATGTACTGCTGCCACATATGGATGATTCAAAGTATGTAGGGTACTCTTCAAAAACATCTACTACATGCCAGTGAATACATATGTTACATACCTTTCCTTTGTATGTGTTTGTATTTGTCAGTTCCGTGTGTTTTGTATAATTTTTTTAAATATATATTTTTTTATTTTATTTTTTTGTTAATATATTTTTTTTAATATCTTTTTTTTCTGTTGCTGTTCCTGTTGCTCTTGTTGTAGCTGTCGGTGTCTGTCTGTCTGTGTCTCTTTCTCTCTCTCTCTCTCTCTCTCTCTCTCTCTCTCTCTCTCTCTCTCTCTCTCTCTGTAGCTGCAATGAAATGATTGCATGTGTGGACAGGAAGTACAGCCTGCTTTTATAGGTATCTGCACAGGTGCATGTGATGGCCTCTGCACCAATTGGTGGTCACCATTTGGTAATTACATGCAGCCTGCTGTGTGGTAATTGCAGTACTTACTGTCATAGCAACCCAATGCTATAAATTGCTAGGTCAGGTAGGTGTCACCCATTCAGTTTTTGAAAGTGTGGCCCATGCTTGTTTGCTATGGATGCCGTTGTGTAAGTCAGAAGGTTGGTATACTTCTTATATCTGAAGCAAGGGGTGTAGCCAGTGATTTGAATGTTGTACTCAGACCTGAATGTTGTCACTTCCAGTAAACAGCTGTCAGTGTAGAATTGTACTCACCTCTACAAATGCTAACACAAGATACATGGGAATATGTAGTTTCTTTTCTACTTATATATTTAGCTGCCATACATACGTAGTTATTGAGATGTATTCATTTGGCACATGAACTGTTTGTGAACTGCTATACTGTGAATATTAATGTACTCACTTCTGCACGGTTGGTGCTTTTTTATTGTTGACATTAGCACAGGATGCTCATGAAAACTGGACAATTTCAGTACTAAGTATGCCTACCTATGACACATTGGGAGGGTGGCCTAATGGTTAAGGTGTTTGCCTTATAAACACAAGGTGCAGGGTTTGAGTCTCACAAGGGATGATTGGCTAGGCTAAAAATAGCTCAAGAGGGCAGTTAGCCTAGTTCTAAACTGGGAACTGGGATCTATGAAACACCTACATCCTTGTTGGACCCTGAGTACCTTGTGTACGCTTGGGTGGGGATTGTCCTGCTATGATACTGTGTGGGGGTTGTAAAGTGCTGCTGTAATATTATTTACTGCTAGAATGTCTGGTTCTGTTATCACAGACATGTAATGCAATTCCACAACAACTGCTGGTAAAATTCCACAGAACAGGTTTTGTGTTATGGCATTCCTATCTTTCCTTTACATTCACTCATTCTGATGCATGATATATATATTTCAGCAACAACCTGCTGTATATCTACTGTGGCTTAGTGGTACTTCATGCAGTCTAGTGTGTCCAAGGTCCAGGGTTCGAGACTGATAGTGGTGCTTTATTTTGCTGCTGAGCAGAACAAGGGCCCTCATATGCAGGGTGACTAAGGCACTTTTAAGCAGTTGTAAGCAGGTTTGCGCGAAGCTTAGCAATACTTAGCTAAGTGCACACAAGCGCACACTTGCGCAAACCTGCTAACTACTGCTTAAAAGTGCTTACTCCCGCTAACCCCCACGCTCATTTCTTCGAAAGAAAAGAAAATGAGGAGATAGGAAAGTGGTGAAAAAGGGGCACAAAGAGGGAAAGACAGTAGGGAAAACAGCTCGGGATGTGCAGGACAGGTGTAGGGAAGGTCCATAGCTGCCCATTTCTTTAACAGCAACAGCTGTACATATGCTAGTAATTTGGAGGGAAATTTGAAACCTTCCACCCCTGAGAGAGGGGTGAGGACAATGAGGTATGCTGTACTGCCAATTAAATTTCAGTTTATGTGTCCATCGGACATGTGTGCAAAATGGGCAGCTATACATGGGGTGTAATTTTTTTTGGGGTGCAGATTGCCCTTTTTTTTTTTGTTCAGATGAGAGTGGAATGTGGGGTAGGGGAAATAGATATATTTGGGGAGGTAGGTCGGGGAGGTAAACAGACAAAACAAACAAGACGCATACAGGGGCAGAATATGACACATGTGGTGGGTGAACAACATTGATGGGAAAGGATGTTTGGAAATCGCAAGTCCATGAGCCCACAGATGGCAACAGTGGAACTGAGATCCCCACCCATGGGCAGTCACCACTGCACCTTCACAGCCCAGAGTGTGGCTGTGCTGGGGGCTGCATTGGAGGGGCAGGCTCACCCGTGAGTCATGCCACACATGCCTCAAGCTGGCATAGAGGATCAGCGACTGAACACTCGATCTCCCTACGCACCACAGCCCAGACCATTCGGAGGGTGATAGGTGGCCCTCCTCCGGCCACGCTTGCAGGGGGGTGAGCCCCATCTCCTGCAGCACTTCCACCCAAAGGTGGCACAGGGTCAACAGAGGAGAAGGTCCCGGGCTGGGCACCGGACCTACTGGTGCCAGGTGCCATCGCCAGCTGAGGTGGGACAGGTGGGTCCACTGCAACCGGCTTTCCCATATGTTCTATGCTTAGGAGGATTTAATGACAATATGGGTTGGTAACAGCCAACAGCATTCCAAATTAGTTGTAACAGCATGCAGTAATATTCCCATTAACCCAACACACCAGAGTTCCAACAGTTGTACAACAAGCATAACACATGCATATATAGAACAACAGTGGACATTCCAACAGCATGCAGGATTGATTGGTGGCAACAGGCCACCAAGATTGCGGTATTTGAACAGGGCACATGCATCAAAGTAAATGCAGATATTTATAAACCAATAGGACATATGTTCCAACAAATGTTTTGAGATTAGACATACCCATTGATGTGTGGAATTGCATTGTTTATGCACATACAGTAAGGTGTAAAAAGATACCTCCATTAACAACTTATATGTATTTATAGTTTACACTACATTCCTATTGACTGCAGGTATATATCCCCTACATGTCTTATTACACTAGGAAGTTTTTGTTAAATTGTGAAATGGGCTTTGCTATTTCCTTATATACCTGACCTGTATCTAACATAGACACTGTCCAGGATGTAGATGCTACTGCTATGTATTTATATATTTTATTTATATTTATATATCTACATATCTGGATGTGTTCAGGTGACATTATCAGTTATATTTTAATAGCCCCCTACATTTCTAGCAGTACACTGACATTTCTGGGGAACACAATAACAAGCTACTCATGTGCCAGATTTACCTATACATGCCAGCCATGAACCAACAGTTGAGGATTGTATATATGCTTAACAGCTACTGGCACTCCCTTCATCCACTTTCTATGGGCCTACGCAAGTGTGGGTTGACAGCACTTAATACAACAGTACTATTTCTATAATGCAAGAGTACAACAGCATTTTGAAGAAAGTGACACAGACACACTCCAGGAATTATACCTTTATTAATTACATTACACACGTTTCTAGAGGCTCTCTCATTTATTTGATATATCAGTGCATGCAGAAGACTCATTTAAGATATATTATACCTTTATTAATGGGTTACAACACTATTTTTCAGGCTCTCTCACTTATTTTATATAACAGTATATGCAGAGATGTTATTCAAGACTTATTATACCTTTATTATTGGGCTACATCACTTTTTTCAGGCTCTCTCACTTATTTTATATAACAATACACACAGAATAATTACTAACCTGCCTGGTGGCACAGCCTTAACAGCCTATCTGCATAGACTTGCATTTTTTTTATAGATTTGCAGCATGGACACCTGCAGCTGTGAAGTAAATGAAGTGATATTGAGACATATCTATCCATAATATAGACTACAATAACAATTCTTACATAATTCATTCCATGGCTACCTACTCAGTAGTGGGGCATTTTCCATCCCACGGGCCTCCTGTATCCACTGGTTCAGTCAGTCCTCCTTGCATCTCTTCAGGTCTGAGTAGTGGTGTCTGACCTGCTCACCAGTCTGAGGGACGCCTGTGGCACTGGTGAGATCATGTGCGAAATGGTTCCAGGCTTCTGCTTTGTATTCAGTGCCCTGGAACTGGCCCTGCAGGAGTCTGGCATCATGATTATGGACGAGGAGCCAAACCATCACTTTTCACTCCTCAATCCCCCACCGTTGCGCTCGGAAGTGAGAGCCCACTCCAACACCAACCATGCTGCCTGCAGATGGAAGCTACAACTAGTTATGGCAAGTATTCCTGCCTATGGAGCTTAAATATGCCTCATTTCCCACACTTATTTGTGATTGGCCGGTTTTGAAAATTCTCAGCTAAAAGCTCACCTGCTTAGCATTGGGTAAACTTTCATTAATATGTATATGTGTGTTGACAGTGCATGAATATCAAAAGTTGTCATGGCTTAGTGGTTCAGTACTGTGATTATGGTGCACAGTGTCCTGGGTTCGAGGCCTGTCATTGCTTTTTATTTTACTACTGGCCAGACCAGCTAGGGGGTGTGGCTGTGTTTACCTGACTTTGCTCAACTTTGCCCAATGTTGCTCTACGTTGCTCGACATTGCCCAATGTTGTGCTAGTTAACGCGGTGCGCAGCTACGCGAAAAAAATGTTTTGTTTGCGCTAGTTGGTGCGATGCGCAGCTCCACGCAAAGCCATTGCGCTAGTTAAAGCAGTGCTAAGCTATGAGCATTTATACTTCAATGTGCTTAATACTGGTAAACTTTGCTTAGCAGTGCTTCAAATTGCTTAAGATATGTTACTTATGCATTCATCAATATGCATCACCTTCTTATATATATATATAAAATATCGTTCACTACTACATAGGCCATTTCAATGCTTTTTACTAAAATTGAAAAGATAAATGTCAGGAAATATTTTTCTATACCGGTTTCCTACAGAAAATAGAAAGAGGAGCAGTGGGACTCAAACCGGGAATGCCTCCTCTTTGTGTGAAGGCTCTACCACTACGCTATTGCTATTTGACTTAATTTGCATATAAGTTTCTTATTATCCTCTTCGATCTCTAAACTGCTAACTGTAGCTAAGCAATAGGCAAACCCGCGCAACCACGCGCAAATATGGGCAGCTATATCAGGAATAATAAAAAAAAAGGAAAGTTTTACATTTTAGAATTGTACAGGGATTTAGAATGTGGGGGAGTGTAGTGTTGGGCATTGACACATTTGAGCAGACTCGCTCATTTCATTTGACATTTGCAGATTGAGGGACATACAGGGGTGTGGATTTTTGAACTGCTCAGCAGTCTGACACGCCCCCCTGCACTCGTGCATGCTCCGTGTTAGCCTTAGAGTTGAGTCAGAGTGCCCTCATGAATATGCATTGCACGCTGATGTCATCCACTTAGGATGCAGTTTCCGAGTAAGACTTATTTAGTCTTACACGGAGGATTAGTGAATCCCGGCTATATATATATATATATATATATATGTATATATATATATATATATATATATATATATATATATATATATATAAATATATATAAATATATATATATATATATATATATAGATATGTATATATGTTATGGTTGCACACATATTTATGTGTGTGTATATATATATATATATATATATATATATATATATATATATATAGATATATACACACACACACACACACATATGTATATATATAAACACATATATGTGTGTGTGTGTGTGTGTGTGTGTGTGTGTGTGTGTGTTTGTGTGTGAAGATATATAGAGATATATAGCTATGATAGGAAAAAAGCACACAGGAATATTCATAAACAGCATGTACCTCAGACAATGTGTATGAATACATATGTGCTCTGGGTCCGTCAATGTGTCAGGTTAATAGCATCAAACTATTAAATGTGTCCCTGAGGTTGTTATGCAGTGTCCCTGACTCAGTGTTCATTCTTCCCCATTCATATGAGAGGTCTGCTAGTAAGAGAAAGCACATGCTCTGCCGACTACCTTAGAAAGATGATAGAATAATAGGGTTGGGGTTACCACCTGCCCACCTTTGTGAGGGACACTCCCCTTTGGGCAGTTGTGTCCTGCAAAATAATTGTAATTATGGAAAATGTCCTGTGATTTAGGACAAAGATTTCCTATATCATCTGTAGCAGTTGCATAAAACAATTATTTTGTATCTGAAACACCTAAATGTTATAAGAAACAGTATAAGCAACTATAATGCTACAAAAATAACCTTTTAATTAGGCAAAACAGTGATGTACTCTCCTTTGTAGTGGCTGTGGGTATGTTTTGCCCTGCAAAATCTGACATCTCTACATAAAGGTCCTATAGGGTTGTCACCTTTTCAAATGCCCAAAGTGGGACATGTTCTGTAGAAATGTCAGACTTTCCAGGACAAAACATACCTACAGCCATGCATAGTACAGAATTTTACTTATTTGCACAAATAAAAGCTTATTCTAGTAACATTTGAATCGCTTATGCTATTTCACATAACATATAGAAGTTTCATATATAAAATAACTGTTTTATGCAACTATTAAAGAATCTTAGGATATAATAATGTCCGGTAATCACAGGCCATTTGCTATGTCTTGATCATTTTCACAGGACACAACTGCCTAAAGAGGGACTGTCCCTCGCAAAGTGGGACAAGTGTTAACCCTAAAGTCCCACCTTGGCCTTTTGAAAAGATGGCAAACCTATAATAGGTATGCGGTAGCATGACTCGGCTGAAGGATGTGGCTCCCAAAACCCAATTACTTGTCTGTATTGAAGAGTCTCGGTTCCCATGTATCAGCCAGATGGGAGCAGATTGTATGATGAACACACAAATAATATGATTAATTCACTGGACAGGCTGCTGATTCCATACAGTCAAATGCCATGCTGTCGCCTAATGGGCAGCCATTCCCGATACTGTAGTCATGTAGTCAGATGTAATAGGTATCGCAAGGTAATATTGTGGTCCATGCTACCACCCAGGGGTGTGAGTGACAGATGCTAGCACCAATGTCGGTGCATTTGCAAGTGTGGGAGCAAGCGGGTGTAAGCGTGTTTGGCTACCAGTATACAAGTATTGCACTGGTAAAGCAATGTAGAGGCTAACCGAGTGTAAGAAGCTGTAACCAGAGGTCAGCAGTGCTTAACACTGTGCAAACCCAAGCACACCCGCTCCCAACTGCTTTAATGTGCCTTACTCCCTCTGTATCCGATGGCCTTGTTCTGCCATGCAACCAAATAAACGTCCTCTGCAAGGGTCGGAACCAGGACCCTACACACACAGCTAAAGTGAATTACCAGTACGCCATGGCAGATATACAGACAACGGACAGTACCACAAACATATCATACAGCGCAGTCATTCAACAGTATAGGAATGTATCCCATCATGTAGATGTATATGTGAGTGTTTATGTCCAGCATATAGGTACACACATTTATAGATATATATCAGGAACATACCATGTGGCAACAAAGCATTACAAACGAATGAAACAGGAAACACCAGTGATACCTGTATTATGTAATGGTGTTGTTCTATGTGATCTCAAGACTCCCTCAGACAGACATATGTCATTCATACATGCAAATAGTTGTACATTGGCCATATACATCACTCTGTGCATGTAATGTACATTAACACAAGAGTACCTGTCCAATCATTATGTGTTAACAGTACTCTTGCAAGGTGCTGTGTGCAACATCATCAGCATGATAAAGGTAAATGGGTTAACCATAGAGGGACCGGTAGTGTTGTGTGTACAATGGGGTCATCCTCATCACGTGTACCTGGACCATTTAGGAGTGATGTGCATACCAGGATCGTGTGCCTGAGGGGCAGGGATGAGGATAACAGGAGTATGTTTTGATGCATATTACAAGGGTTACATGAGTCCATTGGGCACGTGTGTGAAATGGACAGCTATGTATAGTGCAGATGTTGTCCTAGCAGCCGATTGGCCTTATGTTTCTGTAGGTGAGGGTCGGATGTAGGGGAAGGAGTGTAGATATGGCCATGGAAGATAGGTAGGGTAGGATCACAGAAAAGACAGCATACAGGGTTGGTATATGACACATGTGGGGGGATACACCCTGGATGGGGATGGGTGTTCGGCATTCACAAGCTCATGGGAATGGGCAACTGCCACTGCACCTAAACAGCTGCAAAGGAGGCAGTGCTGTGGGCTGTCCAGGAAGGGCAGCATCACCCTGTAAATGTGACACTCCGCCCTTGAGCTTGCATATCTGGCTTCAGAACCCCTTAGTGAGCCCCCAATGCAACAAGTCTGGGACAGCACAACAGCAGACATGTACCTGTCTGGTCCTGCTTCCAGGGGGGACATGCTCCATCCTCAGTGGTGGTGCCACCCGAAGGCGGTGCAGAGCCAACAGAGGTTGATGTCCAAGGCTAGGCCACAGATGTGCTTGTGCCCAGTGCCATGGTCAGCTGAAGTGGGACAGGAGGTTCTGCCAGACCTCCCAACCCATTCAGCCTATGGTGTTGCAGTTTAAACCCACATATGGCTTAGTGATAGACAACAGCATACAGGATTACCTACAACAGTATGCATAGATATCACCATCAACCCAACAAAACAGCATACAGGATTGCCTACAACAGTATGCATAGATAGCACCATCAACCCAACACAACAGATGGTATACATTTGCAGAGGGAGCACAACACATGCATATAGGTTCATAGGTTCATAGGTTCATGCAAGGCTATCTGCCCTAGGGCATTTATAAGCCTAGTCAGAATGTGTTTGGCTTTCGCCACCCATTTTAAATTTATTTTGCTATGCCCTTTTTCGAGGTTAGTATACTGTGCCTCTGTCTAGCAGTGACACAGAAGTGATACCAGGGTAAACCTCGATCTCCCATCCACTCATCAAGATTCCTCTTGAAGAGAGTCAATGAGGGACTCTGCCTAACCTGGACTGGGATTTTATTCCAGAGTGAAGGGAGCCTCTGGGTTATGAATCTGTCCCTCCAGCATGTCCTATTTATTTCAGTGCTGAGGTTCAAGTCTCTCGAGCGCGTAGCTCGATGGGATTTGGATTTTCTGAGGTGCAGCATGTCCATTAATTCCGGGTTGGGCATGGCTTTATATGTCAGGCACAGATCGCCTCTGAGCAGGCGGTATGCCACTGAGTAGAGCTGGAGTTTCTTTAACGGGCAGCATATGGCATCTGTTTGAGCCCTTTGATCCTCTTGGTAAGGTACTTTTGGGGTCTTTCCAGTTGCTGCAGGTGTCTGGTAAGGTACATCCCAAAAGTGGCATTGTACTCAATTATGGGCCTGATGAGGGATGAGTAAAGAGGCACGATGACCTCCCCTGATCTAGATGTGAATCCCTTCATGATTAGGTGGGCTATATAAAATGTTTTTCTAACCACTTTGGCCACGTGTTTGTCAAATGAGAGATTGCTATCAACTTGGGTCCCCAGGTCCCTAATTACTTCTTCTGTACTTAATGGATTACCACCTATGTGGTAATTTGTGGGCATTTTGTTTTTGCCAAAGGGGATGACTATACACTTTTTGGCATTTAGCTTGACTCCATGGCTCTGGCACCAGCTGTCTGTTTCTATGAGGCCCTTTTGGAGGAGGCTTGTGTCAGCTGGAGAGTCGATTATGGCACCCAGTTTGCAGTCATCTACGAACTTGGTCAGCCACAGTCCTTCCATGTTGGCCTGTACCTCTGAGAAATATATACCAAACAAGAGAGGTCCCAGGACTGAGCCTTGTGGGACACCACTTATAACTGGTTTGGAGTCTGACCTTGAGCCAGTTTGCAATCCATCTAGTAACTTAGTGGTTTATATTTAAGCTGGTGAGCTTATCTATAATGCCCGAGTGGGGTATTGTATCGAAGGCTTTTGCGAGGTCCAGGTAGGCTGTGTGGACCACCTTCCCCTCGTCAATGGCCTTGGTGACTGTTTCAAAGAAATCAACCAGGTTTAAGAGGCAGGATCTGCCCTTAACAAAGGCGAACTGGGTAGGATCCAGTGTCTGTAGGTCCCCAATATCTTTATTTATGAGGTCCATGATGATCCTTTCCATAGCTTTTCAGACCAAGCTAGTCAGGCTTATGGGACGATAGTTTCCAGGATCCGTTGAGGCACCACCTTTACGGAGAGGGACCACTGTTGCTGTATGCCACTCTTTGGGCACATATCCTGTAGTAAGGCTGAGATTGAACAGTAGTTTTATGTTTGGGTTTAGCTCTTCTTGGAGTTCATGTAGGACACAGCATGGGACACTGTCTGGTCCCACTGATGCTGTGTTTTTTGCTTTGGAGAGGGCGGCTCTTACCTGAGCATCTGAGATGTCATGGGGGCAGCACTCATGCCATCTGTACAATGTGTAGTAGACATGTGAGCTGTGATTATGAACA